>NC_056526.1:169686006-169906611 GCF_019175285.1 Sceloporus undulatus | reverse complement strand
CCCAATGCAATTTTCTTTCAGTCACCAAATTTTTAACTTTGCAGAGAATGAGACACTGAAAATCTTTCACACCTATAACTCTTATATTTGCTCTGTTACCATGCTTTTGTTAATTTCACCTGCCCTTTCCTTTGGCTGCCTAAACTTTTAAATTATTACCATGTTAGAAATTTTGAGACTGAAGGAAAAATTCATTTATTCCTACCTTGGGGTAGCACTGCCCTGATCATCACCTATATGGAAAAACATGTAGATGCAGAGCAAGACAGTTTCCTTTTGATCCTAATTGTAAAGGTGTATGTCTTCATCTGCTGGACATCTGTATATTGAGCACAGCTTCATTAAAAGGGAAAGCTATATGGATGTAGTTGAAGATGCTATGTTAGATTTTTTTAATCATTATGATTATATTTAAAGTACCTTTCAAAGTTTCAAATTATTTTTTAATAAGAATATTTAATTTTTTATTCAATTTCTGCATTATCCATTCTTTTAAGTGTAGTTTGTTTAACTCATAGAATCGTGGAGTTAGAAGAGACCTCAAGGTCAATCCAGTCAAAACCTCTGCCATGCAGAAAAACACAATCAAAGCACCTCTGACAGATGACCATCCAGCTTCTGCTTAAAAACCTCCAGAGAAGGGGACTCTACCACACTCTGAGGGAGTGTATTCCACCATCGAACAGCTCTTACTCTATGATTAATTTTTGCCTGTTTGTATTGATGGGTCTATAGACTGGAATAATAATTACTGTACTGTACTGTACTGTCCAGGTGTATTGTGAGCCACCTTGGGTCCCACATTAGAAAAAAGTAGAATATAAAATAAATAAATAGGTAAATAAATATAGGGAGAAGCTATGAAAAGTACATCTGGAGATAAAGAGGGAGGGTTCAGTTCAGTTCACCCATATGTTTCTTATGTTCTAAAATGGGAGATCCATGTTATTTGACCTGTACTTCAGCCACTCACACACAAACTACAAGGTTATGGGTTCAATACCAGCCAGGGGGTCAGGGTTGACTCAGTCTTGCATCCTTCCATAGGTTGCTAAAATGAGTACCCAGCTTGTTGGGAGCAATTAGGAAGCACTTAAGTGCACTGATAAGCGATATAGAAGTGTACTTGTTATTGCTATTGCTATTTTATTTGTGATGGAAGAATGTTCTGATTTATAAAACAGATATTGGTACTACCTAGCATTTACTCTCATGTGATTACATTTGTCACTGGTTTTCTTACTTCATATGGCTCTTGAATTTAAAGGTATCCAGATGGAATAAAAAATCCTGTCTCCTGTTTATACACTGACCTTGCCTGCCTAGCTCCTTGTAAGTGAAAAAAAAAGAGGTGAGACACTCTACTTGTCTGTTGAATCAATCACAGCTTGCATAACACACATTAGATCATCTTGTTATTCCATTAGATAAGAGAATATAGGAATATGAAAAAATAAGCCCAGGAGTGTGTACTCATCTCTGAAAGCATTCAAAAGATCACAACATATGCAAGGGTGAGTGAGTTAAAGAGAGCACAAATTCTTATTTATAATAATAAATTAGACTTTTAATTTTGGCAAAGACATTTCACTGCTATGTTATGATGGAAGGCTGAGATCAAAGAGCAAGTTGGCATTTTATTTTTGAAGGGGGTGGCAACACCAGCTGGAAAGTTTACAGTGAAATGATGCCACATAAGAAGTTACAAAGAGAGGAAAATTTGGGAGAGAAAAAGATGTAATGATGTATAATTTTAGAAGCTTGTAATAATATGACTCATTTATAATGGTGGAATCTACATACTAAAACCACTTACAAACCCGCAAGGTGATCCAAGGTAGTACAGGATCCTGATGTATTTGCAGCATAAAGTATTGGAAAAGGGATGGGAGAATTTTGTCCTCTGGGTGTTTTAACCCTAGGCAACTTGAGAGGAGGATTGTGAGAACTGTAGTCTCCAGACTATCTGGAAGGAGAATCTCAAGTTAACCTATCCTTGTATTAGATGCAGAGGTAGAAGAAAGACATTGTGCCATTTGGATTAAGGGTTGATGATGAGTTTTTTGGATCTCCCTCTGTTCCCCCCCCCCCCCCCGTGTAAGGCAAATTCTGCCTATGTTCAAGCCCCATTCACCATATTAGGGCACACTGTCCACGTGACCTCAAGTCTGTGTATGGTGAGCCTATGTACGGTGCAGGCATGCTGTATCCATACAAGTACAGTGGGACGTTTTTATCCACTGGGGCTTGGTTCCAGGATCACCTGTGGATAACAAAATCTGCGGACATTCAAATCCAATAAAATAGAATGGCATAGCAAAATGGTGTTCCTTATAAAAAATGGAAAATCAAGCTATTTGGAATTTATACTTTTTAAAAATATTTTCAAGCCATGGATACTTGAATCCATGGATAAAAAATCTGTGAATAAGGAGGGCTGACTGTATAAAACAATGGTTCCCAACCTGTGGGTCGGGACCCCTTTGGGAGTCAAATGATCCTTTCATGGGGGTCACCTAAGACCATTGGAAAATACTTATTTAATTACCTTTTTTAATTAGCAATGAAAATAATTTCATGGGTGTGGTTCACCACAACATGAGGAACTGTATTAAAGGGCCGCGGCATTAGGAAGGTTGGGAACCACTAGTATAAAACTAGTAAACCAAGGAGTGTAGTACTGGTTTTGGAGAGACAGAGAAAGAAGCATATACAGCTCCATCACACCTAGGCCCAGAAGTAGGTGAAAGGCCCTCTCTCCATCTGAACTGCTCCTGCCCAGGCCTCTAAGGGAGAGAAGAAGAGGCAGGCACAATCTCCTACCATGCCTAATCTCAGAAACAGATATCCTTTTAATTGGTGTTTGTGTTTTAGGTGTGTTATATTTTAATTATTTTTTGCTGTATTTTAATCTGTTGTTCCCCACCTTGATCCACAGGGTGAGGTGGGTAAGAAATAACAAGTGTCTACAAAAAGTTGTACAAAAAAGTGTGTACAAATATGAAAATTAAAAAGTGATATCCAACTCTGTTCTCAGTGTACATTTAATGTGCTATCATTTTGCAGTTCCACATATAATAAAACATGATGTGGGAAGTGAGCTGCAGTTTAAAGGACTAGGATCTTCAGAAAAAACATGAGGAATTTTAAGTTTATGGAAAAATAATCAAATACTGTAGAAATATGTTGAGCAATATGTCATACGAATATTCTATTTGTTGGTTTTTTGCTTCACACATTGATCATGGGAGTCCTGATGGAGGTTTTAAATAGAACTTCCAATCTAACACCTTTTGCATACTCAGAACTAGTTTAGAGTGTTTGGAAAAGTATATTTTGTGACTGTTATGAATTTGATTCTTCATATTAGACAAGTGTTTGGGTACACAAAATCCTTCTTTATCCTCAGAGCAGGGTTGTCTGAGTCAATAAAGGCCTCCATGTTGTCTTGTCAACAAAGATCCCCTTAACAAGAAGAGGGTGTTCTGCCCCCCCCCCCAGGTTTTCACCTTTCTTCTTTTCCTGCTCATAATCCTAAGAAGCCAGCCAAATGTGTTTGCCTCAGATGCTGCTGCCGAATAACCACAGGAGACCGTGTTGGAGGAAAGGCCACAACTTTATTAAGCAAACCATTGGTAGGGTTGGCACAAAGCATGAGGTCAGGATCTGCAAAATCAAACAACCCCACGTTTGTCTGATTAACCACAACCTGGCACCCACCAGGCATTGGGATGACCTAGGGGCTAAGGAACACCGTATGACCGCATCTCTGCCATGCGTTCACATATTCGCTAAGCCCCTAGTCACCGGGAGGCGCTCTCGCGTTATGGCCCCCGCAATGGCCATACGCCTGCCCTATTCGCCCCCGGGTCCCGACTGACTCCCAAACCAGAGCTCCGTAGCCCTGGTACCACACCGTGCAGATCCTGGCCTATGCTGCCGCCCCAAAGTTGTGACAAAAAACCCAAACCCAAACCCAAGCAGTGGGTGGGTGGGAGAAGGCTCAGCTCCTCCTCCCTTCCTGCTTGGCTGCTAACCATCCATAGCCAAGCACCAACTGAGGGCTGGGGCTGGCAGCACGGCCTATATAGGCCTAAGCCCCGCCCTCAGTATCACCTGACCAGGAGACTCATCCTCCAGGGCAGCTGAACCAATCATCTGCCCTGGAGGACCGGAACTCCCGGTCACTGAGCCCGGCTCCCAGAGCGTCGCGGGGCGGAAGGGCCTCCCCTTTCGCCCCGCAGACCAATAGGGAGCCGGGGCAAGCCCCAGAGCACTCTGGGGCTTGTAGTCATTTGCCGCGTCTAGCGGCAAAGCGGTCAGCCCGCCAAGTCGGGCAACCGCTTTTTTGTGTTGCCAAACCTGCCAGGGAGACACAAAGCACCGATTTGTTTGATCCATGTCTATTGTCAAGCAGATATTTTTTCATGGTCAACAGTGGCAAAGATGAAAGGGTATGATAGCATGTGGAACATGAAATCTGAGTGGAGTACCAACTAAAACAGCCATCCCCATCCTAGTGCTGTTATTATGTGCTTTCAAGTTGACTAGTAATGACAGCCTTATCCTAGGGTTTTCTTAACATGATGTATTCAGAGGAGGATTGCCATTGCCCTCCTCTCAAGTTGAGAGTGTTTGACTTTCCTAGGGTCACCCAGTGGATTTCATGGCTAAACAAGGATTCAAACCCTGGTAACTGGAGTCCTAGTCTAGCACTTAAACCATTACAGAGTGCTAGTTCTCATTTGTCCATCAGATGTGTTGGTTGGGATAAGAGTTGTAGAACTATATCTCTGCACTGCAGAGCTAGACTGGAAGAAAGTGTGTGCATTTTTCCTGGAACAATTGTTTTTACAGGGGTAAGAAGCTAGAATGACCAGATGTAAAAGAGGAAGGGGCTCCTTCAGCTTTAATAGTTGTGAAAAAGGAAATTTGTCATGCAAGCTTTTAAATTCACTTTTGTATCTGGCCATTATGTACAGACACTTAATGAAATCCCTAAGTAAACCCTCTGATCTGTCCCCATTTACTTGCTATTGCTAATCAGAGGAAGCCAGACATAGTAAAATAAGAAATGGAACATTTAAAAATTGTAGTACTTGGGGTGAGTGAGCTAAAGTGGACAGGAATGGAACATTTTGAGTCAGATTTTACTCAGGAAATGAAAAAAATGAAGAAATGGGGTAACATTGATAATGAGAAGAGATGTAGCAAACTTGATCAAGGATATAATGCACAGTCTGACTGTATCATTTCAACAAGACATCCAGGAAAACCTGTCAATATAACCTATCAATATAACTCAAGTTTATGCTTCAACTTTGTTATCTGGGGGTTTGTTTGTTTAAAAGCTAGCTGGCTTATCAGCCATTTGGCTGCTTTCCTGGACAGATGCAACCATTCACAACTTGAAAATATTCTAAAAAGAAATAAATTCCCAAAAGCAAACCTTGATTTTGATATTTTAAGTAAGGGACACCATTTCACTTTGCCAATGTACTTAATGGGACATGAGCATCCATGTATTTTGTTATCCACAGGGATCCTGGGGTCAACCCAGTGGATACCAAAGGCTTACTGTATATCACACTTTGGTTTGGTCCTACCATTAGACAACATGAAATAGTCATATCATATACATGTGCTGGTGGGGGAGTGAGAATGAGAGGTGTTGGTTAACATAATTGTGTGTGCTACACCACTTGCTACATGCCTCCTAAGCTACTATGTTCTCCAAAAGTATGAAGAACAACACTATGAGTTCTGTTGCCAATGCTGAAATAAGATTGAATTGCAGTCCAGTGGATTTCTATACCATTATACAGCTGTGGGTGGCTTCAACATGTTATTATATTCATCCCCCTCAAAAATAACTTATCATTCTTGTTGGGAAGGAATCTATAATTAATTCCAGTCAGAGCAAACCCATTGAATCAATAGTAATTTGGTAAAAACATTTATGTAAGTTCTATTGAGTCAATGGATGTACTGTAATAGCATTCAGACCTTGAGGTTCTTCCCACTGTGTCTGTTGCTTCCATGTTGTATCCAAGCCATGATGCAATCAAGTCAAAACAGAGAAGCCAGAATGTATGAAAATGTAGCAATTTGTTGGGAAACAATGTAAACCAAGAGACTACAAGATAAATAGCAGAGATTTAGTTAGCTAGAGGAATTTCACAGTCCAGTATTAAACTTCTTGTTAATTTTTTTTTCTGTAGTGGAAAGGGTTGCCAAGTGAAATACGAGTGACACAAGGCTTTAATGCTTGTATAAAAGAGTGAATTTCAGAGGGTGTTCAGCAAGCCATGCGCTTTCTCATATTTCACGTGACCTGGCAAGCTTACTTGAATTAGTTCAAGGAATTGGCATGTAACCTGCTTCTTATTCATTCTTGCTAAACATATTGATATATAAAAAGGTTTTGTGGATGAAAAGGAATCTGACTCTAGCCTCCTGGCACACATACTACTTCCTTCTCACTTCCAGAGAAGAATTATTTGCACATCTACTTAGAAAGTAAGCCCCACTAAGTTCTGTGGGTCTTTCTTCCTGGTAAATACATACAGTATCAAAGCTTTAATGCCTGAATTATCCATTATGGTAGGAGGAAGTTATGGATTTTTTTGCACCATGAAATAGCATGGCCCGTCAAAGGTGCCTTAACCCTTAGTTCCATTTCATTAATGTATTCTGTGACAAGAAGAGCTGCTTGGTTTGCTCTAGAGATAAATTCCTTAGCATCTCATTCCTGAACCATATTCCTTCTGCTGACAAAAGGTGATGGCAGAAGAGAAGGAATCCTCATTTTATTTCAAATGGCATAAAAACAAACGCAATCACAGCATGTTGCAGCATTATAATTAACTGTAATGAAGATATTTTCTTGGAGTGTTTCAGTTCAGACTATCTTGCTTGCACTCTGTAACTTTGGTGAGGAAGATAAATTTCAGAGGCAGCTGCACAGTAAAACACAGCTGTGCACAAAGGAAATATGTTTTCCCTGTTCTTCAAGAACACATCAAAAACATAAGAAATGCCACCACAACAAAGGTTGAATGTTAACATAGCTGCTGATGCATTAACCGAGTATTTCTCTTCTCTTTTCATGAGAATAGTCGCCACATCTAAGCCATCTAAGCCATCATGGCCTTATTGGAGACAAGCAGGATAATGTTAAGCATTTATTATTTAATTTAAGAAGTATTGAACAGTATTGATAAGGGTCAAGCTTATCAAATGTATGACTGCGACAGCTACGGATGTCTTGAAAGAAGCAACAAATAATTGTAGAGGTTTTCTTCCACATGGAGGATGTTTTAAAAAACCATGTTGTTTCTGAAACCTATTCATAGTTCGGAATTTATTCTGTGCAAAATTCATGGGGTGTGTCTGTTTGTGTGTACGGGAAATAGCATTTTCTACAAAGACAATAATATAACAGAAAATAAATGCTGTTCTTTTGTGCAAAAAGATGTCATTTTGCACAGAATAAGTCCTGAACTGTGAAGATTCTCATCAGTCCAGAATTCTTCTCCACAGGGTTTTCACACACTCAAGAAATACATTTTTGACCATTTTCCAAATATTTTTTGAATATTCTTTCCATCCCTCTTGAAAGCCACAGGCTGGCAGTCTTAGCATAGATCTTGGGGGAAGTTTTTTTTGGAATACAACTCTAAGATTCTAAGAGCTCCCAGATTCTTGGAGTTGTAGTCCAAAAAATGTAACCTTTCCCAGCTGTGCCTCATATTTCAGTTCTTCAGAGTTCAAACACACAGGGCCAAGACTACTGACAGATTTTTAAAGATAACCTCTGTGGTATCAGAATCATGACAACTGTGCCTTATGCCTAGCTGCAAGGACATGCCAGGCAGCACAAACCAGACAGGTTACTGTAACAGGTCCCTTGTAGCAGCTGTAGTTGTCCTCAGTTGGGGTCACTGTGAAAGATCTCGGCGGGGACAATGAGGCTTAAGTGAAAGCTGCTTCCTTCACAGATCAACAGACATTTCACAGTGCCAAGAGTGTTCTGGGAGCCAGAGAGGCTTTCATAGGTAGTGGGTGGGGGAGTGAGGACAAGAAAACCAAGAGATGAGTCTCTAGGGCAATGAGGGCACATGAAAGGACAAGTCACAAGCTTTCAGCATAAAAGCTACCTGTACAAGAAAGACAAAGAACTGGATGCTCTGTATTACATATTTCCTTTGAGACCCACAACAAAATCCTTCCATAATCCATCACAGCAAAGAAGATGGGTAAAAATTTGGGGCGAGCCATTCTCAGGCATCCAGGGACTGCATCTGCACTGAGGATATAATTATTTGCTAAATTTCTTCTCAAAGGAAGCAACGATTTAGCTAATAATAATAACAACAACAACAACAGATTTATTCTGGCTGTAGGAAAGTCTTCAAAAACTGTCCAGTTTTCAGAACTATTTGTAGTTCTAAACTTATTCTATACAAAATCCACATATGCACAGAAAATAGCATTTTGTGCCTAGAAAATCATATTTCTGCACATAATTTTTTTCTCTGTAGAAAGATGCTGTTTTCTGTGCAAAATAATCATACAGTGGACCCTTGTTATACGCTGGGGTTTGGTTCCAAGATCCCCCCATGGATAACAAAATACGTGGATACTCAAGTCCCATTAAATATAATGACATAGCAAAAAGGTGTCCCTTATAAAATGGAAAATCAAGGTTTGATATTTGAAATTTATACTTTTTTGGAACATTTTCAAGCCATGGATGCTTGAATCCGTGTATAAAAAAATCAGTGTATAAGAAGGGCCGACTGTATGTATATTTTGCATAGCATAAATCATGAACTTCAATATTCTTGTTTGATTCTTCTTATCAGGGTTTCACAACATTCTAGAAACACCTTTTTGTCCAATTTTTGAATTTCAAATGATTGTTTCCATCCCAAATTTGCAGCACCCAGTACCTTAGAGGATCATTTCTGTCTCTTGAGGGCTCCCCAATGCCCCCCTCAAACCTCATCTGCATCGCTCAGGATCTAGGACTGTCACTCCTGCTTCTTGAATCACCCCCTGAAAAGGCCTTTCCTGAAAAAATACGGAACAACATAGCCAGTTAGGTCTTATAGAGGTCATTTTGTTCCATGCCTAAACACAACCTATTTTGGGCCAATAAGGCCCTTATTTTCAAAATGAAAAGTGACCCAACTGTTACTTCCACTTTTGAATAATGCCTTCCCCTTCGGCGTCAAACAGGTCAGGGAGGCTGAAAATAAGGCAAAATAGCCAATTCGGGATATAAGTGGCTGAGTTTTTCACTTAGTGGGGTTTTCTGGAATATTGGTGGCGCAAAGGAATTAGGTGGTAACCAAGGCAAATTGGGAGTCCCAGTGGACCACAAGGGGCTTAAATCAAGGTAATTTAAATAATCTATTTCTTAGGTATGGTGAGAGGTATGAAGAGAGAGCCTTCTTGCTCAGGTACTGTAGAATTTCCTTCTACAGGAGGATAGAGTTGCTCCCTCTGATCTCTTTTTGCTTGCAGGAAAGACCTTTTTATTTAAACAACCCTTTGATCATTGGGTGTAACAGAAGGGTCTTTTAAGCAGGTGTGCTCTACCTTTATGTTTTAAATGTATTTTAAATTGTTTGGAATATTTTGATAAGAATGTTTATTTAATGATTTTTAACTTTTGTACCATATACTGTATTGTTTCCCTGTTTTAACTGTAAGCCCCCCTTGGGCCCCACATTGGGGGAAAAGGCAAGATATAAGTTAATTTATTAATTAACTAAACAATAAACCATTTCAATATTTGTACATTTTGTTTAAAAAGACCTTTCAGTTGAAGAAAAGAGTTTTAAGCACTTATACATTTCCTCCTGCCGAAGAAATAATAGAATTTCAAAGCAATGGTGTCTGCCTTAACCTCCATGTCATGTAAGCAGTAAAACACAACCTGCAATCTCCTGTACTTGTTTACAACTTCATATTTATCTACCCACAGTTGTGCATGATCTTTCAGTCTCCATCTTTTCTTCCACAGGATGGGGAAACAACAGAAGCTGAGATCAGTATCATGTCAAACCTTAATTCAGTACATGCTTATAAATGTCATCCTCCTTAATTATGACAACCAACCTTTTACACAGCTTATCTTGAGCTTCAGATCACAAGTCTATGCCATAGTCCTATGCTTAAGAGCAACTTGCTCTCATGTGTTTGTAAATGCTAAGCTTAAATCAACTTATTGGTCCCATCTAGAGCAGATGAGGTGAGATTTATATACGTGTTTATTTACCAGGGTTCCTGCTATACCAGTCTTGTAACAGTGTATCAGATAACAAATTTGGCTCTGGGAACCAGTCAGCGTGCTAATGATTACCATTAAAATTCAAAATGGCTTGTGGTTAAGATACCCTAGGGGCTATCTCCTTCTGCAACATATTGCCCACTGCATTCCATCAAGGGGAAAGGCATTTGAGTTAAAGAATGCTCATTCCTTGAGTTGTGGTTTGACTCTCCTCCTCACTGTGTTCATTGGTTCCTGAAAACCCCGTTATTTTGCAAGGCATTTATGGATTGTGACAATTTAAAAAAAATGTTTCCTGTTCTTGAAATCTAAGCAGGGTCAGACCTGGTTAGTACTTGGAAGAGAGACTTCCAGGAAATGCTAGGTATGGTGGATTATATTACAGAAGAAGACAATGGCAAACCATGTCTGAGTACTCCTTCCTCAATAAAATCCTATTAAATTAATGGGGCCACCATAAATCAACAAGTGACTTGAAGACATGTACATTGCATTATATTTTGTTTTCAAACTGCTGACCCTATATCTTTGGATGATATTTTATATTCTTTTTCTGAATCAGTAAATCGCCTTAAGTCCCACCTTTGGAAATTAGAAGGAGCATAAATAAATCAAGACCATCACTTGTAAAGCTTATTTTAAAATGTTGAGTACAACAAGCATCCAATAAGATATAAAACTGAACCAAAAGTAAATCCAACAAAGTAACTATCTGAGCACATCAAATTCAGAACAGTGATCTGTGAAGGAAAGGGAGATATATTTTTCAACCAAGCTTCCAGTTTACATATTTCTACATACTAATTTGCTGATATAAAACTCACATGAATTTGCAAATAATATAGAACCTCCTAGGAGCACATCTCAAGCCACTGATTCTCACTGATTGCCCAGCTCTCTACATTTAAGCTTTTTGAATATATGCAAGCAAGATCAATCACTAGAAAACAGGGTGATGCTGCATCACACTTTCAGAGTATAATGCTCCAATAGTACAGTTCTGTACATCTACCCCTTTCACAACCACCCCAGAAGGCAACTCACAAATAGTGGTATGCACATCCATGACCATTTAGTAGCCAAGGAGAGTAAGAGGCACCTAAGCAACAGCTGGCAGAAAAAAGCAGATGCTGCTCTCTTCTCCTAGCTATAGAACTGCAAATGGACCATCTAGCATCTTCCCCTGATGATGAAATGGTGGGGTGTGTTCTGCCTCTTGGAAGTTGTTTTCCTGGTTATGTAAGTTGCATAGGAAGGAACTGAATACCTTCTTCTGCAATGCCCCCTCAAATGATATGCAGTGGTGTAGAGGGCCAGCATGGTGTTTGAGCACTGGACTACAACTCTGAAGATCGAGTCCTGCTCTGCATAAAAACCCACTGGGTGACCTTGGGCAACTCTCTTAGCCCCAAAGGATGGCAATGGCAATGGCAAGCCCCCATGAAGAAACTTTCCAAGAAAACTCTATGATAAGTTCACCTTACTAAGCCAAACACTCTGTCCACTTAAGATATAAGGAAAATGTCTATGATGTTTGGTTGATAAAATTTTACTTATTTATATTTAAGACACTGCATAAGGGACTCAGAGGACATAAAATCAACTACTGGATCACATGTGCTGTTGTTGTGTGACCTCAAGTTGTTTCTGATTTATGGCAAACCTATCACAGGGGTTTCTGAATGCTGAGTGTTGACTTGCACAAGTTCACCCAGTGGATTTTCGTGGCTGGGCAGGGATTAGAACCAGGGTCTCCAGAACCATAGTCCAGCACTTAAACTGCCTGATTGTAGATACCATCTAACTGAAATTCAAATTGAAATGTATATTCCTAGCCACATTCTGTATGATAGATCATACAAAGTTATATTTTGACAGTATAACTAGAATTGGATCCATGTATGGAGATTACATGTCACATGACGCAGGTTCATTAGATTGAGGCTAATTTCAAAGTTGACATTAAGAGGATTTGGAAATCAAAGGAATTTTTAAAAAATGAAATAAACTTACATTTGAGTTTATCTTGTTTAATTATATTTGTTCTCCATTTAGCTTCTATTTGGCATTTGTTTTTTCTGCTGTTTTTAGTTTGTTGTAAATATGTTTTAATGATTGGCTTTATTGCTGTTAAAATATATATTTCAAGCTCTTTTTTCCTTTTGGAGGGCAAAAGTGGGATATAAATTAACAAAATGTCCTATAAAGGTGCAATATGTTTGTAAGAAATATAATGCACATTTCTAAGTATTTAAGTACAGAACATCAAACACTTTGTGGAATTTGAGATAATTGATACAACATAGTATAAATAACAATAACACTTAGTGTCGCTCTGTGTGTAACACATTTAAAGTATTTAAAATGTACAAATGTGGTTTGAGATTGAAAAAAGTGATGGCTTCTATATGGGCATCTACTGAGTTTATGGCAGGGAAGAAATATTAACTGTAGGATCCTCAACTTACCCTTCTTGCCACATCAATTAATATAAATTTGCTGTCTACAGGTTAAACAGCTATCAAAGTAAAATTAAATTGCAGCATCACACAGCTTTCTCAGCTGTAACTAGATTCTCAGAAACCTTCAGAGATGAAGATATTTTAGCATTCTTTTAGTAAATTTTCAACAAAACGGGAACAGTTTGCTTATTATGAAATCTCAATTATCATAAATGACAGAGGGGGTGGATGATAAGGAGGAGAAATCTCTGCCTTACAGCATTAGAGAAAAAAACTGTGATAAACTAAACCCAGTACAGAGAAGGGGGGGAGGTGGGAGAGAGCATACAAAGAATAACATTTAAAATTCATTATGGACCAATGCTTTGAAAAGGTAATGATTTTTTTTAAAAAAATAAAGTTCCTATAATCTCCCAATCTGGTTAGGGGATTCTGGGACCTGTAAGGCAAAAAAACAACTTTTCTGAGATGTGTTTTATACATAAAAATGGTTTGTTACCTTGTTGCAGCTAATTTTGTTTTGATAGCTGGTATGTAGGTAGCAATGTATGCCAGTTTAACCTTTTTGTTCTTGCTTCATTGTGTTCATGTGTGCAATGGGGCAGCCAGGAGCATAGGGAGAGTTCATGGAAGCTGTTGAAGTGGTATCTCTTTCCTTGGGAATGTTGCTTGCCCCAGAAGGAATCTGCCCTTTTCCCCAAAGCATATGAGCTCCCTGATGAAATCAAAAGCTACAAGCAACCTTGTTGGACTTTAGAACAAATAGAAAAAAAAACCTCTGGAAAGAAAATCAATAGTTTAAGAAGTCTTCCCTTCTTTGTCTCATCACACTTTCAGTTTTCTATCAATCATAATACATTTGACAAGGGGGAAACAGGTAACTCTGTCTCTTTTTATGTCTGCCAATGTCTCTGAGTAACTAGAGATGGACAGGAGCTGCCTCCCAGTAGATCAGGTCATCTGGTTGAAAATAGTATACTATGCTGATGAGTCGTCACAGAGATTTGAAATTGGCTCAATAAAAGAAGACCTTACGTAACCCTCTCTTGGCTGGAAGGTTTCTTATAGGTTATCTCAAGGAAGAAAACATCTTTTTGTTTAAAATTGTAATGCCCTATTATTGTGATAGAGTTTTTTCCCTTATTATCATGATTTATTTATAATATTGATTGGTTTAATGCATTTATCTACCTATTCTTCAACATAAGAGTGGTTCACATAAATCAGTTCAGCCACTTCCAAAATATAAATAAAGCAAAACAGGACTGATCCTCCCATTAGGTAGGTTGAGGTTCTAGAGTCTGGTTAGGTGCATGCAGCTGTGGACAAGTCTACATAGGGACCACCAAACGCAGGGTTCAAACATGAATCAAGGAACATGAGGGACACTGCAGACTGGTTCAGCCAGAAAAATCAGCAGTAGCAGAACACGTTATAAACCATCCTGGGCATAAAATGCTGTTTGAAAACACTCAAATTCTGGACCATGCCAACAACTATCAGGTCATAATGTCCAGGGAAGTCATTGAAATTGACAAGCACCTGGATAATTTCAACAGGAAAGAAAAAACCCTTAAAATTAGCAAAGTTTGGCTATTAGTCCTGAAAAACACTAAAATCAAGATCCAACAAAATGCAAATGAAAACCATGCAGGGTCAGGGGTTTTTCCAGCAGACACTAGGTCACTAATTAAATAGACACAAATCCTCTTTGCATATCCTCCCACCCTGAGGCCTTGCCATTCAATAACAGAACAATACATAGATTAACATGGAAATCACTCCTCCATGGGGGATCCTGGAACCGAACCCTAGCAGACACCAAGGGTCCATTGTAAATCTTGCCATGACACATCAAAAGGGCTCTCATGACTTGATATGGTCTCATTCTCTAAAACACCAAAGTCACAGTTTTACAAAGCCATCCTGACATAAATGTGGTCTCTTCAGAGCTAGGATTTGTGGGTGCTCCAGCAATAATGCTGGACTCTTCTCCTTGGAGGTGGGCATTCAGGCCTAGTGGAGAGTCCTGGCCATTTGTGTGGACAGTGATCTTTTTAATGCACACAACCTGCCCTCTGTCTCACTCTTGGAACAAGATAGAGCATGGACAATGGCAAAGATATTGGAAAATAGTGGTACCTCTCTTCCTGCCTTAATAGAATTCTCCAGCTGCTCCTGAACAGGACAGACCATTTGCATAGATTTATTATCATTTAAAGAAAGAAACAAGATAGGGGGAATAGAGAGGAAGAGGAAGGAAGTTAGGTATATAGGTAGCTAGCTAACTAGTTTGCTGTCTTCAAACACCAAGTCTTTAATGTTAGACAGCCAATATAACCAGCAAACTCAATTTGTTTTGGTTTTTAAATTATTTTTGCATGCTTTAATTCTGTCTTGCAAATGTATTTCTTGAAAGCATTTTGTCTGGCTCATCAGTGGAAAAAGGCTTCAGGGTGGCTTCCATCAGATTAACAAAAACAAAAGTATCCTGGCCACAGGCTTACAATCTAAAACACATGACACAACAGAAAAACAAAACAAATGGCACAAGCAAGCACATGGGAAGAAAAGACAAGCTCTTCCATTTTGATGGTTTTAGTATGCCCAATATGACATTGCTTCCTTTATTCCATCCAAATACAGCCACCTCCTTATACTTTGCACAATTTATGCACTGGAGCTTTTGAGAAAAGTCCTCTTTGCTGTGCCAATCTCCTCCCACACACACACAACTCCCTCCCACATAGTTTCCAGAGCTCCACTTTCCCCACAAACCAGTGGGTTGGTGATGGAAGAAGGAATATCAATGGGAATTTTGGAACGGTTGCCATAGTGGTAGCCATGGTTATGGGTGCTAACACCATTATTGCTATTACTTTCTCCTAGGGATGTCAATTCTCAATTATTTATTACATCCTCCAAAGTGAGGCTGAATAATTACCACAATTTTCTTCCCAATGCAGGAAGAAAAATGAATATTCCTCTATATTACTCTCTTCATAGTTGAACACCCTGAAGTTTTGCAGAGAAATATTTTGGTAGAGAAAAAGATATGGTGTTTTTATTTTTCTTCTTCCTTTTTCAGAAAAAAAAAATGTTTTCTAAGCAGGAAACTCATTTTCTGCACAGATGACATGATTTATTTAAAAAAATTGGCCAAGAAAGCCATGAATTTTTTTCTGCAGAATAATTCCTCCTTAACCCTTTGGGACATTTGAATCCTGGGAGAAAACTGATTAAAAATCTCACTGTTCTATTATTCTTCCTGACAGGCTTTTCTGACTATTAAAAAACTGGTTTTTTGAGCTGGGAAGGAATAGAGTTAGTCTCTTAGCAGAATTGATGCAGTGGCCTTGCTTCCAGCTGGAATTATTGCTGCCAGATGGCATCTGAAGGAGTCCAAGACAGGTGGTCACTCTCCACAGTCCCTGGACTGAACCTGTTTTCCATCTGCATTATGGAATGATAGTTCCAGGTGACAAAAGAGGGAGGAAGAAACCCTATGAAGCAAGTTATCTCTTTTATGTGCTGTTGGATCTTTTGGTCTACTCAAACATCAGCAAAACTAGATGAGTGACAACCAAAGACAGGACACAGCCAAAGGATCTCCATGAAGACATTCCTGCCAACATTTCAAAGATGAAAACAGGGACATGTGTGGCCAGGCAACATCAGAGCGTGGTCAAGATGGCAAAGGTTTTTAATAAGGAAAAGAACAATCTAGGAGGAGCTGCAGCAGATTGCCTTATCCTGACCCTAGTTAAAGAGCAAAATTCTGAACCTTCCTCTCCTCCCACCCCCAAGAGTTGAATGCAAACTACTTTGAACTACTTTGTAGCAACTGAGGTAAGCTGAAAATAAGGGGTGGGGGAGTGGGAGAAGGAGAGAAAAACTGGGACATCTCCCTGCCCAATAGGAGCAATTGGAGAGGATGTGAAGGAGGTCCTTCAGCAGGAATGACAGAATGGTTCTGTTTCCTGCATCTCCCTCTGGGGAAGCCTGATGGAGAGGTCACTGTTTAGAGATAGATGAAGAAGGAATAGGGTAAGCCCAAGAAATTTTCCTACCTGAAGCAAAGCAGCAAAAGGAACCCCCAGTCACTAATAATCAAAGGTAGTCAAGTTATTTGTGGGAGAATAGCATGTAAATGCTTCTAAAAATGTCTGAAAATAAATTACTGAAAGGCTAAGAGATATACAGTGAAATTATACATGTGAGTCAGATGTAACCTCCATGGAGCTCAATGCAATTGACTCCCAGGTAAATGTGTGTACGAGTGTAGCATTAATATAGCATAACTATTCATTGACTAGAATGCACTTCTACCTGTTTTAACAAAGGTTGAGGTTTTAACAAATCTTAAGTCTTTTATAAAAAAATCTTTGAGGTGCCACAGGACTCAATTGTTTTTGATGCAAAAATCTAACATGGCTTCAGAAATGTCTCTTTATGAAAACACATATTTAAACTAAAAACACATATTTAAACCTGAGAAAGGAGAGGATTTTGTCAACAAAAACTCCGTGTAGAAAGCTAGCATTTGTCACTTGTTTCCACACAAACAAAGACAGATTTACATGCACAGTTGTTAACTATGGTGGTAGAATGCATTCTCCTTATAACACACAAAGTAAAAGAAGACAGTAGGAGTCACTGGACAAAACCCAGAAACCAAAATCCAATTTTAAAGCATTTACCTACTTGGTGCCTTGCGATTTCATTGCACATCATTTTTAAACCACTGTAAGAGTTGGAAAATAGGGCCTTTGCCCATACCTATGACATCATGGCATCACTGCCTTGTCCTACAAGCCCACACTTTACCATTGGCGGTAAAACTCACCAACAAGCTCCCAATAGTATTGGTATAGTGCTAGTTCACAGGTGCAGTAAATTATCCTGTGACAGATCTAGGAATGAGCAGTCGCATAGTGTCACTGCCTTCTCCTCTTCTTGTCACCTCCTTTGCTATTCCAGAACAGCCTTTTTAAAACTTTCTTTTAATTTTTTGGTCAAGCCTCATTATTATAACTCCAGAATTGCATTAAAACTCACACACAAGTGAAAAGCATGCTGGGTAGGGCATAAGGCAGGTAGGCGAGTTTAAGGACTAGAGGAGAAGAGAGAGCATGGGACCAGCAACAGTTGCTCTGTCAAAGGGAAGTTTGATAGGGAGCACTAGGTAGCTAGGCTGACAACAAAGCCCCAAGGGGTTCACTCACGCCTCTGCCACTGTTGTGGATCCCTCCCCTGGAAGGGAGCTGAACAACATTGAAGCCACAATTGCCATGGTTCCAGCCTTCACCACCACCTTGGATCCTTCCCCAGGGAGGGAGCCTGGTGGCTGCAAAACCACAAGGGATCTGCTCTCTCCTCCACTGCAGCGGCAGGAGGATCCCAGCACAGTGTCACCCCTCCTGTAGGGTGGCACCTGGTGCATTTTGCACCCCCCGCACCCGCTCACCCACCCACCCTCCCTCCTGTCCATCTGGTGCCATCCAGCTATGGAGGGAGAGATGCAGGCTGAGCTCCATCTCCTGACCTAGATTAAGAAGCAGAGCCCTCCCTCCAGTCCATCTGCCTTGGTCCAGACCTCAGAGGGAGAGGAGAACTGCTGACCCTGCTCCCCTTCCTCACCACCATTCTCTTCTCCTTTTCTGTTGTGTCTATTTAGATTGTAAGCCTGAGGGCAGGGAACTGTCCAATTAAAAATAATAACAATTGTAAGCCGCTGTGAGAAACTTTGTGGCTGAAGAGCTGGTTATAAATACTATAAATAATAACGATGCTGATGATGCCACTGCAGAGAGCTCTACTGCAGCACCAAACTACAAAGCCCAGAATTCCATAGGTTGGAAATTAAGTGGAATCATAGTGCTAAGGATTCCATGGACAGCCAAAAAGACCAACAAATGGGTCCCAGAGCAGATCAAGCCAAACATCTCCGTACAGGCCAAGATGACAAAACTCAGGTTGTTGTACTTTGGACACATCATGAGAAGACATGAATCATTGGAAAAAACAATAATGCTAGGAAAGGTAGAGGGAAGTAGAAAGAGAGGAAGGCTGCATGCAAGATGGATAGTATGAGTTTGCAGGAGTTGGGCAGAGCAGTGAAGGACAAGAGGTCTTGGAGACTAACCAAAAGAAAGAAGTTGGCAGCATGGGCTTTCATAGACTTAGGTCTACTTCCTCAGATGCATTTGGCAGACTTAAACAGACTTAAGTTTACGAAAGCTCATGCTGCTAACTTCTTTCTTCCAATTAGTCTCAAAAGTGCTACAAAATCTGTCTACATACTTCTACAGACTAAAATGGCTATATTTTTGAATTAGGATGTTTTGTTTTGGTATTAACATTCTTTTTTCAACTGCTTGATTTCTGGTGAATCTGTGTCCTGGAACTAAGAGCTGTGTTTACTTGGTGATGGCCATCTTTAGAGCTTCTGAAGTAGTAGAAACACAAACACAAGCATGGACACATTTCATTTTGGAAAATACTGGGTTAATTTAAACTGACTTGGAGAGTGAGAATGAAAAGTCTGTGCTAATGCTGAGAGCTCCCAGAAAATATTTCATATGTATCTCCAAAATAAAATAATTTATAGAGGAAATAAATCCAGGCCTTCCATAGACCTTTTCTTCATGTGGAACCCCCCCCCCCCACCCCCAATAATTCTGTTTCTTCCTGGACAAAAATTTGCCTTTCATTCAGTGACTGTTGCTGATGGGAAAATGCAATTAGGGTTACGAGATCATACCAAATATTACCAAAGTGACATGAAGCTTACCTGTGGCAGCTACACACATGAATTGGCCCTGAATTGCATTAACAATGACTGGACTTCCTTTCAAGTTTGTGCATAAAACTAGAGAAGCATTCCAATCAGTGATAGTTTGGAAGAGCTGAAGTAATGTTTGCAGGATTAGTAAGATTTCAGTGTCAATATCCAAAGATATTATGAATATTGCAATAATCTCACCTCCAAATATTAAACACATTTTAATAAGATTTTCTCCTAAGCCTTTGTCTGGGAATAAGGGAGAATCTATTTGTATAAATATCAGTTATCTCCTGACCTTTACTGCAATATAAGAAACATCCTAATTACATTTATCCTCCATTCCTTCAGTCCACCCCCTTAAGCCCAAAATGAGTTTATTAAGGATGAAAAGAAAGTTAATGTTGCAGAGATTAGGCTTATCCATTTGACGTTATTAATTCATTCTTAGAATTCATCATAGGGGGCAGCATAGTGATACCACTTATTTATTTCTATGAAGCTACTTCCTGAAGTGTTGCTCAAAGTCAACCTGTTTCCTTAGCAGGAGAGAAAAAATGAAGCTCACCTGCCTTTTAGACTAGGGGAACTAAGCATCGTATTACTGCAGGAGTTCTACATTCCCATAAGTGATTATTCTATTAGTTGATAATGTACATTGACAAGGCCAGGACAAGCTGTAGGCAAGCCTGTGGGTAACAGGATTTTACTTTTTAAAACATAACAAATAAGTGTGGGCAAGTCAGCCATCCTTAAAAAGGTAAACGTATTCCCCATTGGCAAGGTTGCCAAGTTGTGTCTGACTGTAGGGGTGGTGCTCATCTCCATTACTAAGATGAAGAGCCAGCATTGTCTAAGTACTGCTCTGGTGGTCATGTGGCCAGTATGACTGCACAGAATATTTTACCTTCCCACTGAAGTGGTACGTGTTTATCTACTTGCATTTGCATGCTTCCAAACTGCTAGGTTGGCAGAAGCTGAGACTAGTGATGGGAGCTCAACCCATCACACAGCACTTGGGCCTCAAACTGCCAACCTGCTGATCTTGCAATCAAGAGAATTAGCATCTTAACCACTTGAGCCACCACATCTCTTCCATTCTTCTGTCCCAGCCATTCTAAGCTACTGCAAAACAAAGGCTTAGTTGTATTGTCATATAACCTGAAGGATAAAAAAAAATCACACTTTTTTAATGATGTCACCATCACAGCAGAGCTTTGGAGTTCAACAACAGTAATCCAGGAGTGTCATATCTGACCATCACACAAGAGCTATCATGAATTCCAATAAAACTTTATTTGGATCAAGATATATCAACAGTTACAAATGGGGTGGACAAACACAGGGCAGTAGGCCTGTCTAGGGCCTCACTCAGCAAGAGACTAGAATAATTGTTACCTGACTACCTGACAAGCAACACCTGCTGAAATTCCTGCCTCTGCACAAGTATTAAAGGCACAGGAGCCCTCTCCAGTCTTCAGTGTGACAACTCTATTTAAGTCTTATCCTTCCTCAGGGTCACACTCACTATTGTTCAACCTCCTCAACAGGGCACAGGTCAAAGATCAAGTCAACATTAACAGTCCTCCACCTCCCAGCCATGTGACATAGAGTGCAACAGGGAGGGGGAACACTCACCGGGTGTCACCCTCCTTTGGTGGTGTCACTCAGTGTGGTCCGCACCCCCACATACCCCGTGATGCTACTGGCCACGCTCTGTGTGTTTTAGAAACCCAGAAAGTACATTTTGGTCTAAGGAAGCTGGGTATCTACTGACTGAAAGGACCATATAAACTTTTCTTTACTATGAAATACATGCTGCATCCATTATCATCAGCTAAGTCTTCTTTTATACAAGTGACTTGTCTCAGTCTCAGTTTCATATGAGATATTCTATCAATCTCTTAGGATGGGCTGGTATTGGGATGAGATCAAGCTCAAAACTACAAGAACGAGGTAGATGGGGGTGGGGAAGTGTAGGCTAAATTCAATTGACACTTCTAATTTCAGTAAACCTACTGAATCTGTGGGACTGATTTTTTATACTCCCAATTATTCAATGGGTCTACTTTAGTTGGGACTAACCATTGGTTTTGTCCCTGTGCTGCAGCCCAGTATGTAGGATGGCAAGAAGAATTTAGTTATGTTTGAGAGCAATACACCCAAGAGCTAAATAAAAGAAAAACCCCACAATGTTGCTAGAATGATAAATAACACTTTGTCAGGGGCTTAGAACTGTAACTACCTTCTTGTCTTTGTGGCATATGAATTGTAGATTACTATTTGTTTAAAAGTGAACTTTGGGTGTCCTGGATTCTGATGTACTCTGTACTAAATAAAATGTAATTTGAGACCTGTTGCCTTTCATTTGTCCATCTGTGCCCTCCCTGAATGTGTAACTTTTGATGTCCCTTGTGTGTTGCTTGAATAGGACTCCAGGATCAGTGCTGTCAAATTTCAATTTCTGAGGATTTTCTTTCACTCTATATATTGGCTCTTAGAGGTCATGGAATGTGACTCTAAGCTAGAAAAATGGCCCATGCCCCTAAGGAAGATAGATGTACATGTGTGGTGTGTGGACTTTAATCACATTTCACTGTGCAGTTCAAAAATTTCCTTTAAAAACTTCCAGGTAGGCACCAAGCTGCTGAAATTAGATGCATGCAAATCAGAAAAGG
Source organism: Sceloporus undulatus (assembly GCF_019175285.1). Taxonomy (NCBI): domain Eukaryota; kingdom Metazoa; phylum Chordata; class Lepidosauria; order Squamata; family Phrynosomatidae; genus Sceloporus; species Sceloporus undulatus. The sequence goes on along the minus strand of NC_056526.1, from coordinate 169,884,387 downwards.
CTGCTGAACTGCCTGGAAGCTGGTTCTAGCTAAAGAAAACTTTTTTAAAAAATCCACAATCTTTTCTGCCATTTCATCAGAAGCCTTCTGATGACTTTTAACTGCATCTCTGAAGATTTTCTTCCAAAGCAGGTTATGTATGTGATATGTTTTTGAGTATTCATACAACTTTTGTGTTTCTTTGCTCAAGGTGTTTCTGTCTGAGCACCTACATTACTTTCTGCTTATCTTTCATACAAAGAACCATTTCTAGTAGAGAGAAAGATATGGCAGAACTTAAGTAACTGCTATAATAGAAAAAGCACTTCTAAATAATTACCATAAAATCAAAGCTGTATAGATAAGGGAAGATGTATGCATGCATGCTGTTATGTGTTCAGAATAGTATCTGCTCTGTATAAGTGAATCCTCTTTTCCCATTAATGCCTCCCTCTTAATTTTCCTACTTTCTTTTATCATTTAATAATGGTCTATAAAAAACAACTCTTCACATAAAGCAATTGTCCATGTTTTAATGTCACAATGGATGACTGAATTTGGAATAATATAAATGAATATTTTTAATTAATTTAGGAAGAATTGGCAATCATATTAATCAAATAGGTAAAGATGGTAAGATGAAAAGTGAGATCACAGCTAATGTGGGAGATAAAAGAAGATATTGACCTTGAAAAACATATCTCAGCCAGCAATGATACAATGGAGGAAAAATATTTCCAGAGACTTTAGCTTCGCTGTTTCGTTGGGTGAAACATTTTCAGCATATATCAGTGGTTTTCACATTGCAAAGTGGATGGTCCTTGTAGCTGGATGGAGCAGCTGGTGTTGTGTGCATGAATCTGAGCAAAGGCAAGCTAGTGAGAACCTCAAAGGATCATTTTGGGGATAAGATAAGGGAAAACTTAAGTTTTTTTCTCACTAAAAAAAGGATGGAGTATAAATTTTAATTAATGAATAAAAATAAATCTGAACTATGGAACCTTCTTTTTTCTTTTACCCAAGACCTGAAGTTTGGTGGGGCACTCCCACCTGGCAGGAAATCCTCTTGGATCCAATTTGGGCTTTTCAGAGTAATTTGATGCCAAATTACATGATGGGGAACAAGGGAGCATAAGGAAAGGAGTCCTCATCTGAAGTTTCTCAGTAGCTAATAGTGGTTAATATTAAATGTCAGGTGACCACTGTGATAATCTCCATAGAAATGCCTCCAAAGAAGTTTTTAAAAATATGGCCACATATATTGATCCATACCAACAAAACAGTTCTAGCATTTTTCATCTATGCCAGGAACAAATATTTTGTAAAGCAAATGTATCTGAATATCCCATGAGTCCAAGCCATTCAGAAACACTTTGTCTCAGGGTATATTCACAAGAACATATTTTTGATGGGTTGTAGTTAAGGTTGGATCTAATAGCTAGGAGGGTTGTGGGTGCGGTGCTAGATAGCATTGTTTCTGACAACCAACAACTTCTGGCACTTCGAGCCTCTGAGTTCTGGCTCCACTACACTACAGGTTCCAGTGGATGAGACATTTCCAAGACCCCATGACCTCAACTTCTCTGTGCCGAGGCCCAGGTTCTTCCTGATTGAGTCTAACCATTTGTCATGTAGTCTTCCTCTCTTTCTGCTGCCCTCTGCCTTTCCTACCATCATTGCCTTTTCTAATGATTCATTTTTCCTCAGGATGTGGCCAAAGTACAACAGCTTCAAGTTAATCATTCTGGATTCCAGGGATGGTTCGATCTTGATCTGTTCTAGAACCTATTTGTTTCTCGTCTTGACCATCCACTTTATCCTCAGCATTCTTCTCCAACATCACATTTCAAATGAGTTGATTTTCTTTTTATTGGCTTTTTTTTTTTTACTCTCCAGCTGTGGTGATGGAGTATACAATGGCTTGGATTATGCTCACTTTAGTGTTCAGAAAACATTCAGGGGTAGCTGTTTTGGCCATTTAACAAATACAAACAAAAATCCATCAGTGATACCTTTATTGGCCAACCAAAATGCACAATATACAGTGGTCCCTTGGCTTACACGGGGGATCCATTCCAGAGACCCCAGCATAAGCTGAAAAACACGTAAGGTCAAGTCCCATTCGATTGAATGGGGCTCATGATCGCGGTGCAGGAGAATGTGCGCAGTGTGGGAGAGCACATGTGCCACAGGCACATGCGCCGTTCATTCTCCTGTTACGTGGCTTCCGCGTAAGCAGGAAGCCACATATGGGGCAGCTGACTATAGCACAGGCACACTGTACTTGTTGTAAGCTTTTGAAGCTCCGTGGGCTTCTTCATCAGGCAAGATGTTACAAACCAAACAGGAGGGGAAAAAACAATTGGAGAAGTTAGTCAGATGCCTGTATGTTATTTCAGTCCTTAGTAAAAATGTTATGATGGGGAGAATGTCTTTTGCAAGCAGACTTCTCCTTATTCTGGCCATGAGGCCATAGAGTGTTTTTCAAAATCCAGAAAATTTAAAGTCCCTGTTGAGATGCAAATGGACTTTAAATTTCCTGGATTTTGAAAACCTCCCTATTGCCACATAGCCAGAAGGAGGAGGAGCTTGCTTGCAAAAGATATCCTCCCCATCATAACATTTAAGACTGAAACAACATGCAGGCATCTGACTAACATCTCCAATTGCTCTCTCTCTCTCTCTCTCTCTCTCTCTCCTGTTTGGTTTGTAACATCTTGCCCGATGAAGCCCTGGAGCTTCGAAAGCTTGTAACAAGTATATTTTGCATTTCCATTGACAATAAAGGTATCACTGATGGATTTTAGTGTTCAGAGTTATGCCTTTACACTTTATTATCCTGTCATTTCTTTCATAGCTGCCCTTCCCATTCTGTTCTGATCAATATTTGAACCAAGGTATGGGAACTCATTAACTATTTCAACTGTCTAGGGTCAATTCTTGAGGATCTTCCCTGGTCATTATTTTTGCTTTTGTTTTTATGTTCATCCCTACTCCAACCTTGGCACTTTCCTCCTTAACCCTTTTCAGTAATTGTTCCAGGTCTTTGTTTCTGCCAGTAGTATTGTGTTGTCTGCATATCTTTGGGTGTTAATGCAGATGCAGATTTTCTTCTGGAATTTCCTGGTGCACTCCATTATCCAATGTATGTTTGCAATGTGGTCCCTGAATCCAGTTTGTACCTCTTGAATTTCACATGCCATATATGGTAGGGGGTTTTGCTGCAGAAATTTGAGCATGACTTTGTTTGCATGGGAAATTTGTGCAATGGTTCTGTAATTACTGCAATCTTTTGTGTCTCCTTTTATTATGGATGGGAATATATATTGATTGCTTCCCACCTGTGGGCCACTACTTTGTGTTCCATATTTGTTGGCAGAGTTTAGTTAGATGAGAGCTTGATTCTGTCTCTGTAGAATATAGCAGTTCTATTGGTGTGTCAGCTGCTCCTAGTGATAAACATACTGCAGCATTACTGGCAATGACCGATGTAAGTTCAGCATGACAAGAGATTGAAGCAGCTTCCCCCTTTATTTTATTTAAAGCTAGTGCTCCTTTAAAACTGTGTTTATTCTTGCAAATTTCATACAGTTTCAGCAGGACAACTGGTTCTGGATAAGACAGCAGATCCAAGTGTATAAAATTTCAAGTTGCTTTTGTCACCCACTCAGTGCTTCAGACCATTTCCCATGTTTGGAACAGGCTCCCCCCTTCTCCTCCTCCTACAGCATTTTCTGACATCTGTTCCAGGAAGTTTCCTGATTTTAAAAGACCACTCCTCCTGCTCTTGTTTGCCCTACAGTACCCCCCCCCCCTACAATGTGGTTTTGGGGACAAGACTGGAATCATTGTGGCATCCTTGAACTATTGGTGCAGTACTGTGTTACAGCTGCAGAGCTCCACTAATGATAATCAAACAATAATGAAGTTAGACTAGTGTGTCTGCTCTCTTTTTTAACACCTCCTACACGTGATGATTAAGTACTGGGATCAGGAACATGGCACAAATGTGATGAAGATAGATTTCTAAGCAAGGCATGGAACTCTTATAAGGAGAGCCAGTTCACAGCATGCACGTTGTTCCTCACGTCGCTCATTAATCATGGCAGCATTGGAGCTATGATGCAGGGCCATAGCAGAGAAGGTGATTGACGAGGTGAGCAAAAAGGTACCTCAGTTAACTGATACTGCTTTTGCTAATGTGGAACTAGGTAATGCATATTTTGGGTTGAGAACATTTTTAAAAATACTAAGTGGAATAGTGTCACGAGGAGCTGATAAGCAGAAATGTTATCACCATTTCTCCTGACAAATGTGTATCTACCCGGGGGAGGAGAGAAGTCGCAGCTTATGCAACACAGAATTCCTTAACCCCAATTTCCTGGCCATTTATAAGCATTATTTCATCTAGGGATGGCCTTTGAATTAGATAATATCCCATTTCATCTCATCCAAACAGAGGTGTGAGACAGAGAAGAGGCCAAATGAAAGCGGGAGGTGGGTAGTTAGATATGTTACCAAAATGAGGTCTCTGTTGTGCGAGTGGGTGGGATGTTCTGTAGCATAGAAATGGCACCATAGAATAGAGAACAACACAAATTTTTTTGTATGTAAACCTAATTCCAGCCCTGCAGCTTCAGTACGAGTAGCAGTTTGATTCTGTGCATTTTTATATAATTTGTCTGTTAGGACATGACATGATGACAACAGAAACACCTGAAGATACAGGAATCGATTGAGAAAGAGCAACTAGCAAGCAACATCTTTCCTCTTCATTTCTGAGCCCCTGGCCAGAGAGGGGTATGGAGCAATTGCACCAATAGAATCACTGATAATCTTGCCCTGGACTTCAGATGATATTAGACTCCAACTTCTATTATCCTTGACCATTGACAATCTTGGCTAGGAGAGAGGGGGGACTTGGATGCACAACACCAGGAGGGCTACAGGTTCCCTGTGTCTTTTGTTAAAGTATAACTAAACTGCAGTTTGATACAACCTTGACTGTCAATCATTTATAGTTTGGTAGTGAATTCTTTGCATGAGAGCTCTTCCCTGAGATACAGCACTGGAGCTCTTGAACATAGAACTTTAAGTTCCTCATCAAATGGCAAATCCTATTTTCCTGTGGGGTGAAGCCACAGTAGTTGACAATGCTATAACTGTGTTGTGTGTATACCCTCTAAGGGAGGATAGGCAACTGCCAGAGAATTGGAATTCTGCATCACTCCCACATTGGACCTGACTGCACCCTCATTTTCATCCCAGATTTGGGGTGTGTGTACAAATGACTTTTTTTTTTTACCCCATCATGGTCTCTAGTACTCCTGAAACATCTCTGTCTAGCCAGTGTGCTACTGGCTATTTTGCCATATTTTTCCGATTTTTCCAGTCCTTCTCATATTTTAAGGCCTTTGTTGTTGTTGTGTGATTTCATGTAATTTCCAATTTATGATGACACCAAGGCCATCCTGGTTTTTGTTTGTTTTTTTTGTTTTTTGCAATATTTGTTCAGAGGGTGAGGTTGCCCTGCTCTGAGAAAGTATGACTCAACCAAAGCACATGGATGAGTAGGGATTCAATCCCTGGTTTCTAGAGTCATAGTCTAATGATCAAACTAATACATCATCCTACAGATCTTTTTTCAAACTTGGACATAGTCAGACCTTCTGGTCTTATCACTTCTTGTTTTTTTAAAAGGTTATCTTAATGCCAAAATGATTCAAATAGCTGAGGGACCCCGTTAAATCCCATAAATTGGTCAAATGATTAATGGCAGCCTCTTAGAGACTTGGGTACACTACTGCTTATATGGGGTCAAATGTTTCCCCAATTTTGGAAGGTGAGTGATCCCTGAGAAACTGCATGCCACCTGCGTCCCCCTACACTTTGCCCAGACCAACTGTAATACAAGTAAAACACAGCTGTGAAATTGAATACAGAGATGAAAAACCATTAGAAAGTTCCAGAAATGTGTTTGTTCTCTCACACCCTGATGCAATTCTACACAACATTATGGGACTGCTTCAAAATCAGCTTTTGGTATTATCTCTCAGACCTTGGACATAGGATTGCAAAATAAGAAATGTCAGCTTTTCTGAACTCAAACAACTCATAACTAGGCCAAGTACTAATCTTCTTGAATGGGTTGGTTGCTCATGGGTACTTAAAATCATTGCATATTTATAGGACAATACTCCTACCGAAATGGGAGTGTCCTAACTAAATAGCCAGTTTAACACAAAGAAAAGCAAAACTAAAATGACAATCAAACTGTTGAACAAGCATTTATTATTGATGGTAGTCTGTAAGAGAACTCCTGCAGTGAAAGCCTTGAAGAATCAGGTCTCACTACAGGTAACAAACATGCTGGACTCTTTTGCTATGGTACTAAAAATACACAAAGCTGACTGATGGAACAGCATTCTTATCCCAGTCCAGTATGATCTCTCATAGTTTGTGAACTAGAAGGAAGAAAATGTAGCTCAGGGCTTTTTTCATTATGTTCAAATCTTCATTATAGTTGTCCCTTTCAGAAAATGCTCTTCTGTGACAGGAGAATACTCCAAGTGGAAATGGATCATGCTCTGAAATGGGATAGAAATGAGTGCAACAAAGCCTATTTGGCACACAAGGGGCAGCTTTTCCATAAGAAAACCAAGTTCCTACAATCAGGAAAGCGGTATGCAAACCAAAAAGCACCAAAGAAAGGTAACTTCCTACTTACTACCTACCTCTCGGGCAGGTTCCAGATGGTGTCGCTTGGGGACAGTTGTTCGGCCAAGAAGGAGCTCAAATCAGGCATCCCTCAAGGCACGATTCTGTCCCCAATGTTGTTTAACATTTACATGAAGCCGCTGGGTGAGATCATCCAGAGATATGGGGTGGGGTGTTATCAGTACGCTGATGACACCCAAATATACTTCTCTATGTCTCGGACTGAAGCAGTGACTAAGGATGGCATCTCTCCTCTGAATGCCTGTCTTGGGGCGGTAATGGACTGGATGAGGGAAAACCAACTCAAGCTGAATCCAAGTAAGATGGAGGTACTTGCTATAGGAACTCCAAATCCAAGAATGGAGTTGTGTCAGCCAGTTCTGGATGGAGTCACACTTCCCCTGAAGGATTCTGTTCATAGTCTGGGGGTGCTCCTTGACTCGTCGCTCCAACTGACAGCTCAGGTGGATGCAACAGTCAAGAGCGCCTGCTATCAGCTTCATCTGATACGCCAACTGCGCTCCTTCTTGGAGTCGAGGGACCTGGAAACAGTAGTACATGCACTGGTAACCTCTCAATTGGACTTCTATAATGTGCTCTACTTGGGGCTACCCATGTGCCAAGTTTGGAAACTTCAGTTGATACAAAATATGGCAGCCAGATTGATCACGGGAACTTCTAGGAATGACCATATAACACCGGTCTTGAAGTCCCTGCACTGGCTGCCTATTAGTTTCCGGGCAAAGTACAAGGTGTTGGTGATTACCTTTAAAGCCCTACATGGCTTGGGCCCAGAGTACTTGAGGGAATGCCTTCTTCTCTATTGTCCGTCCCGCACACTAAGGTCCTCTGGAAGAAATCTACTACAGCCAAAAAAATCTAGGCTAACATCACTTTCCCAGAGGGCCTTTTCTATTACTGCTCCAAAACTATGGAATGACCTGCCGGAGGAGATCCATCACATTTCCACTCTGACAGCTTTTAAGAAAGCACTTAAGACCGATCTCTTCCGGCAGGCCTTTCCAACTTAGTTACCCTCCCCAGATATAGAGATATTTGTCCCCTCATCTGTCTATTCTTCCCCACTTATCTTTCTGCCTATTTTTTTTTTTTGTTTAATGTCTTTAATGTTTTTAATGTTTTTATACTATTACTATTTAATTTTGTTTTAGTACTGGGAATGGGGAGGGGGAGGTCTAGGGTTTGATTCTTTTTAACTCTATTGTAATTTGATGTATTTTACTGTTGTAACCCACCCAGATTCTTCGTGATTGGGTGGGCTAGAAATAAATATTTATTATTATTATTATTATTATTATTATTGTTGTTATTGTTATTGTTATTACTTGGTCCTTCAGCATTGACTAGTTATATGCAGCTGGGGAAAGGCATAATGTAGAGAATTTGAGGATTGTTGTCATTGTTGTTGCCTGCCTCCAAGTCATTTTTTTTAATTTATGGCAACTCTAAGGCAAATCTATCATAAGGTTTTCTTGGCAAGTTTCTTCAGAGGGGGTTTGCCATTGCCATCCCCTGAAGCTGAGAGAGTGTGACTTGCCCAAGGTCACTCAGTGGGTTTTTATACTCAAGCAGGGAATTTGAACACTGGTCTCCAGAGTTATAGTCCAACAACACTCAACAATGGCCCATGTCTGAAGGAGGAGTGATGCCATTAGTGCTGCAGCAACATCTGAGCCTTTGATTGATGGGGGCTATCCAAAGTGCTGACTTCTTGGTTGGAACTTGTCTTGCCAAAACTGGATCTCTGTGGTCCTTGATGTTAACTTGCCTTAATTGATTAAGATTTAACCTTTTATGCTACAACTTAGTGCCTCCTTCCCACTCAGGCTGGAACTCCATCCAGCTGAGACCATCACTTGGGACAGAACCCAAAGAGAACGTCACCTACTAGTTTTAATTCCTGGTGTATCACAAACAATAAAGTGTTCCAGTTGAAGCAATTTTGTACAACACAGACATTTTATATGTGGCCAGTTTATATGATTACTAATATCTAGTGTCCTAGACCAGGGAAAAGGCATCTTGTTGCACTAGGATGCATGCACTCCTGAGCCTGATCTTGTGTGGCCCTCAACCTAATTTCAAAGGAGCTTTGTGAATAATCTCTTTAGGCCTTTGCCAGACCAGTCTGCCCCTTCCTCAGCAGTCCTCCTAGGTGAAGAGAAAAGGGTGGGAAAAGAGAGAGGGGGAAACAGAAAGGAGTGGCGAGGGGAGGGGAAGAAAAGAACGACATGAAGAGAGAACAAAAGACTTGGCTTACTAACTTTTGGCTCTGTCCCTGTTATTTCTGGTGTCAGCTTGCCCACTCCAAAAAAAAAAGCAACCTACCTTCAGGGTAACAAGGTCAGTGACAGGGAAAAAGATTTATTCACTCCTATTCTACCCTTTATAGACTGCTTTCTAGAGTGAAGAAAAGGAAGATAGATACTGCCCTGAAATAGAGGCTGCATTTTCTCATTCTGCAGGACTACCAAAAAGTACACACCATACAAATTCACACCATACAATTATATCCAATGAAATCTTGGAATTATCATTTGATTAGATATTTGGGATTACCTCCTAGAGACCTCTAGTCAGGGAATCGCAGTAAAGAATACCATGGTTTTTTAAAAAATGTATGAATAATGTATTTAATAACAATTATAATTCTGATACATACAATAGAGAAGGAAGAAAATCTTCTAGAACATGGCCACATAGCCCAAAAAACCACAAATAACTATACAATAGAGAATTCCAACTATTTGACCAAATTACAAAAATCAGTATTTCACTGGAATTGAGCCATGGTAGTTAAAGTAGAATTGAACTGCCATAGATGTGGATACACCCAGTGCAGATACACCTTGGATTTTAACTTGTATCTATTTTCTACATCTTTAATGTGTCTATTACCACTGCAAATCCTCATCTCCACCCTAGCTACCAAAGCTGAATTCCAATTTCAGCCAAACCCAATAAAAATGTGCATCTCTTTCATCTGCCTGTATTTTAATCCAACTGGCCTCTAAATAGTTATGGCTAGATTTGCTATTTGATGTTTCTTTGTTGTCTGTTTTATTGGCGGGATACAGATGGGCAAAAAGGGGTGTGTTCATGACGTCATGAAGGTATAGCCTTCAGACGGCCCTTACCTGAATGCCGCCATGAACACGCCGCCTGCACGCCCCAAGCGGGAAGAAGCGGCATTAAAAAGATGCTGCTTTTCCCCGCTTCTTTTCTATATAGTGCCAGCCGGCAAAAGAAAAAAAAAAGCCCCGTTTTTGGCCGCCCGTGAGGAAGCTGCCTCTCTCTTTGCAGCGTCCTGCGAGGTGGCGGTATGGAAACTGAGGGTCAGAAACGGCCCCAGGTGAGGCGTCTTCACTGCCCCCCATGTGGAAGCCCCATACACCTGAGCCACGCCCCCGGGGCGGGCGGTCTGGAGGCTCCGTATTCAGCAGAATACACCTCCAAGACGTCTTCCCCTGCCCGTCTGTATCCCGCCATTGAATCATTTCCTGTATTGCTATGTATTTTATATGTATTATCCTACTAGAAAGGCCCCTTTCCCTCCACCACTCCCTTCTCCTTTTGTGTCATGTCTTTTTAGATTGTAAGCCTGAGAGCAGGGAACCATCCAATTAAAAAGATTGTATGTACAGCACTGTGTAAATTTACAGCGCTTTATAAATAAAGGTTAATAATAATAATAAATAATAATAGATTATCCATTTAGAGCCCACACTCTAAACCTTAAAAACTGACTTGCTAAACTAGGAGTTGCTGCTAATGTGCTCTCTTTACAAATAGTAGAGCCAGGCAATATGGAATTCTTACTGTAATTATATTTTGCACACAGGAATGAAAAAATAAAATAAAGATCTTGTACCCTGTGTGAAGCCTCTTCATTCTTATGCATAGATTATGGAATATATAACTAGAAGGTAGCAACTTTGCAGAGAAGAATTCACTACTTGGGTGTCAGATGATTCTTAGTTACTGAATTGGCAAAAACCATAGCTATATGTCCACTTGCATGTGAGCAAATTCAGAAACTGAAATATACTGGGGAAGATAAGACCAGGTCCTACTAAGACATATAAATATCTTCACAAAATGATGAAGAAATTTCTAATAAGGACAGCCTTATTTGGATATCTTTCATGCAGAGAAGAAAAAAATTTGTTAACAAATTCCAGAGGGACTGATGTCATGATACCAGTTCCTTCTTCCATTTTTGTTTTGGGCTTTGAGTCCTTCAGGTGACTCAGAGCTGCAAAGGGACTCAATTCAAAGCTACCATCCTCAAGCTCCAGTTTCATAGTGCAGAAATGCCTTGCCTTCACATACCTCCTTATTTATAATACTTTTGGCTACTCATTAACATTCTCAGCTTCTGGAATGGCTCCATCTAATAACATAAGTCAGGCGGGGTATAAAGCTTGCTCAGCAAGAACTGTTTTCAGAATAGCACATTCTCTCAATGGTCAAGCATGAATGCATCTCTGGCTGCAGCCAGGAGGTTGGCAGAGTCCTTAAGAATACTGCTACAAATCGGCACCCTTTCCTCTAAGTCTAAGAGATGCATGGAGCAAGTCCCATCTGCAAACATGAATGATTCATTTACACAATGACACATAGAAAACCAGATAACCTTGCTGCTTATGAATGGGTGATTCTTTTTTACAGATTTCAGAACAGAATGATTTGCCTCCTGCTAATTCAGACCTATATTATTTAATATAGAAATGCCATTCATAGACACATTTGAAATTGCTGTTTATTCTTCAACTCTTTAATAATATATTTGAGTAATTACTAACCTTTTTAAGTGGGAGGTTTTTGTTTGTTGTTTGTTTGTTTTAAAAGGAATCCAGTATGGTATAATGATTAGAGTGACAGATTACAAACAAGGAGATTTGGACCTAAATATAGTTGCTAGTCTTAACTAGGGTAGACTGAGTAAATCATCGGCTGAAGGTTAAAACAACATTTTAATAAAATTCAGTTATTCAGTGGATCTGCTCTAGCAGAGGATTCAAAAGATCCGACATAGTGAAGTGGTTTGAGTATTGGACTAGGACTACGGGAGACAAGGATTCAAATCCTTGCTCAGCCATGGAAACCCACTGGATGACCTTGACCAAATCACACTCTCTCAGCCTCAACGGAGGATAATGGCAAACCCTCTCTGAGCACATATTGCCAAGAAAGCCCTGTGACAAGTTCAATTAAGGGCTGCCATAAGTTGGGAATGACTTGAAAGTACGCAACAGCAGCAGCAACAACATGGATTCAAAGAGTTACTCAGCCATGAACTTCAGTGACTAACCTTGGAAAAGTCATGATCACTCAGTCATGTCAGTATTGTTGTGAGCAGAGATGGGCCAAGTCATTTTGCCTCTTAACAACAGAGGACAGGGCAGCATCCTCATCACATTCCTTTTACAAAAGTTGATTGGATTTGTAGTTGATTGGATGACATCCTCTGCCATATCTGAGCCAGCAGATTAGTTTACAGGCCTCAGAACAATCATCACAGGATATACAACCCTCTAAGAAAGGGAAACATAGGGAGATTTCAGAAGAAGCAGTCACAAAGCTGCCACTGCTATCTGCTGGAGGGGGAGCAGAAGATCACATGAAAAAGAAGACAAGACCCTTGTACCTTAAAAAGTTCAATGGAAGAAGGAGTTTCAATGGCTGTAGGTTACACAATGATCTACACTCACTGAAATTATCTCTTCACCCACCCATTAAAAGTATAGGTGCCTTGCCCTTGCCCTTTCAAGTGACCATCTTAATCTGCTGCCTGGGTTGGTTTCCTCACTCTACATAGTGGCAGTGACAACTCGAATTGTACACATTTTGGGGCATGGTGTCTTTCTTCCAGAGCAGGACCCAAGGCAGCTTCCAAAGAAAGACAATTTAGAATCCTTAACAATAAAACTTTTAAAAATAACTAAAAATCTAAACATTAAACAGTATCAAATCATTTAAAAATATACATAAGTTAAAATAAATAAATCGTCCCAGCCAGACACTTCCCTGCTTACCCATTAAAAATCTGAAACTGAGTGGGACATGAATGAGTGCAGGAAGGATGGATTTTTTTTAAAAAAAAAGAATAATATTGTCTGTATACTTAAATGAGATATTAATTTCTAAAGAGCTGGTGTACTGTAGTAGATAAGTAGAAAACCATCAGTTCAAAGTTAACAGCAGTCATGAACTTATTTAGCTGCCTTAGGAAGACTGCTGCTTAGGGCTTTCCACTTCCAACAATCTACAGGGTAGAGATAACAAAACAGATAATTCAATGATGGCAGCAGCTTGGAAAACAGAATGGAATATATACAGTCACCACATGGGACTACGGTATAATATCCAGGTTCAAATCTTCAGTTTCACCATGATGCCCCTTTTAGGTGATGTTGGGGGGTTAATACAAATTATAGGATTATTATGATAAAAAAGGAAGTGGTGGGCAGAGAAGCATGTTTGCTGCTTTGGGTTCCTTGTGAAAAAGTTGGGATAGCAATATATGGCCCACATTCTTCATGCACATATTCTTTATACATGGATTCAATCACCCACAGCTTGAAATTTAAAAAAAAGCAAACCTTGATCCCCCCCCCCATTTTATATAAGGGACATCATTTTACTATGCCATTGTATTTAATGGGACTTGAGCATCCATGGGTGGTTCTGGAACCAAACCCCAGCAGATATCAAGGGCCAACCGTTTAATGAAACAACAGCAGTAACTTGTAGAAATTTAAGAATAAACTGTAGGCTGCACTCTATCAAACTGCTCACTGAAAACTAAGCTTCCTCCCATCTCACACTGTTCTGACCAGTGAATGAAAAAACACAATGCATATGAGCTGACAAGTACAAGGACCTTTTCCATTGTATAACATTAAATATTATCTCATTAATATTGAATGCAATGAAACAACTTTAAATGTATTATGCTACCATCTATATTTATCTTCTGCCTTCCCTGGCTCTTTAGGCCTTCTCATTCATAGAGAAATGAAAATATAAAATAAAATAAAATTCTGGCTCTTGGAAAGCAGAAGCATATACATTGGCTGTCATCACAGAAATAAAATGGGACAGGCCAAGTGGGCACGGACTTCCACACCTGCACTAAATCATTGTATTAAGTCGACATTGTGAGTTGCTCTTCCAACTGTCAGAAAGATCATATAAAAGGAGATGTTTTAGAGAACCAATTTTGTTTGAGTGTGTGCATGCACCCAAAGAGTAGGAGCAGGATCTTGGAGTGAACATGAAAGTCCTATCCAGTTTCACCAGGCTGGTGTGTTATTGATTAAAATACATCTGTTCCAGATTTTTGGTGTCCTGTGTTTCTACACATAAACAGACTTTCAGCTGCAGTTAAGCAGGCAATACCTTGATGGATTTTCTTGGGTTTTTCTGCTTTTCTAGTCCAGAAAAGGTCAGTGATATGGAAACGATCTCTGGCCTAATTGTCAGAATCCCTCTTTCCAGCACATCATTGTTTACCTCGATTAGCAAAGTCCCCATAGCATTTCTGAGGTTGAGGTGGACTGCTGTTGAGAGAAGAACATAAGGTCTTCTTCCACCAGCCCTGTTGTACACTTCAAATATTGATCATTTTGTTATGTGTGACAGGAAGAATGTGCAAATCACTTAACAATATGTGCTGGCTTATACCTCGACCCCAACTGTCTTAATTTAGCAGGGAGAGTTTCAGTTAGTCCTCTGTTATCCCACTTCTTCAGATGCCATTGAAATATCCAGGGTTCTTGCCTCCTCCCACTTTCATTCTTTGTATACAGCGTGCTTAAGTTGCTGAAAACTGAATTCAAAGTGCATAAACAGTTTGCACTTCAGTCAGCAGGGAGGAGAGGAGAGGATGGGACAGAATCTTACCCTTCCCAGTAGACACAAGCAAAAACAAACCGCTGCAGCCTTTCTTTGCTTGTGTGTACTTCCTTAATAACTTTTGCCATCTTTACCACACCCTGATAAGGCATGGCCACAGGTCTTAATCTTCATCTGTGAAATGTTGAAGGAAATATCTATTTTCCCAGTTTAAAATATTTTCTCATGGTGCAGTTATGCTTTATAATACAATATCCAAATAGTACATTTTGCAACTGCAGCTCTATCCATGCTGGCTGGGACATCCCATTTTCCTCAAAAAAATAGTTTTTCCAAGCTCTGGCACCATATCTGGTTTTCATTAAGAAGACAAGTAAAAACATTTGAGCAAGCTTCCTTGGGCACTGAGTGGAATAGGAGTGTTTGGAGGAAACAAACAAATAAAAATTATCAAGATAATTAGGCAAAGTCCAAATGGAACAGTTTCTGAGATGAATGTTCATGTATAACAGCACATTTGTAACAGGTGTCTAGAACTATGAAGTAGAGCCATATTTTTTTAAAGAAAAAAAATTAAAATCTCATAGACAGAGAAAAAAATATGAATTGCATTTTTCACATTTATCACTGTGATCTTATGTTATCATTTCAGAAATATATGTTGACACATTCATTGATTTCATCTCAATGTGGATTTTTCTGAGAGGACTCAGTGAATATGTTGACAAAAATGGCAGAGCCATTGTTACATCATTATCTTTAAAAGTCAGTGCTCATTTTAACATTGCCTGAAGCACAATAGTGTATAAATATGTTACATATTGGAATATTACCCAACTCCCACATAACATCTGCAGTCCCTTGGGGGGCAAAAAAAAAAAAAAATATAGCGTACAATAATTCTTGTTGTTTTGCCTGAAGTGCTTGATACGATTAGGAAAGTACAGCAAAGTTCATTTCTAACTTTATGTGTGCTCCTATTCCAGATTTACTTCCAAAATTCAATATATTTGGTGCATTCATAAACCATTCCCCCCATTTCTCATATTACCTAATGTGCTGCTGCTTGAAAAAGTGAAGACTTCACTGAACTAACCCATTCTTATTGTTGTTTTGTTCATTTATATCCTGCCTTTCTCTCAAGAATAAGACTCAAGGCAGTTAACTATATCAGTAGGTGGGCTACTGTTTCACTTACAAGAGCCACATACAATGGTGAGAGATACATGGTGATTGTATACCACTTAGTCTGTGGCCAGATCTGGCAATGACCAGGGGCTTGCATTGCTAGTGGATAATCACATGCCACTATCCCCTTAATCTCTTCACCCACAAGCTTGCTAACACAGCAAATAGAAGAATTCTAGGTGTGAACTCTCTGCAATGCTAGAACATTTCATCTGGGTAGTAGCAGAAGTCTCATTTGCAGAAGAGTGGGGGGTTGTCAGGTGGAAAAACACAGCAGACACCGAATTGGCAAAGAAATGGCCACAACTTTATTACACACAGCAAACATAGCAAGAGGGTTGGCCAGAAAGCATGAGGTCTGGATCTGACATCCACCAACCCGTGTTGGTCGATGACCCATTTGCCTGGCCATGCCCAGGCTTCGGGATGACAGAGGGGTAACCGGCCTAAAACTTGCTCACCACTTAAAGTCGCCTGCTATGCGCTTGAGCGCATCTTCGCCCCATGTCACCGGGGAACACTGAATCAATGACGCCCCCGCACTGGCGACATCGCTAGCCCTCAGCACCCCCGGGTCCCAGTGGGACTCCCGATTCCGTGCTCCGCAGCATCGGAAACCACGCCCATCAGATCCACGACCTATGCTGCCGCCCCACAGAACTGTATCTGGAAGTTGTGACAGAGCATAGCAAAATAGGGTGGGTGGGTGGGGAGCCGGCAAAAATGGCGCCAAGGCCAGGGTGACCTGGACCTATATAGGCGCGCCAGCCAATGGCTGGCTGGGAAGCGGGGTTGGACCCGCCTCCCGTCCAATCAGGCCCCATCGGCCTTGCAGGCTGCCAATCAGCAGCCACTTCTGCCTCGCAAGGGAGGCTGGAAACTGTAGTTCCTGGACCCAGAAGTGGCCCAGCGGAGCGGCGCTTCCTCCTCCGCTCCCAGAGGAGTCTGGGAGCTGTAGTCCAAGCCCCATGAGGGCTGAAAGCGCCGCAGCCATGGCGGGTCCCCGCTCAGACCCGGCCTGGCCACGGCAGGGTCCCGCGGGCCGCCATGCCCCCCCCCCGGGGGCGCCCACCGGTCTTCCCCCCCCACCACCAACAGGACCAGCCCGGTGAGTCGGGTGGTCCCATTTTCTCTCCCCTCCTCAGTAGCTATACCAATGCATGCCACAGAAACAGCCTTGATATGTGCTTCGGTCAACCACTTTTCATCCAAATTGCACTTGCTATACAGCTGCTCTTTCGTGTGGCTATGAGGAATATGATTCTGTTGCTTGTGCATGAAGAAGAATAGTCTCCTCCATCACACCTAGTTGGCATTATGGGAGGCACAGTTTTTAGTGGGACTGCGGTGCATGCTGATGGCACTCCCTCCACATAAACACAATAGGATTCTAACTTATAAAAAAGATTAATTGGTGTTAACAAGTTTCTCCCATCCCAATGCTTTGACAGGCATTGAAATATAATATTAGAGAGCTAAATAGGTGTCTATAACTTTTGATCAGTTACTTTTCCCAATAGCAAAAATCTTACAGCTGTTTGGTGGACACTGTGGAACATGAAGACAATTTGTAGGGGGAATTTCATGATGGAAAGCTCAAGGATAAAAACAAAGCAGTGCTGGAATATAGAGTGGTTTGTAATTTTGTAAAAGGATAAACTATTAGTTAAGCATTTAAAAAGACAGGTAGGAAGGATATATTTTTGAGAATCTATCCCACCGCCTTCATAGGGATATTTGGTGGGGAAATGCAAGAGTGCCTTTTTGGTGGTAGCTCTCAGGCTTTGGAACTGCCTTCCTAAAAAGGTTAAGCTCTCTGCTATCCTGTCTTAGACACATGAAAGCCTTTTTTCCAGCCCTTTTAGAATGTGCTACACCACTTTTCTTTTTGTTCTTTTTTATTTTTAATGGTCTTGCTTTTAACTGTGTTAATCCTATCATTAGTTCAATTGTATTTTTTTACATGATATAGGTTTTAAACCTGTATCTTTTAGTCTTTGTAAGCCACCTTGAGTTGCAGACTAGGGAAAAGGCAGGATCTATACTGTATGTTGACGAAGATGAGGAGGATGTGTTGCTTGCAAAATGTTGGATGGTTAAATTCTTTTGCCTCTGCCAAGGAATGTTCCACATCTATCTTCTATGCTTGTCTTATTGCACTTTCTGCAACTTTTGTGCCAAGTGAGCATTAACCAAAAAATAAAAAAATAAAAATCTGTTTTTCATTCATCATAACTCCCAACCCTTCTGAAATTTTACAGGTTTCTTGCCTACAGGAAATTTTGTGACCTATGCTATTTTCATACAATTTACTAATGGGAGGCAACTCTCCAATATGATTTGGGGCTTTGTGAGAGAGGAGATCACAGCTAGGGAGAGGGAGAGTAGATATTTCAATGTAGTATTCCTGATTCTTCCTGCTCTTGATATTTAATATAAGAATAACCACATGCAGAACTGTAAGGATGTGCTCCAGCATTTGGATATGTGTTTGCAAGCAGACCAGTTATGAGTTTCAAAACTGGCTTTTTGTACTTCCCCAGTGTCAGACACATCAACAGCTGTATTCTGTAGTAATTGAGGTTTTTGAGACATTTGTATATTTGAAACATATTACCCACTTTTCAGCCCAAATGTCTCCCAAAGCAGCTTGCATTAGCAAAAATGAAAACAAGCTATGTTGACTTATGATCAAAAAGACACACCACAAAAGGGAAAAGTAGTGGGTAGGGATGAAGAAAACATGCCGATTCAAGCACCTCATGAATCACTTATGAAGTCCAGCTTAAATGAAAATAATTCAGGGAACACAAGAATCAAATTGGGTGGTTTTTCAGTGGAGTCACTCCTGGTTATCTCATCTGTCTCTCTGCTTGCAGCCAGATGAAGTGTTCACTCCTGATGCTTGATGAAATTTCAGTACAAAAGGAATGAAATACATCAGCCTCTCATCCAGATGTTCATTTGCTGAAGCCAGATAGAATGGCTATTGCTTCATGGCAAGCTTCAGTTCCAAACTCAAAGAAGAATACAATCACTAATTAACACAGAAGATCTGAACACTTTTTGCAGGCCCTCATTGCCATGATATAGTGGATGGCCTTGGATGGATTTCCAGATCAAAGTCTAGGATCAATGAGTCTACCTAGTTCTAATGGAAAAGGTCTAACCTTTGGTCCTTTTGCTTTTACTGTCTTGGTGCCTGCTCCCAGGCTGTGAAAATTCCTACCAACCAAGGCTAGGATATTCGTCATCTTGTCTCTCTATCAGCCGATGCAACCTCTTTTTAAAGATAACAGTAATAATCAGGCAGACCTTTAGCAATTAGAATTTGTTTTTGATTTTATACTTGGTTAAAATAAATCGACTTGGGGAGCCAATATAAAAAGTTTCTGATCATACCAAAAACTGACAGAAAATATTCTGTAATAAACACAATGTGTATAGTTCCTCAAAATATCAGTCTGTATGTATCCTTAGTTAATATTTTAAAGTTTTAATTGTGCTTAATTTGTTGTATTTTATGTTCCAACTTTTGAGTTCCTTTGAAGAGGAACTAGATGCAATATAAATCACTCAAACAGAAATAAATGAATGAAATTACTTCCCATATATAGTATTGCCTGCAGGAACCTGGTATATATCCTTCATCAGGAATTGAATGCAGCTGGCATGTTTGTATTGTTTACAGGAATCCAGGTTTCATAGTGTTTCATCTCCCAGGCTCTCATTAGCTTCAATCTGGTACCCAGTTAGCACACATGCCTAAACCCCTTTGATTTCAAGATCATTACCCTAGAGGATTTCCCTTTGTATTGATAGTTTATGATTTTCTTTGAAGAGAAGCTTGCTACATGTTTTCCCTTCAGGGAATAGGTTTTGTGCTGTTTTGTGCTGTTTTTGGACTGCTGTACCAGCAGGTGTATATTGGTGTGTGTGTGTGTGTGTGTGTGTGTGTGTGTGTGTGTGTGTGTGTGTGTGTATATATATATATATATATAGTGTATTCCTGAAATGCTTAGAACACATGCTCATATGCAATAATATTTGGACCACAGTAACTGTTCTTAATAAAAATGTCTTCCTTTGAAATTTGTCTATTTGCTGAATGACGTTATGGACGGCAGATTCTATGTAGCCTACAAAACTGTAAAGCTGGAAATCCAGTTTAGGAACTGGGATTCAGGCAAAACTGGGGTGCTGAGGTTAGAATGTAGGCATCTGATACAAGCTACCTAGTAAACAAATGCAAAAACAGTTCACCTTAACTCAGCCAACTTGAATCTAGTTTTGGGGAAAGGTGGGACATAAATAAATAAATAAATAAATAAAACAATTCATAAAGATGCTAACAGGAAATATATATATATATATATATATATATATATATATATATATATATATATAATTGCCCACCAACCAATGGCACTACCTTTCTGTGGTGGTGGGATCACTTGCAGGAAGAGCCTATTGTGAAAGCAGCAGAGTTCCTTGTAGGATCTCCCATGTCAGACAAGCTTTTTCTGAGAAGCCAGTCTTAAGGTGCCAAACAGCTACTGGGCAGCAGCAGTAGTCTGTGTCAGAGACAATGGCAGTTGCACAATAGCTGACACTTGTTAATACTGCATAGAAGGAGGCACAATAAACTCCTTTTGATTGTCTTATCAAAAAAACCCAATAATGTGACATTTCAAAATAAAACAAGAGATAGTGCCAGAAGATGAGACTCAGTGAACTTGAACATTAAGAGAGTAAAAATAATGACCACAGATGATTTACCTAATATTAAAGACAACAGTGAAGACATTGAAAAGGTAAACATTTTTCCATATCTTGGCTCATTTAGACTAGAGACTGCAGTCAAGAAATCAGAAGACAACTAAGGTCCCTATCACATGGGGTTAAAACAGCGGCTTACCTTTCCCAAATTCAGGGCTAATTTGGGAGGCACCCAGGTCGTATCACACAGAAATCACCACTGAATTGCCACCCGGGTCTGTCCCAGATGCAGCCTGGGTCCTGCAAGCCACTTCTGTGGCCATTTTTAGGAGTCAGAAGTTTCAGGTTTTGAAAAGAGGCTGTGGAAGCAGTTTACAGGACCCGGGCTGCATTCAGGAAGCAATTTGGTGACAATTTCTGTGTGATAGGACCCAGCTGCCTCCGAATTAGCACTGAATTTGAGAAATGTAAGCCGCTGTTTTAACCCCATGCAATAGGGTCCTAAGACTTGTGAGGAAAGCTATGAAAGAACTAGACAAGAACCTGAAATTTAATGATATATCATTGAATACTAAAGCTAGGATTGTCTCTGCCATCATATTTCCAATTTCTATGTATATCTGTGAAGAATAATAATAATAATAATAATAAAATTTTTATTTATACCCCGCCCTTCCAAACGATCAGGGCAGCTTACAAAATGCACCGAAGTGCAAACAGCATACAGATTAAAAACACATATAAACAACAATCCTTAAAAACAATAAAAAACCCCTAGCTTAGGAGAAGAAAGCTTAGGAAGAAAATCAACTCATTCAAAATATTGTGCTGGAGAAGAGTTCTTTGGATACTGTGGACTTCTAAAAATAAATTTTAAAACCCAAATAAATTAGTTATAATGCAAATCAAGCCTGAACTCTTCCTACAAGCCAAGATGATTATAAAATGAGATTGCTGTACTTTAGACACATCATGAGAAGGCATGCCTCACTGGATAAAGACTATAATGCTTGGCAAGGTAGAATGTAGTAGAAAAAAAAAGGAACACCGCATCCAGATAAATACACTCAAACCTGGAAGCCATGGCCCTGAGTCTGCAAGACCTGAGCAAAGCTGCTGATGACTGGGTGACTTGGAGGTCTTTCATTCATACGGTCACCATAAATCATCATCGACTGGACAATAGTTAGGAAATGGAATTCCCCTTGCTTTTCTACCAATATGATCTTCTAGCCAATGTGAGTGTAAGTGGTTTTGAATGGATTACAACAAAATTGTGAAATAGTTTACAAATTAAATACAAAATCTGCATTTCAAAAACTGAACAAACAGAAGGGGATACCAAAGATAATTTTCATCTGGTGTGCCAACGCAGAATCAAGTTTGCCTTTTTCCAGGCAAATCTAGGCCTGACCAGAAATTTTTATGGAACGCCAGAAGAAAATAGTGAACTGTCTGGGTAGGTGGCATTAGGACAATATCATGTTACATTCACATAGTTCATCAGGACAAGGTACCAAAGCCGGTGCACAGAAATTCCTGGTTCTAGCTTCAGCAACTTCTTTTAAAAAAATAATATAATAGTTTTTCATAATATTTTTTAAAAATATATTTTTATCAATTTACTTCTAATGCAGTCATATGAGAAAAATACTCCTTTGGTTTGCTGTCTAGCTAAGGAACTGCACAACACGGGATTAACTATAGTTTATTTTACTAGAGCAAAAGGCCAGTTTCTGAGAAAAACATTATAAAAAAACAGGCTCCTCCTCCAGGTGCAAGTATGCATTTATAGACTTAAACCACAGAAATTGTTGAAGTTCCCCAAAAACTCTTCCAGCCAATTAAATTCTTTAGATAGCTTTTTCTGTCTGGAGAGACACATACATATAGCATTCTGTAGTCTTACAACAGTCAGGTTTATTCTATCAGTTGATACAGATCTAGGAGCAAAAAGAGAACAAGGCTTTATAAATGGGTGTACAATAACTGTTATCTGAAGCCTGTGACCTTGTTAATCTCAGTAAAACTCTAGTCTTACATGAAGTAGACACAATTTTACATTATATTAATACAAGGCATTTCTATATGCTTTCTTAATATAAAGTTAATATTTCTATTATGGGAGACTAGCTCATTTCTGAGTAAAAATATTTTTAGTAAAAATAATTTTTACCACTATACCAACACAAAATATCAGCACAAACATAGACATAATATATATTAATTATGAAAAATGTACATACCATACCATATGACAAAAAAAGAATATGTTCAAAAGAATCTCTCTAAAAACAGAATCAGTTTTCCAACAAGATTTAAAAAAAAATTCTTTCTTCCCTTCTTAATAATCCTGAATCTTTGTATTCCAAAATGTAAAGTATCAAAGATCCAGTAACAAATCTTTCTAATATTTATGCTGACGCTCCAGGGGTCTCAGGATATCATATGTATTATTTATAAAAGCACTAAATGCCTGCCATATCTCAATAAACATGTCTGTCCTAGTTTTCCTTCTAAGAACTTTACAATTAGTTGTTAGTTTTTTATTTAATGCCTGAATCCACATCCTCCATCACTATGTAAAATTATCCAGTTCCTCACCATGTTTTTATAGCTATACGTAGCATTCTTGCCACTGATCATAAAATAGGTATAAGGCCTTTATGGCTGCATCTGCACTGCAGAAATAATGCAGTTTGACACCGCTTTAACTGCCATGGCTGAATGTTATGGAATTCTGGGATCTTTAGTTTTGTCAGATATTTAGCTTCTTTGTCCAGTGGGATTTGGTGCCCGGACACCCTCCCCGGTCATTAATAGCAAAATGCATGGCTTAAATACAATGGCATAGCAAAATCGTGTCCCTTATCTAAAATAACAAAATCAAGGTTTGCTTTTTGAAATTCATGTATTTTAAAAATATTTTCAAGCCATGGAAGCTATAATGCATGGATAAAGAATCCATGGATACAGAGGATGACGGTTTCCTCTACCAAAAAAACCTGACACTTAGATAGTGAGGCTGCTTAACCTAGGAATAAAACCTATCAAAGATGAGAGGACATACTTTTAAATAGACAAATATTTCTATACTTGTCTATTTAAAAGTATGTCCTCTTGTCTTTGATGGGTTTTACTCCTAGGTTGTACTGTGAAAAAAGCTCTTTATAATATGAAGAAGAGTGCCAGTTCTGCCCCATCAGGGTAACCAATCAGTTATTTGTAGCCTTGCCTATCTCCATCTCAGTTCCTTTAATCTCAGTGGGATTTCTGAAGATATCCTACCAGACACCAACCTCAGAAATCTCTCAGAGACATTAATGGCAGTGAACTGATCCCCTCTTTCTATATTTGTCCTTTATTTTGCTGATATGAACCTGTGACTCTGAGGAAATCATGTGCCATTCTGTTTTAGCACAGAACAAGCTTTTTGCATATTTTCTTTCCAGATGTTGATGCTTTTTCTTCTGCACTTTATGCTCTGCTGCTTTTGCAGCCTTCAGATATTGCTCACTTGGATTATTTTCAGATACACACCAGGCTTTCTTGTAAATACTAGTCATGCTCACGTCTGAAAATAAAACCACTTCAGTTTCCTCCTTGCATGAGCTTTGGGTCTGGAAAGATAAATACAGCTAGTTGGGTTTCTTTTACGGTTTGATTCTATATTAATATATTTATTTATTATTTACCTTTCAACTGTCCAATATGGTAAGAAAAGTACCAACTAATCTGCTGTCTAACCACTTTTCAACTGCTTTTAAAATAGCCTAGTTCTTTTAATCCCACTGAAAATTACCCCAAATGGGAACAATCTATTGACACAACAAGACTATGTTACATCGAAATTACATTCTTAATTAAGAAAAAAAACCCTGCATTTTTCTTAATAATTTTTGTCTTACTATGTAATTGGCTGAGGCAAAACTAGCAAAAAGCAGCAGATTTGTCAGAACAATTTTTGTTCCACCTATTGTTTTTATGGTCATTTTAAAAAAACTGTACAAGGATAAGTGGCTGACACTTGAAAGATATTATTTAAAATTCATTAGATAACTAGGTCATAGAATGCCTACACTGCCATTTAAGTTCTGTGAATTGATTTTGCAACAAAATATGATCCTGGAGGATGAGGATGTTCTGTCCTGGTGCAAGAAAAATAAGAGAAATCTTTGATTTGGGGCAGGTATATATTTGGGAGAAACCTTCTGGTATTATGAAAGGGTGAGATATTTTAGATGAGAATTTAGTGAAATTTGTACATTTCTTCATATTTAGGATGGAAAGAAATTGAAGAAGTCTGATTCATACAACCAGGCCCAAGGCTTTAAGGTTTAATAGTGTAGATCTGAATCTTTGTGCATTCAGCCATGTTAGTGCTAGGTTTTTTTTTTCTCTTGAGGGGCTCTTTAACATCTGTTTGGAGGGCAGGTGCAACATTGACTTGCATGTGCTGGTAGGAGTCTCCAGAACCCATTATAAGGTGCATTAGGCCTGAAAATGCCATTTTTAAAAATTGGTAAAACATAACAACAGCAAGAAGCAAGTGTGTTGAAATCATTTGAATCTTGGACTAGGATTTCAGGAATGTATGTTTTAATTCTGCAAGCTGCCCCGGTTGTGTTGCACACAGGGGCAGGATAATAATAATAATAATAATAATAATAATAATAATAATAATAATTATTATTATTATTGTTATTATTGTTATTATTATTAGGACTTGGAGAGAACCAGGATTTCAATCCCTGCTCTGCCATGAAAACTGAGCGACCTTAGGCAAGTCATACTGTAAGCCTCAGAGGAAGGCAATGATATCCCCCTTCTTGAACAAGAAAACTCTATGAGAGGGCCACCATAAGTTGGTGACAGCATCTAACAGCAACAACAACCAAAAAACAAGAGAAGTGACTGTACAGTATATCCACTTCCTATTCTGTTTGGGGTCTTGGGAAGCATGTTTTGTGGGATATGTGGTCTTGAAAAACATAAAAACAAAGCAACTGATCCTGAAAGCTTTCAGAGGAGGGGGGGAATTCTCCCAGAGGGACTCTTTGAAGTATCTGTATCATTTTCAATGGCAGCCCCAGGTACAACACAATGCCATAATCAAGAGGTTAGTCGAGCATGGAGGACTGGAACTCATCATTCACAAACACATATGTATCATATTGTATGTGTCAGATTACAACCTAATAAATCAAAGAAGATACAAGTCTGTCCCTCACACTCCACAGTCTTGTTTGTATGTAAGAAACAACACAAAAGGAATAGATGTCTTCTCTGCTACATCCAAAATATGAACAATAATGTTCATCTTTGGTCTCTCTCTCTTTTTCCAGTAATCTCCACTGTCTGTGTGAAGTCTCTTTTCTTACAATGCATCATTCTGAAGAAGAAAGGACTTGACCTTTCCAAGTACACATGTGTTGCAACACTTTGCTCTAGCAGTATACTCCATGCCAACATATTTCCCATTTCTAAGTATGGTTGTGAAAGTTGGACAGTGAAGAAGCAGATAGTAAGAAAATCAATTCATTTGAAATGGGGTGCTGGAGAAGAGTTCTGTGAATATTATGAACTGCTAAAAAGGTGAATAAATGGGTCCTAGACAAAATCTAGTCTGAATTCTCAGTAAAAGTAAGGATGACTAAGCTGAAGTTGCTATATCATGAGAAGATATCACTCACTAGAAGACAATATTACTTCATAAGATACTGTAAGCCAGCATGGTGTAGCAGTTTGAGCATTGGAGTACATCCCTGGAGACCAGAATATGAATCCCCGTTTAGCCATGGAAGCCCACTGGATAACCTTGAGAAAGGTGCACTCTCTCAGCCTCAGAGGAAGGCAAAAGCAAAACCCTCTCTGAATAAATTTTGCCAAGAAAACAGTGTGAAAGGTTCATGTTAGGGTCACCATAAGTCAGAAATGACTTGAAAGTACACAACAACAAATGATAGAAAGTAGGAAAAGAGGGGGGAAAACCACATTCCAGACGGATAGACTCAGTCAAGGAAACTACAGCTTCTTCCCATCCTGAAGGTCTGCAAGCCCTTAGCAGAGCAGTTGATGACAAGGTGACTTACAGATCTTTCATTCATAGAGTCACTATAAGTTGAAGTTGATTTGATGGCAGCAAACAACAACAATAATGGCCTTTTATGTATGACAAGAAAAGAAGAAATGCATCACCAGAAAATTACAAATGAAACAGATTTAAAAAGCACACATGTTAAGTAAAGGTGAAAAACAAGATATAATTACTGTAATTTAAAGAGAAGTACAATGCATTCATTCTAGCAGGGGAAACTGTGACAAAGAGAGCTGTGTGCCTGGTCAGCTTGCTCTCCAGGGACTATTAACCTGAATCTTCAACACCTGCTCTGCCTGCTTCTTTTGGTTCATTTTTAAAGCAGCTTTGGTCTTGACTTTCCTGTGTAAAACAAAACCGATATATCCACCCCTCTTTACAGTTCCATGTGCCTCAAAGAGAAAAAATCACTCTCACATCCAGTCTTCAGCCTTCCCACATAAAAGGTTATCAAGGAGGGCAAGCTGCTTTTTGCATACCCTGGATAGCTGCACCTAATCTGAGCAACCCCACGGGGAAAGGTGAACAGCTTTATATATTTGAAGTCTATGCATGCAGATTTTTCCTGATGGACAGATGCAATGATGAGGACTACATGCCTGGTGTCATGCTGCTGTTTTTATTATAATCACAGAATCACAGGATCTTAGAGATAGAGTTAGAAA
Source organism: Sceloporus undulatus (assembly GCF_019175285.1). NCBI lineage: Eukaryota > Metazoa > Chordata > Lepidosauria > Squamata > Phrynosomatidae > Sceloporus > Sceloporus undulatus. The sequence goes on along the minus strand of NC_056526.1, from coordinate 169,857,141 downwards.
GGATTGCAGAGGCGGGTTACACACCGCCATGAAAGTACGTAGTCAGTCCGTACTAGGGTTAGGAAGGTGCGGTGCTTCCGCACCCCCCTAACCCTAGTACGGACTGAGTCCGTACAAAATGGCGGCTCCCCTTCCACATGGGGGCCGCCATGACGACGTCACGACTGCGCCGCCTCTATATGGGGCGGGGCGGACGTGACGTCATTGGTCCACGCCTTGGGGCTTAGTGCGCCCTTTCCGTTTCGGAGCTCCTTCCTGGTTTGTAGCGCCGCTTTGCGTCGCTGGGCGCAGCCTTCAGACAGCTGCGCCCAGCGAAGCAAGGGAGAAAGGGGCCAAGCAGCCCCTTTCTCATCCTCCCTGCCGCCGCGGGGTGTCCTTGGGGCTTGAAGCCCCAAAGACACCCCTTTTCAGGCTGCGGGGAAGCAGCATTTTGCCGCTTCCCCACAGCCTGAAAAGTGGCGGATCGGGGCCTCAGCGGCTGCCGTTCTAGCAGCTGAGGCCCCGATACACCGGGGAAAGGGGCGGGTGCAGCCCGCCCCAAATGGGCGGTCTGTAACCCACCAGAGACAGCTAATTCAATTCCCTGCCAGGTTGGAATATACCACTAAAACACTCGTGAAAAAGATGTACACCAAACTTCTATTTAAATAACTCCAAAGAAGGAAATCCACCACCCTCTGAGGCAGTTTGTTCCATGCTGAACAGTTCTTACAGTCAAGACATTCTTCCAAATGTTTAGGTGGAATCTCCTTTCTTGTAATTTGAATACACTGATATCAACACACTGGTATCTTGAGCAGCAGAAAATTCCCCCTTCTATATAGCATCCCCCTGAGATATAGAACTTAAAGTTGGCTATCAACAATCCCACTGGGTGACCTTGGGCAAGTCACATGCTCTCAGCTTCTGGAGAAGGAAATGGCAAACATCCTCTGAACAAATCACACCACAAAAATGCCATGATAGGTTTACCTTAGGTTCACTTCCGCCATAAGTCAGAAACTATTTGAAGGCACACAGTTGCAGCAGCAGCAACAATCAAACTAAAACTTGATGGTACTAGGAGTGTAGCAAAGACAAAAAGTACCTTTAGTTTAGGTGGAGTTAAGGAGCTTGGAGAATTCCCAGTAAAAGCACTGTGATATAGTCATTTGAATGTTGGACTATGACTCTACAGACCAAGGTTTGAATCTTCACTCAGTCATAGAAACTCATTGGAAACCTTCCGCAAGTTACATTCTCTCCGCTTCAAAGGAAGACCACAACAAACTCCTTCTTACCAAATCTTGCCAAGAAAATTCCTTGGGTTCATCTTAGGGTCACTATAAATTGGAAATTTCTTGAAGGCATACAACAACAAAAAAGTATGTCAAGTGAAAATAAATGCTTAAGGCAAGGTTGGGCAACTAACTAGGGCTTGAACCCCATCAACAGACTTTGGAGTACTCTTAGTGCTATAATTCTGTAGTGTCATTCACCTCTTTTGCAGGAGCAGACAGGCATTCTGCTTTTCTTTTTTTAAAAGACACATCTAGATTTCTTTGTGTGTGAACTGTATATGTTTAACTGTGTCCTTTCCCTAAAAAAAAAATCATATTGTAAAAAGTTGCTAAACGTTTTTGACCACTGATGCTAAGCCCTTGTCTTATTCAGGTTGAACCATGTTGAAAACCACTTTTTCTCATTGAATAAAGATATGTTCTAAACAGAGCAACTTTCTAAAATCTTATGTACCTTCAACCTTTTCACTGCATGCTGATAAAACCATGGAAAAAAGAGGTGCCCAGAGCAGCCCATAGGTTCTTGACTATTCATTTCACAGTTGTTAATTTTTGCTCAAACATCTCAGCAGAGGCCCAGAGGTGAAGTGTCTAAATTCCATTTCAAACAAGACAGTGCCTCAGTGCTCTTTCTTTGGTAGGAGAGGAATAACAGGCCTATTAGAGCTGCAGAAATTTATGTTCAAGGTTGCCAGGGGACATTCAGGAACACCATGTACAGAGTTCAGTGTGGCCATTGCTGCATCCTGTCTTGCAGAACTGTATGTCTGAAAATTATTCAACTACAACCTGAACAGGCCACTGAAGTTTAAATATTTGCTTCATTAAAGCTCCATCTCTGAAACAGAGTAAAGTAGATTTGTGGTAGATTTATGGTAGAAAGTTCAGGAGCAGAGAGAAAATGTCTTTAAATGGAAGCATACTGAATGAGATGACCTTACATTTTATTTGTGCTATGCTCAGTATCAGGGCCAGCCCAAGACATTTTGCGGCCTGAAGAAAATGACAAGATGGTAGTCTTCCCTTATTCTACACAAATACTATTCTGCTAAAAGTAACTAGCCAGTATATGGGAATATCACAGGCTGTGTGGGCTACACAGCTCTGCCTTACAACAGGAGGAGAATCATAGCATCATAGAGCTGGAAGAGACCACAGAGGCCATTGAGTTCAACCCCTTGCCATGCAGGAATGCTAATCAAAGCATTCCTAACAGATGGTCATCCAGCCTCTGTTTCAAAACCTCCAAAGAAAGAGACTCCACCACATTGTGAGACGGCATATCCCACTGTTGAACAGCTCTGACTGTCAGGAAGTTCCTTCTGAGATTTAGGTGGAATCTCTTTTCCTCTAGTTTGAATCCATTGCTTCTTGTCTTAGACTCTGGAGCTGTGGAAAACAAGTCTCTTCCCTCTTCAATATGACGCCCCTTCAAATACTTAAACATGGCTATCATATTACCTCTCAACCTTCCTTTCTTCAGGCTAAACATACCCAGATCCCTAAGTCTTTCCCCATAGGGCATGGTTTCGAGACCCTTCACCATTTCTGGTCATCCTTCTCTGGATACGCTCCAGCTTCTCAACATCATACTGGACACAATATTCCAAGTAAGGCCTAATCAAAGCAGAATATCTGTCTGTCTGTTTCTCTCTACGTATCTTTATTTTATTTTATTATTTATTATTATTAACCTTTATTTATAAAGCGCTGTAAATTTACACAGCGCTGTACATACAATCTTTTTAATTGGACGGTTCCCTGCCCTCAGGCTTACAATCTAAAAAGACATGACACAAAAGGAGAAGGGAGTGGTGATGGGGAAGGGGATGAGGGCCAGCAGTTCTTCTCTACCTCTGAGGCCTGGATCAGGGGAGATTTTATTTCAATCCATGGTATCTACTAGAGTCTCTTTCAGCAGCACATTTCAAATAAACTGATCTTCGCATCAGTTTCACTGTCCATCTTTCACAACCACTTATAGAAATCAGAAATATTATGTCAAGAGCAATCCTGACTTTAGTATTTCATAACATGTGTTTACATTTAAGGATCTTATTTAATTCCATCATGGGGGAATTTCTCCTAGGCTATGATGGTGTGTTTATGAGAGGATTCCTTCCGGTCATGATTCATTTCATAGAATCATAGCGTTGGAAGAGACCACAACAGCCGTGCAGTCCAACTCCCTGTCATGTAGGAACTCACAATCAAAGCACCTTTGCCATTACCTGTCCTTGAACCTTTATTTGTTAATATTTTTTTTAAAAAACCTTCTTTTAAAAGTAAAAAGAGGAAACATAGCTCAATACTATGTATTGGACAAATGTGTAGTTTTGTACTTAGAGCACAAAATTTGCATGTTTTCCTTTTTTCCGTCCCATATTCCCCCCCCCCACACACACACATCTTTTGTTGTGTTGTGTTTTCTATCTCAATATTACTATTATAATATTGTTGTAATATTGTCTAATAAATACCACACAATATTACTATTAGATTGTAAGTCTGTGGGAAGAGACTGTTGTGGTTTGGTAAGCATTTTTGGTGCCTAGAAAATGTCATGTAGATGATGATACATTTCTTAAAAGATTTTTTTAAAAAAAACAAAAGAAGTTGCAATGTCTTTTGCTACTGTAAAAAAGTAATATTTTAAATATTCAGAGTTCTGTCTGTACAAACCACACTGGTAATTCAGTGTCTCTACAGTACTATAACCAATGTTTTTATATACTACAACTTCATCGATGTAAAATTTATTGCACAGATTTAATTGCTTGTCATTACTGTTCAGAAATTATATTATCCAGTTTGGTATTTTCAAAAAGCTTCACTATATTTGAACCCAGAGTGACCTTGGGTTCTTTGGATGATGGTTCACAATCTGAGAAAAACTGTTCATTCTTAACAGCTCAGGAAATATCAAAAGCCTTTGTTCATACTGAGTGAGAAGAGCCATTGTTTGCCTACTTTTGACAGTATATTTTATATTCTTGATTTTACTTGGTTTTGTACAGCGCCGTGTGGATTTACGGCACTTTATAAATAAAGATAATAATAATAATAATAATAATAATAATAATAATAATAATAATAATAGCAGCAGCAGCAGCAGCAGCATTGCTCTGGTTTCTGGACAGGCAGTTTAGACACAAGAAGGGAGGTACCCTGCTTTTTTATCCTGTTTTTGTATCACTGCTATAACTACTTTGCTGTGAAAGTAATATTAGAAGTCCATGCTTGCCAGAATGTGTGACAGGAGGAAGAATTATTCCCATTCTGAGGAGGTTAGTTTGGGGGAGAAAAAGAACTGTGTTCCAGATTTGGGCCCTCTGCTAGTGGGTTTAGGACTTCAGACTGGAGGTTCTACTCCCTGACCTATGGTTTTGATAGATTTCTCAGGTCTGAAGGTATCTCACAGTATAGTGTTAGCTGAAGTTTGCAACTTTCACTATAGTATTCAAGGTGACAAAAATCAAAGCAATCTTCAGTGACCTTCAGAGTGACTTCTCCAAAATAGGTGACTAGGGAAGAATATGGAAAACAAGATCCAGTGTAAATTAGTGCACCTGTGACCAAAACATTCAAAACACAGGATATGCACAGACAGAGTCCAAGGCCATGTCTGCACAGCCCATAGTATCCTGGTCCCACAACTGCCCCCCCCCATTACCTGGCTTTCCATCCCCACACTGCCATAGCTATCTGCACAGGTGTCCCACTGAGCTGCCCAGCACATCCACTTCCATGGGTTTCTTGCTTCTGAGGTCAGAATGAGGCACCCAGTGATGAGCACATGGCAGGCCACCCCATTCTGACTTCAGAAGTGAGCAACCCACAGAGCTGGCATGGACTGTATGTGACATCATCCAGACTATTTGCAGCAGAACCAGCATTTATGATGTATGTCATCTGAATAGGAAGACACCATAATGGGGATGTGGGAAGACAAGCATTTTGGCCCATGCAGACAGGGCTTCAGAGTACCATCTTATTCTACCAAGATGTCTAACAGCAACCTGAGTAGACACTAGGCCTGTTGAAGCCATGTTGAATCCACATCCTGCCCAGCTCAGGAACATTGGACTACTCTCTCCCTAGCCTAACTTTGTGCCAGCATGGCGGATTTGTCCCTGGGCTGTGGGTGGCTTGGAACTGGTTTAGATCTGCTGTAACTTGCATCCTCCTTTGCTCTGCCTCTTCATCCCTTTTTGGGGCTTCTACTACATCATATCAGCCAGCCAAACAGTTATGATAGCATGTCTCTCTGCCACCTGATCTCAGGCTGTTAAACTGTGGAAGGCCAGTAAAGGCAGCACAAGAGTCTTCTGTTTATTCCCACCATCTATCGTCAGCATATATTTGAGTTAGGATTGCATTGTAAATCAGCTGTGGCTAACTAGGAAAGAACTCCTAAGGTCCCTGGGGACATACACCTAAATGAAAACATCAACATGGTGTACAGCAAAGCTGTAAAAGGCAAATTCTGTGCTTGATATTACTAGTATGTTATGTGAAAATAAATCTACCAGTATTGCAATGCCTTTATTTCATGTTTATGGATAGGTCATAGTTGAATGGCAAGCCTGATTGCCAGTTATGGGCTGAGATTTTTAAATGATTGTGCTGGCCTTTTAATATTTTACTCCTTTTTCTCTTGTAATTCTTTTACTTGTTTTAATTTAATTAAATTTTAATAATCAAAGAGTTTCAGTGCCTTCCCAATGAGAAAGGCCAAAGTGGGTGGAGTTTTGGAGACAGTAAGGAGGGCAGGGCAGGGACATATGACAAAAATTCACAAATATATGCATGGGATGGAGGAAGTGACTTGAAATAATATTTTCTTTTTCTCTTATAGCAATATAACATGTGGTAACCGCCATGAAACTGAAGGGATATAGATTTCAAAGGAAGCAAAACAAGTACTTCTCTATACAATGCCAAAGGATTCATTTAGATGACTTCTTGGAGGGAGCAATGACTGGTTTTAACAATTTTCTTCTTGCTGTGAGAGTTTTCAAAATCACACATTTTTTCAAAGCTTACTCACAATGCAGGATTTATTCTGTACAAAATTCACACATGGATGTTTTGCATATAAAAGATCAACTAGAATACATTGTTTTCTGTGCAGGAAATAATAGATTTGTATAGAAATGTTTTCTACACAAAAATGCTGTTTTCTGTGCAAAACATGTTTTTTATTATGGGCAGAACACATCCTGAATTGCAATTCTCATCAGCAAACATTCTCATCAGTGCAAGATTCTAGGTACCATCAGTGTTTTTCAAGACGTGATATAATTTGGACCATTTTTAAAAATAGTTTCCAATATTTTTTGCATCCTTAATGCACACAGATGAACCGATCCATGCCTTGTGATCAACTACAGAGATCTTATATTTTAGAATAAGCAGTAGGTAAACTCAGGTCAGCAGGGACACCCAGTCAGGGCCTTCTCTGTGATAGCTACTCCTCTGTCAATTGCTGAAATATTCTTTCAATTTCCTGAGCAGTTGTCTCATGGAAGAATATTCCTCTAAAAATTTTCTCCCCATTCCACCCTATCTATGATGAAGAGATCAGGAGATCTCCAAATACTTGTTTTCATACCTGTAAATAGTTTATAGAATTATAGAGTTGGAAAAGACCACAAGGGCCATGCAGGAACACAGAATCAAGGCACCCCTGACAGATGGCCATCCAACCTCTGCTTAAAGACCTTCAAAGAAGGAGACTCCACCACTCTCTGAGGGAGTGTGTTCAACTTTCAAACAGGTCTTACTGTCAGGAAGTTCATCCTAATGTTTAGATGGAATCTCTTTTCCTGTACTTTGAATGCATTGCTTTGGGTCCTGTTCTCTGGAGCCACAGAAGCTATTGCTTGGGCAAGAATTTTGGATTTCTTCATATGAATCACCACAGCTTTACTGATTTTATATCTGTTACTACATAGCTGCTCTGGGAGCCTTTAGGGCTGAAGGGAGGGTATAAATACTGTAAATAAATAAAAATAAATAAATCCTGTTTTGGGGTGCTTTGTCAGCAATATGCAGATGACACTCAGCTCTATCTCTCCTTTTCATCTGATTCCAAGTAAGCTGTCTCTGTAGTAAACCAGTGTCTGCTGGCAATAATGGAATGGATGAGGACAAACAAACTGAAACTTAATCCAGACAAGACCAAGGTGCTCCCAGTCAGTCGTAAGGCAGATCAGGGAATAGAGACTTTGCCTGTGATGGATGGAGTTGCATTTCCCCTGAAATCTCAGGCTCGCAGCTTGGATGTGATCCTGGACTCAACTCTGAGTCTGGATGACCAGATTTCAGCAGTGGCCAGGAGTGCATTTGTACAGTTAAAACTAGTGAGCCAGCTGCACCTGTCTCTTGAAACATCAGATCTAGCACGATGACACATGTCTTGATTACATCCCTTTTGGACTACCGTAATGCACTCTACATGGGACAATTCTACATGGGCCTGCCTGCCAAACTGTTTGGAAACTTCAGCACATGTAAAACACTGCAGCGAGAATGGTGACTGGGACCAGTTACAGGGAACATGTGACTCCTTTGTTGAAACAACTTCATTGGCTACTGGTTCATATCCAGGCACAATTCAAAGTGCTTGTCATAGCCTATAAAGCCCTATATGGCTTAGATCCAGACTATCTGGGAAACCTTATCTCTCCATATGAACGTACCATAGCCCTAAGATCTTCAGGAGAAGCCTTTCTTTCAGTCCCATCAAGATCACAGGCTCGCCTGGTGAGGACACAAGAGAGACTCTTCTCGGTCGCTGCTTCCACCTTATGGAACGCCCTTCTGCAGGAGGCCAGGTGAAAATGTTTTTATTTAGGCAAGACTTTTTTAAAAAAATCATGACAGGGTGGCTTATTTGTGGGGGGAGTTGTCATGTTTTTGTATAGTTTTTTAATGTTAATTTATATTGTTTTAAATAGTTGGCTTTAATTGTTTTTAAATATTTTAGTGTGATATTTTGAAATGTTTTTATCTTGTAAGCATTTTTGGGTCCCTTCCTGGGAGAAAGGCGTCATATAAATAAATAAATAAATAAATAATACAGTTAGTTGGGCTAACAATAATAAATATTGGCATAACTATAAAATAAGAACAGCAGTAAAATGAAATGATCAATTCTTTGGTTTTTATTTTTCAAGGCAGGGGGAGGGAATCATTTTCTTTCATCAGAATTACAGCTTGTACTACAATAACTTTCCCTGTAACTTGTGCAATTATTTAGATCTTCCTGACCTACATGTTTTCTGAGGAACATATGCTACCTGTTCCAGTTCTTTAATAAAATCAAGAATAATCAAGAAGATTTGATTGGACTAAATTGGTCTACAGCAGAATAAATGCAGGATATAGAACTATGTTAAAACAGCATACTAACTGATTAATAGCAGCAAGCATCACAAGAGCTTCCAATACTACAATTTTTATACCAGTTATAATTTAAAACAAGACTGTTGTCTCAAGCCCATGACACTAATGCACATAGGTAGGCAATGCCTAACTTGGAAGTTTCTAGAGACTAAAACAAAAGTGGATGTATGGTTTCTTCCCTTGGTTGGTATAATGACATCCAGCTACCACTATCTCCTTGACCTTTTGTCTCAAGGCAAAATGATGGAACCTGTAGGCCAGGTTATGAGATGGGAAAATGCATTTTTGTATACAATTTTTAGATCTGCATCACAAATCTGAGGTAAGGGAACTATCACAACATTTGCAGAAATACACATATCTGAAAGATCTAACCTGGTCCAATCTGCATATTACTACAGGAAGTGGAGATTAAATTAGTTTGCTTAAGTATGCTGATTAAATGAAATTATTCTCTGTTTTTAAACCAATTGGCCCTCTCAGGACTGAATACTACAGTGACAAAGGATAGGTCAGCTAGTGGACAAACTAGCTAGAAAGGGGCCAGATGAATTAATTCCTTTCTCCTATCTTTTAGAACTTAGCAAGACAACCATTGCCACATATTACTGTTTGCAAATCAAGCATCAGATAAAGGTACAAGAAGAGAAGCTGAGAGTGGAGTGGTGGTGGCAATCATCTTTGAGCTCATGAGAAGGCTAAGGGAAAACTGGAGGAAGAAATTGAGTAGGTGCAAGAGGCAGTCACTGGCAGATCACTGGCAGATTTTAGGATAGAAGCATAGTGTTCTAGATGATTTTATACATATCAGCCCTTATTAAGTTTCAATGTGGGTGAGGTGCCACCAAGATTTCCTGTTTCCCCTTCAACTTCCATTTCCAAGATTTCCTGTTCCTTTCCCTGTTGTTTCAGTTCTATATCCCAATTCTCACCATTTCCTCCAGTTTTTCACATTACAGCCCAGTCAAACAACACCAGCTGTAAGAAGACATAATATGATAGCTGCTAGTAGCACAGCACTGTGGGCCAATCCACTGACGTTGGAGCTGGGCCCATCCATGCTACCTGGCTTGGAGTTTCCAAGTATCAAGAGTGGGTGTTTGATGCTGTTAAGATGCCCTAGAGTGATGCATCATCTGGTCATTGTAGGAACATAATAATGTGTAGCTTGCAAGCCCCTGCTTTAGATTCTAACAATGTTGCACAAAGTCCAAAGGTGGGTGGGGTTCATTCCAGTGGAACTTCACCAAGACCTTACCATCCAACTGTTCTGATTTAGCAGAGACAATCCCAATTAATCCTCTGTCATCCCACTTTTTCCAGATGCTTTAAAAAAGATCCTAGTTTTTTTCTCCTCCTCTCACTGTCCCCTCTTGTCTTTACTTTATTGAGATTCCTAATAATAATAATAATACATTTTATTTCTTTCCCACATCTCCTTCAGACAGGGCACAACATTTTAGAATACAAAACATAATTAAAAATAAAACTAATAGTTAAAATACAGTACCATAAAACCATTAAAATACAAACATATAATACATTCTTTAAAATATACTAATTAAAAAGTCATAATGTAAAATTAACTGGGTAGACCTGCTGGAAGAAAGATGTCTTTAGTGCTGTTTTAAAAGCAGTCAGCATTTTCAGCTGTCATATCTCCTCTGGCAGGTCATTCCACAATCTGGAGACAGCAGCTAAAAATGTCCTCTGGGAAACCATTGCCAGTCTAGTCCTGTCCAGCTGGAGCAGACATTTCCCAGAGTAGGCAGATTGTATGGGAGAAGGCGATCCTATAGGTAACCTGGACCCAAACCATATACAGCATTACAGTAATAAGCAACAGTTTATACTTTGTCTTGAAACTAATTGTCAGCCAGTGGAGTGATTTTAAGATCACTCCTGAATGTATCCGTAATTAATCTAGCTGCCGTATTCTGAACCAATTGGAGTTTCCAGACTTGGTACAAAGGTAGTCCAATGTAGAGCACATTGCAAAAGTCCAGCCTTGAGGTTACCAGCATGTGCATTACAATCTTTAGGTCCTCCAGTTCTAGGAAGGGGCACATTTGGCATATCAGCCTGACTGTCACATCTATCTGAGCTGACGTTTGAAGGGATGGATCCAGGAGCACTCCCAAACTGTAAACATAATATTTCAGGGGAAGTGTAAACCCCATTCAGAACTTGTTGACACAGCTACAGCCCCTGATTATGACCCTTGATGGTAAGCACTTCTGTCTTGTCTTGTTTCAGTTTCAATTTGTTTTTCTTCACTCAGACCATTACCTCTTGATCCTCTTTTGTCCCATTTTTTAGCTATTTTAAAAAATGTCCTTATTTTCTCTCTCATCCATGCATTTTCCCCCATTATCCTCAGGTTACTTCAATTGCTGAAAACTGAGATCAAAGTGCAAAAGTAGTTTGCATTCAGTTAACTCAGAGAGAGAGAGAGAGAGAGGAGAGGAGGGGTAAAATCTTGTCCATCCCAGAAGACTCAGGCAAAAGCAAACTGCAGCAGCCTCTCCTAGTTTGTGTGTGTTCTCCCTCATTAATTGCTTTTGCCACTTTGACCACACTCTAATGCTGCTTGGCCACATGTATCCTGGTTTGCATATGTATAATGTTGGAGCACATGGGAGGCCATTTAGCTGATGTCTCTCTTTCATTTGGCACCAGTTTATCACCACTTTCTCCCTCCAGAAAAATTGGACTATTCAAGTCTGGGCTCTACATTCATTGCCAAGGAAGCCTTGGTAAGACAACCTTAACCTACCTTCATCTGTTGTAGGTGTCTGTTTGTCTCTGTCTGCTGGCAACATAGATCAAGATTAGCTTTCTGCCCTGTCTCCATTGTCTCCCCACCCCCACTATCAGCAGTGTTCAAAATCTTTTTCAAGTGTTTAATGTGCCAAATTACATGTCAAGGACAAATGAGTAAGAAGTGTGCTAGCTGAAATAATTTCATTTAGAATAATAACAGACAGTTGCTACTGACTGCATCTGTGAAACATAGATACAGCACTCATCAGCTGGAGATCTAAATATGAAATCTATTTTTCTCTGGTCTACAAAGGGAGCATAAATGATCTGAACAGACGACAGGTTGGTTAATTAAAATAGTGGAAAAATTCTACTAGGACTACTTGGAGGTTTATTATAATAAAAAGCTGTCTTCTAACAGTGACCTGTATGTCATTGCACCCATCTGGAGAAAGAGGCTTCTCAGTCTTTCTCCTTGCCATTATTAAAGAGAAAAACAACTGTTTTGTTTTCTTGCTTAGTTGACACTGGTAACGATATTAAAACACATACAGCTGGCCCTCCACATCCACTGATTATTGATCTATTGATTCAACCATCCATGGCTTGAAAATGCTTAAAAAGAATGTAAATTCCAAAGAGCAAACTTTGATTTTGTGATTTTATATAAGGGACACTATTTTACTATACCATTGCATTTAATGGGACTGGATATTGGTATAGACAGGGGGTTCTAGAACTGAGCCCCAGTGGATACCAAAGGCCCACAGTAGTTACTTTCATCTGTGTCAGTTTGGAAGGGATCTTGCACCACTTCTGCCCTATGAGTGGTGTCTTAGGTTGCTAGGTACAGTGGTACCCCGGGATACGAAATACCCAGGTTACGAAATTTCCGGGATACGAAAAAATCCCATAGGAAATAATTGTTCCGGGTTACGAATGTTTTTTCGGGTTACGAAAAAAATTTTGGTGCTTTTTTCGGCTTTTTCGCACGAAATCGCGGCTTTTCCCCATTAGCGCCTATGGCATTTCGGCTTGCGAATGCTTTTTGGGTTACGAAAGCGGCGGCGGAACGAATTAATTTCGTAACCTGAGGCACCACTGTATGTTTAGTCTGAAGAAGAGAATAGCAAGAGTTGATTTGATAGCCCTCTTTAAATATTTGAAAGGATGTCAGACTGACGATGTAGCAAGTTTGCTTTCTGCAGCTCCAGAGACTTTGTGTGATAAACTCCAAGCATTTTCTGATTTTCTCTAGTTTAACTCTCATTTAAATCCTGTTTGCCCACTAGTGTGATAAAGCAGTAGGACACGGAGCAATGAATAGAGGAAAAGAGGTTCCACCTCAACTTTAGGAAAAATCTTCCTGATAGTAAGAACTGTTTGACAATGGAAAACACTCCCTTGGAGTGTGGTGGAGTCTCCTCCTTTGGAGTTTTGAAACAGAGACTGGAAGATCATCTGTTGGGGGTGTTTTGATTGTGTATTCCTGCCTGGCAGAGGGTTGGACTGGGTGGCCTTTAAGGACTCTTCCAATTCTATGATTCACCTTTCAGACTATGGAGATTATCACAAAAGGCTAAAAAGTGGAATCAAAGCAGGATAGTTATGTCTATGGCTGAATCTTACCAGACAACACCATAGTGGATCTGTCTTCCAGCTGTGACTGTTGCACTCCTTTTCAATGATGGGCCTTGCCTGTCAATAGCTGCCAGTATCTCTGCTGTGGCATTAGCTCTGATTGTGATAAGCTTCCAGCAGCAGTCCTGGCATTGACCAGTCACACAATATCAGTCTCCTCCTCTCCTCCCTTTTCACCACTCCCTCGCCCTCCGCTATCCTCAATCAGGCTGGTTTTCTTTTTATAAAAAACTTTATTTAATTTCCTTCCCCCACCACTACTGTATTTATGTATAAATCTAGAAAGTTTAGTAAAATAAATTGACTCAAAAAATTGAGTTGACGTATCCACACATCAATGTAAGTACTGTTAAGTGCTCATTTGGAAAGGGAAAAGTGTAATCTGTCCTGGAAACACCAACTACCCCCCCCCACACACACACACACACTCTACTCTCCATCCAGCCTTTAGTGTATAAATAAAATAATAAAAAATAAAAATAGTATGAGCACATTTGAGTTATGTCTTCTGGAATTTTGTAAGTTCTTTGGCATTATTTTCCTTTGCTTCATCCTTTAGATCAATGATGGTGAACCTATGGCACGCGTACCAGAGGTGGCACTCAGAGCCCTCTCTGTGGGCACATGTGCCATCACCCCAGCACAGAGTTTGCCAGAGTTTGTTACTAGAAAGCCAGAGGGACATGGCACTTTGCAATAAATAAGTGGGTTTGGGGTTGCAGTTTGGGCACTCGGACCCTAAAAGGTTCACCATCACTGCTTTAGATCTTTGGTTACATGCCCCTAAGTTTTACCCTCAATGTATCCATGAGTCATATCAAAATCGATAATTTTGGCCCCCAAACCTGCCTTTGACTTACACATAAAGTAATGTAACAGTGAACAGTGACCAAATTATCAATGGGGAATTTAATTAGCTCAAGGTCACAAGAGGAGGCCTGTTACCATACCTCAGGGATCGCCCCTTCAATCTGTATACCAGGAAGTAGAAATCCAGAAATGAGGCAGAGGCTCTAAGTACAATCAATGTCTCTTTTATTGGAAACAAGGATTCAAACATACAGGCACATACATTCACACATTCGTACAAGACTCAGGAAATAACGTAGTAAATGTAGAATAGATATTAGGCTTGCTAATGGAAATACTCACCTTATGTAGAAGTTCTATCTTCCAATTTGTGTGTGTGGGTTTGCAGGTCTGGTTAAGCAGACAAGTCAGAGAGAAAAAACTGACTTTAAAACTGACATAGATAGCTGTGCTGCCAGCAGCAGAGAGAGGCTACCAGCAACTAGAAGTACCAGCAGTGAATGACTGGCCCCAGCGAGTGGCTAACTGGCCCCAGTGAATGGCTAGCCGCAGCCCCTCTCTAAATTTAGGAGACCTTTTTAAGGGTTTAACAGGGTCTCTAGACAAAGGGTAATCAAAGGAAACTGTTTGAAGTGTATTTCACATCCTAACCAAATGTTTTGATCTAACCCAAATGTTTCTGCCAGAGTAGGGACCTGAAAGGCTACAAATGCCATTCCTTTGATTCAAATGGTTCCCCCTCAATCACAAAGAGAGACACTTCCTTAAAACATTTGATAGCATCTTTCCTGATAGCACTTAGCAGCTCCTTGCATAATCTCATCCAAGGAAATTCGTTTACATATCAAAAACTCATGGCTTCCCTTGTTTTAGTGGGAGATCACATGCTAGGGCCATTTGGCTACTCAGGTCAAGATGCACTTTTTGATATCAAGATGCAAGCCAGGGATTATCATTTAGATATATTAAAAAGGTGTAGATCAATGTCTATCATTTCATAGATCAATGCCTATCAGTAACACATAGACAAGTATATACACTAATTCATGTTGTCATAATGCCTAAATTGTGTAAAAAGGACAAATAAAATTAAAAATAAAAAAACCAAAAGACATGCTGGATAGAGCAATAGGTTAAGGAGATGGGGTTAAGGGAGTCTGGGAAAGAGTCCCAGATCAGCAATACCCACTACAGCTGCAATTCTGCAACTGAAGACATATGATAAGGACTGCTCCCAAACCGATAAGCATGCATTTCCTTTCATTGTAGTGAGGGCTTGTGTTAAAATCTTCTGTCAGAAAGAAGTTTGCAGCATAACCTAACGCTACAAATTTCTTTCTCTCAGTCTCAAAGGTACTGGTAGAGATACAACATAACAAAAATGTTTCTCCTTTGTGCTATTTCTGTCTCCAAACTGTTCATCATAATACAAGTTTTCCTTGAATATATCAAATGACTTTTCTTCACATTCTCATTTCAGACAGTGTACATACTTCTGCATTTGTTGGGGGAGTTTAGAACGCTTGAGATAGTGAGGAACAACATCATGGTTTACAGCAAATGGACAGCTGGCTGCTATTACACACATGATGTATAGTAAAAAAAATGCATTCAAAGGATTAATTTGTTGGTCAGATGGGAAGAAAGATGATCCAATAGCCTACAGGTGTAACACTGCAGTAGTTTACTGCTGCTAAATGATGATTCATTCTCTTACATTTTCACTGTGCTACATGGCTGCTGGAAGCCTTTTAAATCAAAGTACTAATGAAAGAAAAGGTAAAATACATGTCATATGCTCTCTCTCTCTCTCTCTCTCTATATATATATATATATATATATATATATATATCCATCCTTACCAGCAGCAATTATTTGCTGAAGATGAATCAGGGGGGAAATCCTCTACTTTCACTCATAGCTAGATTTCTAGCCCTTAGTGGTTGCCAGCAAATCTAAGTAATAGTCAGATCTGAAGAATATTTACTGAGAAAAAGCCTAAGTAAACCATTTCTTCAGTGAAACAGTGAGAAACCATAAGATTCTAGAGGCCCACAATAGTCCTCCTGCTGTTGCTCACTAGAAAATGGCATCATTTATGAATCAATCATATACGCCATGATTAAAAGCTATTGATAGACCCCTTCATCATGTAAATTATTTGTCTAATCTGCACCCTGAAGCCATCCACCACATGTCACCACATTTTGTAGTGTTTTGCATGATGTTAAGCAGTATGTTGTTTGGTTCTCCTGAATCTGCTGCTAATCATTTTCATGGAATGCCCATGAGAGTGACAAGTCACCTGGCAACTATATGGGCTTACCTGGGGCTAAAGGAGTTTAGAAAGGGGTTTGTTGTTGTTGTTTTTGTTTAACCAAGCCTTCCAAATCCCCTAGCCAGCATGAATAACTGATGGAGATTAAGGGATTTGGAAAAAGTAATTTTTCCAAGCTTTGGGTGCTGACTTCAAGTTCCTTGATTATCCCATCTGGTACTTGGGTTACTTTCACATCACTCTGTCATTGCAGTATGATACCACTTTAACTGCCATGGCAGCATCCACTGGAATCTTGGGATCTGCAGTTTTGGGAGGTATATCTCTCATCCAGAGGGCTCTAAGGTTTCATGGAACTACAAACTCCAGGATTCCATAGGATGTTTCCATGACTGTTAATGTGAAATCATGGCCTCGTAATTGTGCAGTGTGAAAGGCCTCCTGGTATAGGAAGGTGCAGTTTGGAGTTCTCCTCTGCCCTGGATCACCCATTAGGTAACAGTTTTAAGGAGCAAATAATTGCAACAAGGGCCACTGAACTGTTCAGAGAAGACAAAGGAAATATTCAGCTTTATTAGAAAGAATTCCTCAGACTTACACCGTTTCCTGGCCATTTTCACATGAGATGTTGATGTGGAATCTGAATATTTCTCTTTGACATTTCACTGGATAAAACTAGGAGCTGTCAAGCATGTCGTTGCACAGGGGCTTAGAATATTCTGTTTATGAATTCTAGTGTGATTAAAAACAGCAAAATACATGCAGGATTGTAGGTGCTCTCTTCAGATTTCTCAGCTCACAACACAGACCCTTCAAAAGATCAAAGCAATTAAAAAATAAATGAGTGTATGCAAGCATCTCGAAACTGTCTGTGCTCCTGCTGGTGCTGCTGCTTTTGATGATGCATATTTTTTAAATTGTGTGCAGGGTGGGGTGGAAGTCACATCTCTCCTTCCTATATTTCCCCTTTTGGCAAATAAAAAATAACACTTTATTTGTTTCCAAGCTTTCTTGGAAAGATCTTGCATAATAACCCAGATAAGAAAAGTATGTCCTTTCTATTTAAATTGGAACACCTAGGTGGTTTGTTGGTTTGTTTGTTTTTTTGACCAAAAAAAAAAGTCTACCAAGAATTCATTTTATAAAATAATCAAAGGAAGAAATGGCTTCTCAAGTACCTGGAAACTTTGCTTATAACTTGATTAGATCAGAAGTACAGTACAATAAAAAAGAGTTTACTGCTCTTACCTGAGCTGGAGGTCATAGCACTGTATCTCTCCCATGCCATATTGAATCAAATTCAATGTTGTTCAATAATTATTGCATACACTCATATAGATTAAGGAAGGAAATACTGGATGTTTATTTTGTTAAAATATGGCAGGTTAAATCTAACATTAGGCCTGTTTAGAGTAGAGTCATTGAAACAAAAGGTGGAAAATGTACATCCATTGAATTATTTTGTGGGACACACATCCTCCCACCCCACCCCCAACCCCAAAAAATCCTTAAAAGTAGACACTCCTTTCCCCAAAAAACTGGAGGCGTTATTCTCATATTTAATGCTATTTCAATGGGTACAGTCAGAAAAGGTGACAGGGCAGGGACAGTATCTGGACCTCCTGAAGACACTTATGTGTGTCCTGTAACCAGCCTCAGTCAGCAACCCAGCCACAGCATTTTAAAACTTCTAAAGTTCCCAAATAGTTTCCAAAGGCAGTCCAACGTAAAATACATTACATTAATCCAAACAAGATGTAATCAAAGCATAAGTTCCTATAGCCAGTTCTGGCATTTCCACAAATGGGTGCAGCTGTGACACTAGTTTTAGCTGGGTAAATGCAGCCCTGGCCACCATTGAAACTTGGACATTCAGGTTCCAATCTGAGCCAAGGTGTACACCCAAACTGGAAATCTAAGATTTCAGGGCCAGTGCAACCCAATACCAGAATAGGCTGTAACTTTATTCTCTGATTTGCCTTTCATCAGACCAGGAATACCTGGAATTTGCCTGGATTAAGCTTTAATTTATTCATCTTCATCCATCACATTACTGACAGCACACACTGGTTTGGCCCAAAACAGTTTCTTTGGGATTAGCTGGAAAGGAGAGATAGAGTCAGACATCTTCAGAGACTGATAATGATTTACTGAAGATAATGATTCAGATTATCTTGAATAATATAAGGTATTATTGTTTTTTTAAACAATTGTAAACCAGTTTGGATCTCATTTGGGGGGGAAAGGTGGGATATAAATGCAATAAATAAATAAACAAAATGCAAAGGTCAACCTTACAACCCCAGCAATATAGTGATAGTGTGTCCTGGTTTATATTACTGAGGTGCTATGCTGTAGGTATGTAGGAAGCTGGCATCCCTAGAAGAGATTTAATTCAAGGAAATTTCCTTCTTTCAAGGAGTCTTTGTATTTTATCAGCTTGCTGACTAGCCACAAGCCAAGTCCAGGGATGCATCTTCACTGAAAAATAATGAAGTTTGTCACCAGCTGTAGCTCCATCCTATGGAATCCTGGGATCTGTAGTTTTATAAGGTCTTTAGCATTCTCTGCCAAAGAGTGCTGGTGCCTCACAAAATTACAAATCTCAGGATTCTGTAGGATGGAACCATGGCAGTTAAAGTGGTGTCAAACCACATTATACTGAAAGTGTAGATGATAAACTGCATTATTTATACAGAGTAGATGCACCCCATTACTTCAGTCAGCATTATTCTTTTGGACTGAGTTGACACCACCCTTAGGATTTTGGCATTCCACCTCATTCTTGCCAGAGGAGTCCCTTGGCAGAGCTATGACATGATGAAAGATTTGCTTGGTTTCTGATAATGGAATGAGAAACATCTGCCATCTCATTCTGCAACTATTTGGTCATCCCTGCATGTCCTCATCAAAGCTACTACACATCTTGATGTTTCCTGATCAGGTATGACTCTGGAAGATGGCTATTGATTCCACAGACTTGTTATAAATGCACTGTTTTAAGAATTCAAACAGGAGAGGAGAGTTATGGCATTAAGCGCTATTGTCTGCATGATACAACCATATTAGAGGGGAAACAGAGAGGAGAGATGGATTGTTAAAATATAATTACTGCTTTCTCACCTCCCTGCAAAATCTTGCTGCTACAAAGTAGTGGTGGTACTCATGTGCTCCAACACACTAGATGTAGTCATGTCTTTCAAGATGTATCTTAAGTTTATTTCAGATCTAACTTGCCTGGTTCTGAAGGAATCAAGAAATCCCTATATCTGTTTAAAAGCATTACACAATTAACAGTGCAGAAAGTCTGGTGCTATTTCTCTGAGGGAAGTCAGAATGTGAGAATATGAATCTTTTTACATTTGACAATCATTTATCTGCATGATTTAACAATCCCTGATAGACGTGCCAGTCAAAAAAATAATGCATCTGAGCCAGGTGGTCTTTCCTAAACAGAAGAATATCTATGCAAATAAAGTCACACAATTAAAACCCATTACACGTGGGTATTGATATAAAATTCTGGTGGCACTACTTGAATTTGTTAGGACTTATCTGACTTAAAGTTTTAAATGCTTCCATCCTGAATCCCACACTACCAATGAAATTCATAATGTGCAGATTCCAGAAGCTCCAAGTAATAATCTGATTATATATATATGTCATGTTCCAAAGAATATTAAAGTGAAGGTCTGAGTTAATAAGTTTCTCAATTATGTTCTCATTTTTGTTTTCATTATTAAAGGAGCTGCTTTTATTACACAGGGACTGCAGTGCTTTAATAAGGCTACATTTTCTAAGACCTATTGTGTCGCATCACACACACTCACATATACACACACTTTAAAAGCTCTGAATTTGCAGGAAAGCATGTTGAAGATGTGAGTGAATGAATGAAATTTTATTACGGTCAATGACCAGCATAAAACAATATAAAAGAGTACACTATTATACAATGCCCAGTAGGGGAAAAAAAACACCAATGCTAACGGAGCCCTGGTGGCGCAGTGGTTAAATGCCTGTACTGCAGCCATTCACTCAAAACCACAAGGTTGCGAGTTCAAGACCAGCAAAAGGGCCCAAGCTCGACTCAGGCTTGCATCCTTCCGAGGTCGCTAAAATGAGTACCCAGACTGTTGGGGGCAAATTAGCTTACTTGCTAATTAGCTTACTTGCTGTTCACCGCTATGATCTTTGGAATAGCGGTATATAAATAAAACAAATTATTATTATTATTATTAACGGTACAATATAAATGCAATAGGAATACAGCTTGGAGGCTATAAATTCAAATAACTATATAGAGTGAAATCCCTTCAAATACAAATACTAGATGAAATCAATAGAGTAAAAATTAAGACACCATTTTTCATCTACAAGCTATTGCAGCAACACAAAAACTTGCCACCTTGGTTGTAAACTCTGGCTGCTAATCGGCCAGAAGGTAATAAGTGTAAAATTTATCAGATTTACCTGGTATTTTTTGTAAAATTGGTACTATAAAACAACGCTGCAGATCCCAGTAAAAGGTGCAATACAATAAAACATGCCCCACTGTTTCTACCTTTCCAGACCCACAGAGACATAAATGTTCACAGAATGGTTTGTTATTATATCTTCCTGCAAGTAAGGCCAATGGAAGTACATTACATTTGGGCAGGATAAAGGCTTTCCTATACTTTGAATTTGTTAGATTTTTTCAAATATGCAGCAAGGACAAAGTCTCTCCCACGGTCTTTAAAAGTTGAGTGTAAAGAGGCTGCACTTATATGATTTTGTAGTTAGATGTCCTGTATGCGCTGGCGGATGTTCTCTTTGGCTTTTTCATGCCCCATGGCTAGAATAACAGGTTGTGAGAAGCCCAGGGATTGCACGTTTTCCTCAACCAGCATTTTCCATCTTGACTGGAATATATCATTAAAAGGGGCCTAGGCCTTTGGGAGTAAATAACATCTTTAACCAATAATCTAACTTACATATCCATATTTGTGATTCAATAGAAATTAAGCCTGTTTCCAACCTGAGAAAAACATTTGGTACACTGCTTGGCAAGCTGAGAATAGTTCTCAGAAATGTTGATTGAACAGTTTCCAAGGCTGCAATATTTTTAAATGCACATATTTGTGTGCCAAATAACATTTGGGGGAGGATCTTTGCTTTAAACACCTGAATAGTTGACAGAATGTATTGGCCGCCTTTGCTATAAAAGGAGATAAGTGATTTTTAACTCTGTTGTATATTTGCAATTGCATAGGAGATTTGGACTCTCCAAGATCCAGAACAATGAAAAATTACTTCCAAATATTTGTATGAATTAACCTGTTCAAGTTGGTAGACATTCACTTGCCAACAATTTTTACATTTTTTTCTGAGTAAAAAATAGAACTTTAGATTTTTCATAATTAATTGTTAACTGTTCTGTGTTACAATATGTTCCCAGGGTTCTTAAAAAGTGTCTCAATCCTACACAGTTTAAAGACAAGAGAACTGCATCATCTGCATAAAGGAGTGGGGAAATAGATCTCCCTGCCAGTTTAAGCAGATGGAAGTTCTCTCCAGACAATACTCTGACCAGTGAATCAATGTAGCTATTGAATAGGGTAGGAGCCAAAACACAACCCTGTTTTACCCCTTTATATGTGGGTATCACATCTTACTCTCAAGGACATTTAGTCATAAAGGCTTTGTATGAGAGTCAGTAGGCCTCCAGTTTTTGCCATAACCTGTCTCTTGAAATTGTGTCAAAAGCAGATTTAAAATCTATAAAGCCTGCATAGAATGCCTCCCCCTCAAGAAATGAATATTTTTCTAGGAGATGTTGCAATATAAGACTCTGGTCCACTGATGAACACCCCTGCCTGAATCCTGCTTGTTCTTCCCTCAGGAAATTTTCATCCAGCACAATAATTTCTCTAAAAGGTGGCTCACGTACTAATTATATTTAATAGACTGATGAGTCTATAATTGGCTGGGTCAGATCTTTGCCGTTTTTAAAAGATTAGAACAATAATTGCTAGTCCCCAGTCAGATGGAATGGAAGCTGTCTGATTTATGTGTGTAAATAAGGCGGCTAGGACTGGTGACCACCATTCAACATTTGATTTTAATAATTCTGGTGGAATGTGGTCACATCTGGGGGCTTTGGCAGGTTTCAGGCATGTAATAAGGCTAGCAAACAGGGGGCCAAGCAGGAAGATCTTCAGGATTCTGGGGAAGTAATATATCTCTTGTTTTTCTTCCAGCATGGAAGTGGGACAACATATGCTCATCTCTCCCTCAATGTGTAAGAAAACTAAATGCATTACGGCTCTCTGGTGCATTATACAGATAAAGAATCTCAGAATTACATAGTTACTTGGTAATGGGGACATGCTCCAGATATGCATACAATAGTGTAGCCCTCTGCACTGAAGAAGCCTGTGCATGAGCTGCACTTCACTGTGGACAACCACAATAATGTGGTTTCTATATTTTGTCTGAGGTTGTGGACATTTAGCATTAGGGATGAGTGAGCATTTTGTTTGGTTACTTTTTTAAGTAAGAACTTTCCAAAATTACAAATGTCAATGAAAAAAAATAAAAATCTCAGAACAAGAGGGTTATATTTTTTGGTTGGTCTTTGTTGTTGTTGTTTGTTTGTTTGTTTCAAAAACCCTGAACATGGGAAAAGCAAAACTGGCAGATTCACCCATTTCTCATTTGGAGACAGGGCCTGGTAGGATTGCCTGCTGCTGGAGGCGAGGCTGGGACTGCAACCTTTTCTTAATGTCCAATGAATGAAGTGTGTTTATGGTTCATGAGTAACCTATATATTGTTGATTATTATCCTATATTGTATGTCTTCTACCATGTCTAAAGCACAACAAGACTCTGAATTCTACAAGATGCATGAGTTATACATACTGAGAAGCCCATCCTAGCTGGTTCTCCCAGACCTCAGACCCACAAAGGAGAAGATATTATTGTCTACATCTGTCCTGCTTTTCCTCTCCATTCTTTTACTGAGCAGTTGGGAAATCCTCATCAGCTCTTGCCTGTCGGGCGTTAAATACGTGGCCTCACATTTCTTCAGCTCCACCCCTTGTAAGACATCTAGATGGGAGTGTCTGAGAGCTGTGTGCCTATTGCGATAGTAGCAAGGCGACAGGACTAGCGCCACTGGCAATCTTTTTGATATGACTAGGTAGTCTCTTTATCTATGATTTTTCAAGCTTTTTTAAAAACAAGGACCAGAAACTTGCTCTAAAATAAAAAAAGAAGTGAACAATTTCATGAAGGAGAATTTTGCAAGCAATATTACTGTGGTTTTGCTGAGCTTCTCTGGAAATGCAATGGAGATATAGCTTGGTTGATTTCTTTGTGAGTCTTCTCCAGCTATTGTCCATTCACATTGTCTGGAAAGAGAATGTATAAATAAAGAAAGCACTAAAGATGTTTCTGTTCCATTGCTCCTCTTATTATTACTCTTCTTTAATTTGTTTTTTGACTCTTCACATTTCACTGTGGATGGCCAGGTGGCTTTTGGATCAAGTGGGAAGTCTCACCCCACCACTTTGCAGAATGGACTATAATCTTCCACTGTTCTTGACCATAATGCCTCTTTGTAGTGCCAGGGCTGGCCCTTAGAAAGAGCAGAGCTTATAAGCAGCTCACTAGTTACTTGTCAGTGGCAAGTGGTGTCAGTGGGGTGGTGAATCCACTCCCAAGCCTTCTGACATTTTCCAGATGAAAACTGGGATGTATGTGGTCAAGCAACATCAGGCTAAGAGAGTGTGACTTGCCTAAGGCCATCCAGTGGGTTTCTGTGGCCAAGTAGGAATTCAAACCCTGGTCTCCAGTGTCGCAGTCCTACGCTCAAGCTACACCACACTTCAACATGGCATTTCTTCACATATTTAAAAATGGCTATCATTATGGAAATGGTGTCAAAATCAAGATTAAGTAGTGATTGTGAATACAAAACAGCCACAGTTAGATAATGGTTTTGTATTCACAATCACTACTTAGGCAGCATCAGCACTGCAAAAATAATCCAGTTTGACTTTAACTGTCATGACCTCAATGCTATGGAATTCTGGAACTGTAGTTTGTTATGGCACCAGAGCTTTGTGAAAGACAAGGCTAAAATTCCCACAAAATAGATTCATGCTCTATTTTTATTTTGTAGTACACACACACACACACACACACACACACTGCTCATAACACTTTATGATCTGTGCTAGCGGTGAGTAACCTGCTTGTCTCCAGATGTTTTGGATTGTAACTCCCACAGGCTCAAATTGATTTCAACAATATTTGGAAAACTGTATGACTGCCACCTATGGGGTACAGGATTGCATCCTTAAAGAGACTTAATAAGAAAGACAGTTCTACCCATAGACTGTTAACAACTGATGCCTTTTATTTCTTAGGAAACAGCAAGCATAAATTGTAGCTGAACTCTGAGTAAAAATACTGCATCCCCCCTTCCTTTTCTAGTTCTGATGGACCTATTCAGTTAGAATTGACTTCATGCTGATTTTGGCACTTCTATATGATATAACTATTTAAATACACAGCAGCCAATAGCTACACAACAGTGGTCCATCTATGTGAGTGAGTAATTCAATGAGACAGCTGCTTCCAGGCCAAAGAGCATTTTCTAAACACACACACACACACACACAAATCTTTGTTTTTCTGTTGCTCCCTGTTATTTTTAATTGCAGATCTTACATTAATGATCTTACATTAAAAGCCTCTTTAGACAGAGAAACCAATAAACAGATGGCAATTATTTTAACTTAAATTTTACAAAAGAAAAATGGCAGCTTTTTAATAATGTAGGGGCAGATGCCATAGAACAAAAGGCTAATTTTCAGTGGATTGTGATATTACATATACTCTTTCCCCCTATTTTCTGCTGGAATTCAAATATTAAAATCATTTTGTTCTCCTTTTGTTTTTAAAAGCATGCATGCATTTTTCTTTTTAAATTGATTTTTGTTTCATTTTAAATGTCTGTCAATGTCTGTTGATTTTTGTTTCATTTTAAATGTCTGTCAACATGTGTCCAGATGTTTTGGATTGTACCTTGGAGTGTTACCCAGCTTTCTGGAGTTGATGAGTGTTGAAGTCTTGAACAACAGAATGGCAATAGGTTGGGGAAGTTTCCGCTAACTGTCAAGGCACATACATTTGCCATCCAAAGGCAATAGTGGTTGGTACCTACTTTAGATGGCAGGCTGAAGAGCAGGGTTACCATAAATGGAACTAACTGCATCTAATGAGACTAACTGAAAGAAAGAAATTGGCAATATGAACTTTCATAGACTTCAGTCTACTTCCTCAGATACATTTGGTGGAGTATTTGGTATGTGAGGATGTCAATACAAATTACAAATCCTTTCTGTATGAAAATGAAGTTGCAGGTCTAATTTTAACAATGGTTGTTAGTGCCCAAAGACATAAGAGACTTTGTGCATGGAGATGATGTGGCAGATCCAGTTTTGCAATTGGCATTCCATCTCAGACCTCAGACCAGTGATCATTGAACAAAACAACTGCAAAGGTAGATTGGAAACAGAAACAGCAGAACTGGAATTCATCCACAAACTACAGTCCTTCAGCAATGGATTGAACAAAGACAATGGTTTTCTGACACACTACATGCACTTCAACACTATCTGACCCCATCCTCTACATTCATCCATTCCCCTCACCACAGGTTAGTCCCATTGCAAAACTAGATCTGCCACTTCATCTCCATGCACAAAGACCAGTTTCCTATGTCTTTGTGCACAAAAGGCCATAGTTAAAACTGGACCTGTAATTTCATTTTGACTCAGTCCAGTCTATCAAGGTCATTTTACATTTTGGTCCTGTTCTCTGGATTATTACCTACACCTCCTAATTTGGTATCATCTGAAAACCTGATAGGTGTGTCCTCTATTCCATCATCTAAGCCATTTATTAAAATGATAAACACCAGGCCCAGGGCAGCACCTAAGGAACCCCACTAGTCACTATTCTCCAAGATAAATGACAACTATTGATGAACACTGTCTGGGTTTGGTCTGTCAACCAGTTACAGAGTCACCTAACACTGGCACTCTAGCCCCACAGTTCACCAGCTTGTTTGCAAGAAAAATATCATCATCATCATCAATCTCCTCTTACCCTGCTCTCCCAAAGATCAACATGGGGTACGACATATGCTAAAACACTTTGATCCAATCCACACTGCAGAAATAATCCAGTCTGACACCGCTTTAAACTGCCCTGGCCAGTGCTAGGGCACCTGGGAACTGTCATTTATGTGGCACCAGAGCTCTCTGCGAAGAAGGCTAAATGCAGTCTCAAACGAGATTATTTCTGCAGTGTGGATTGGATCTTTAAATCATTTAAGTACTGTAAAAACACTATTAAAACACTGTTAAAATACATAAACAAAGAACACATTAAAATCATCCAGTATAAATTAATATCTTAATTTAAAATTCATAGTTTAATATTGACAGGGTAGGGAACCTTGTCAAATGGCTTAATGGAATCAAGGCATATATATCTACAGCACTCCCCAAGCTTGTAACTCTATAAAAAAATGGAGAGAAGATTAGATTGACGTGTCCTGTTTCTGAGCGGCCCATGCTGGCTTCTGGTAATCACAGCAATATGTTCTAAGTCTGACTAATTATCTGTTTCAGAAAATTTCCTGGTGTTGCCATTAATTTGACTGCACAGTAGTTGCTTGGGTCCTTTTTTTGTCCTTCTTGAAAATAGGGACAACATTTGCCCTCGATCAGTCTGCTGGGATCTCTCCTGTTCTCCAAGAATTCTCAAAGATGATTGACAGTGGCTCTGAAATCACATTTGGAAGTTCCTTTAGTATTCTTGGATGTAGATCATCTCGCTCTGGAGACTTGAATTAACTTAGAGTATCTAGGTATTCCTTAACTAAGTATTTTCCTTATTCTAGGCTACAGCTCTCTTATTGCAAGATTTATTCTATTTTCATGAATTAGAGCACTGTTTTCCCTTTGGGAGAAGCCTCAGGCAAAGAACCACAAACTTGCCTAGTGGGGAAGAAAACTTTGAAATTTTTCATTCTCACATCTGAAAGCAAAATAAATGCAGAGCTATAGTCCAGATTCATACAAACGCTAGGACAAACATGGCTTTATATCAAACCCTTTAGAATGTATTGGTTTTTTTGAGTAGTTACATGAACATAGTTTAAATAAATTCTTTTAACAGGCTTTTAATTCTAATATAATTTCATATGTTCTAGAGTGACTATAAACTACTTGTACTGTAATGATTATCCCATGCTTCACAACAAGCAGGCTGGCTAGAAGCATCTGGGTATTTCCCTATAGCCAGAAGCAAAATGATCACAGCATTGCTGAGACCCTAGAGGTCTCTGGCAGATCTTAGCATTGGTAATAGGAAGGTAGCCACATACCTCTCTGATGCTGCCCACTTGCTGCAAGGCATGGAATGTTTGTGCATGGCAGCTCTAGGGGCTTTTCAGTAAGCTGAGGCTTGCTTTGGGCACAGGAGAAAGAGAAAGAGAATACCAAACCCCACATTACCTGAAAAAGACATCCACATGTATAAGGGAAACTTAAGTGTGTCAATGTCTGTAACAGAATTCGATTCAGTGACCTTAACACAGTCATTTGCTGTCAGCCTGATCTACTGCACAGTGTTGTTGTGATGAGAAAGTGGGGAGGAGAGCCACACCTGTTGCTTTGAGCTCAGTGAAGGACAGGTGTGATATAAATGTAATGACTATAAATGTTTCCTTTGGATCCCTACCTCCTGGTCCCAGCCTTTGTTTACATTAATCCCTGTTTATTCCCGGGTAATCCCAGTATTTCCTGAGAACACTAAATATCATGTTGATTTTGAACCCTTCTTTTCTTACCATACCTTCCATTTTCTTACCGGACATTCCCACAGTAAACTGCCATTCTGTGCTATCAACTTGCATGCCTGCATCCATGTCAGAGAAGATGTGCTATTTTAATCTTAACACAAAAGGGGAACTATAGCTGACTGAGGCCTGCAGGATTGCTTGCTTTGTTATATGCATCTCTTTGATTTTACTTCATAAGCTCAGCCGAGGAAGAGTATCAGGCAATTTGGTTTGTCTTTCCCAATTGCCCTCTGAAGCCCTGAAGTGAAAAATGATCTAACAGACACCCACAGAATCCATCAAGTCGCATCTGCTTTAGGGGAGAGAAAGGAGGAAGTATCCCTAAAGAAATGCATGCAAATCTTAGAAATGATATCATTTCAAAAAGAGAGCAGACAAGGGTTCCTTTTGTGGTTAGTGGGTTGAAAAAGCACCTGCATTTTTTAAAAAACAATTTTTTCTCAGAAAAGAGCCCCAAATTAGTGTCAATTTCACTTCTTTTGCAGTCTGATCTGAATCCTAATGGTAGGTCCAACTAAAACACACCTATTGCTCTCCCTTTACTGTTTGCATTCGTGCTAGATCGGATGTTATTAATTTGTATCTTTTAATATGTATTAATGGATGTGTTTTTGGTGACTTTGTAACACTGTTTTTATATTGTAACCCACCTTGATCTTTGGAAAGGCGGGCTATAAATAAATATTTTATTTATTTATTATTATTTGAGTTAACACATACGTAAATCCCATTGATTCAATTCCAATGTTATTTAAATTGGTGGTCCCTGGACTGCAAGTCCATGAGCCATTAGTGACTTTCTGGAAAAGAAAGAAACAATTGTACCTAATGGTCACAAATATAGTCAGTCCCTGGAACACTTTAAAAAAAAAGAAATAACCTGCATCCCACATCAGATAGCCTGGGAAGCACTGGCTTCCTCTACTTAAGACTGATAGGAAATACCCTCCAACATTTCACAGATGAAAACTGGGACACATGTGGAAAATCAACACCAGAGTGTGCTCAAGATGGCAACAATTATTAAGGAAGAAGAACAGACAAGCTAAGAGAAGCTGCAGCAGGTTGCTTTTGCTGAGTCTACTGGAAGGGCAAGATACTGCACCCTCCTCTCCTCTCTCCCTTACAGAGCTATTTGAGTGCAAAACATTTTTGCACTTTGAAATCAGTTTGCAGCAACTGAAGTAATCCAATGCCAAAGTGGACATTTTAAAAGCATCCTGGTACATTTCAAAAGCAATTGAAAAAGTGGGGAAACAGCAGATTAATCAGTAATGTCCCCAACAAATCAGGGCAAGTGGAGATTATAACAATAGGATGCAGTCCTCACTGTGGTAAAACGTTGCCAGTATGTGAGACGAGCTTCTAGTAGCAAGTCGTCGTCTTATGTTTCATTCTTGCCATTATAGCATCCACTGTAGTGGCCTAGTTATCTGGGTTTATTTTGAGCAGAGATGAAGATCTTTAGTTTTTAATTAATAATACATAGCTGTAGAATCTGAAAGGCTATCTATAATTCATATATCAGTATCTCAGAAGAAGTCATTTGTACATTATATATTCAGACAGGCGGGGGTATCCTCCTCTTTTATTTTAAGGGGTTTTAAAGAAAAAATAAGAAGCTTATTACAATTTTATCTCAGACCCCACTAAAGCGGAACAGATTTCTTCCCCAAATTTCACAGTTCTCAAGCTTCTCTGAACAGGCACTTCCCAAGAAAACTCAGGGGCAAAACAGATGGGCAAGAAAAAGTGGCTTGAAGCTGCCTTTTCTGAAGCCACATTGAAACTCCACCAACTGCACCGCCAGCTCCCAAGGCAGCTGGAGTGCTCATGTCATGACCACATGATATGACTTCAAGCCAGGAAGAAGCAGGAAAAACCTGCTGCTTTTTGAAACGGCTTTTCTCTGCATAAGGCACCTAGAGGGAACTTTCCTGCTGACATGTGTCATCTAAACGTCACACCTTCAAGTCAGCCTGAAAGCACCTCTTTTTGCCTGTCTGTTTAGCCCCTCAGTGACTGGTTCAACTTAGGAAACAACTTGAAGAAAAAAAAACAACAGGAGAGCTGGATAGAGTAGTGTAGAAAGAGCAGACATAGAAATAAAAACTTTCTGCCCATCATGCTCCCAGATCTTGGAAAAGTTACTTTGGGAGACCACAATTCCCATAATGTCCAGTGGTCATGCTAGCTATAGTCCAAAAACATTCATGAAATGATCCTTGTACTGTCTTGAATGCTCACACAAACTCCCCAGCTCTAATACCTTGTAAGCAGGGCCGGTGAGTTTAGACCTGCTTGATGCCTGTTCTGAGCAACCTATATTTCTCTTGTTGCTGTGAACCTTTCTACTCCTCCTTCTTGGGACAGCGGAAGGCAGCAGGGAAGGAAGGAGTATGAACTCCAGATATTACCTTTTAGTTCCCAGAAACTTCTGGGCCTTGAGTGATGCCAAAAGGCACTGAGCACTGCTGATACTTGCAAGCATTTGGCACATTGCAAGCACTGTTGATCCTTACAAGCATTTACTGAGAGAATGGAATGAAATATCCCAAACAGGAACACTCTACCTTGCAGCATTTCATGGCAGGTTCTGCTTTTCAGTGTCTAATAGCCAGGATATATAAATGGATTGAACCATCATGTCCTAAAGCAGGAAAGCAGAAGAAATCTGTCCAATGTTTTCCACAGATTTCCCACATTTTGACTCGCTGAACTCATAATGTAACTGGAATGCACTCGTGTTAAAATCTATTCAAAATTTTGTAATCTTTTGCACACCTAAAAAAATGTACAAAAATGTATATGCATATAAATCACTCAAAATGACATAACAAAGCAACCATTTTTAACCAGCAATCAAATAGAAGAAGAAGAAGCAAAACCAGGCATTACCTGAAAGTTTTTTTTATATAAAAAAACAACAATAAACAAACCTCAAACCTGTTTATGTATAACCAGTGTTTGTTTGCAATTGATTGATTATATTCTTGTTGACTTTTCAAGTTTTGAGTGTACACTGGGGAAGAAACAAGGGCAGATTATTACAACTACAGCCAATGCATATAGGTTAAAGCTCAAAGCCTAAGCAAACATGTAAAGGTTCATGTTTATAGTCCTCATTTGTTATGTGTACTTGTACACTTGTTATGTGAGCCATTATTTCCTGAACTCTTTGGAGGTTACATTTTTTAAAAACCTGAGCAGGACAAAAAGACTGAAACCTAGTCAGACAACACTATTCCTTAAAGTAGCATCACTGACCAATAGCGAAAGTGCACAAACTCGCCCACTTACATCCACAATTTCTGTAGTTGCTGCTTCCCATCTAGATGAAGTATTTCTTTCTCCTTTACTGGCTTGCCATTCAACTTGCTAAACTGTTGCTTCCATATCCCACCCAAGTATGTCTGATCTGCTCATCAACTAGTTCCACCAGCCCTACAGCTACCCATAAAGACATACATTGGCCAGTGACTGGGAGACTATGGCGGGATACAAACCGCCGCTTTGCGGCGGTCTGCCGCCGCCGCCGGTTAGTCCGCGGGGGAGCCGGAGCCTCCACACGGCGCGGCTCCCCTGCGGACCGAAAAAGAAGCTCCAAAATGGAGCTTCTTTTGGAGTCGCGTTTGCGACGCGAACGGACGTGACGCGTACGGACGCTCAGCGTCCGATACGCAAAGATGGCGCCGGCCATGTAGAAGGGCCGGTGCCATCTTTTACGGACGGAGTCCGTATTAGGCCCAGGGGCGTCTAGAAGAGACGCCCCTTTTTTAAAATGGGACGTCCTCCGGACGTCCCAAATGCCGGTTTGTAACCGGCCTATATATTCCTTCAGGGGAACTTGGAGACTCAATCCATTACTGCACCTCCACCCCGATTTAATTTTTTATTATTCATTTTTGTTAAAGATGGTACCACACATCTGCGTGAGGGGAATTTCTAGATGTTCCACCAACTGGAACTGGTTTACTCCCTGGTTTGGAAAATGCCTCTCCTAGACCTAATATAGGCACTTTCCAGACAGGCGCCTGGATATGTGCTAGGGTTGCCCAAGGGCAGTGCCACCACACACCCCGCAACCCTAGCATGTCATGGCTGCGTGATAATTGCAGCACCCCATATATAAGGGTGCTGCCACTATAATGTCACGGCCACGCCGCAGCCAAACAGCACGACACGGACATGACATCCCCACAGCGTTTTGCTGCTTCCCCAAGGACTGGAGAAGCGGTGGATTGGGGCCTCTGGGGCTTCCTCTGCAGATGCCCAGGCCCCAATCCGGCGGAGAAAGGGGCGGGTGCAGGCCACGTCAAAGGGGCGGTCTGTATTCTGCCATAGCTCCCACCAAGGGGAAAACACAATTTTTGAGTAGTTTCTGGGTGGGTGACATTTCCATAACATTATCTGTATTGCATCCTTGCAGAAAGATGCCATTTCTTACCCTTCTCCAGCATTCTACAGAAACAAATGGCAGATGTAATGTAGATCTACTGACATGTTTTCTTCTTATTAATATGTTACATAGTCTAGTCACAAAAACAAGAAGTGAAGGTATTGCCTACCTAACAGGATGTCTTGCTTCTCCTTTCCCTGTAGTGCTGCTAGTTATCAGATGATTACAACTCTGGTATACTAATTCCCCCCCACACACACACAAACAATAACAGGATACCTTAGCTGACAACACAAATAGTGAGAGTACAGAACATGAGTCAGTAACAGCCCAGAGGAAAAACAAAGCAGAATGGACACATATCAAGGAAGTGTACAAACCTAAGGCCCAAGGAACTAAACTCTTAACTGCAGTGCATTGAGCACAACAGCATCATGTACCATGGTGTGGTATGGTGCAAGCTGTTTTACTTTGCCTTTATCCCCTGCCGCTACTGTCATTTTAAAACACTTGGCTCCATGTGTTTTTAGGGAGTCACAGTTCAAAAATGTTTCCAAATGCTGGATGTATGCAGTATAGTTATAGATGTGTACAGTACAGTTGTAGCAGTACAGTTGCTATAATCTTTTCATAGAATAATAAAACCATACAGTTGGAATAGACAATAAGGGCCACCTAGTTCAACCCCCTGCCATGCAAGGATTCACAAGTAAAGCACTCCTGAAAAATGTTCATCCAACCTCTGTTGCAATATCTCCAAAGAAGGCCAGTCCAACACTCTCCAAGGCAGTCTGTTCCTCTGTCTCACCACTCCTACAGTCAAGAAATTCTTCCTAATGTTTAGATGGAATGGTGAAAGATTCAGAGGAAATAAAAAGAAGCCCTCTACACAGTGCATAATTAAGCCTAAATTCTCTACCACAAAATTTAGTGATAGCTAGCAACCTAGATGATTTTAATAGAGGGTTGTATAATTTCATGGTTGTTGGGGTCATCTATGACTACTGATTAGGAAGAATATACACACACACATATCTGCAGCCTAAGGCAGTATGACT
Source organism: Sceloporus undulatus (assembly GCF_019175285.1). Taxonomy (NCBI): domain Eukaryota; kingdom Metazoa; phylum Chordata; class Lepidosauria; order Squamata; family Phrynosomatidae; genus Sceloporus; species Sceloporus undulatus. The sequence continues at coordinate 169,823,579 of NC_056526.1, read as the reverse complement.
TTAGTATGACTGCATGTGGCTAGCCATCAAAGGTGTTTCCTCACTCCCCCTCTTTTTTCATTCTCTTCCACTTCCCTCTCCTCCTTCGCCATCTTTTTAATCCCTCCTCCTCCTCCTCCTCCTCATTTGATTGCTTCTTTAGACTGACAGGCTACATTAGAAATTGCTACCATACTAGTGCTGCAATGAATGAGTCTTAATTCTGACAGGTTCAAAACAATTATGCAAATGTTTCCATGCCTTCAGTTTTGTACCTATATCTGAATTCCGAAATGTCTGTAACTCTGGACAAAGAGCTTCAAGAGTCCTATAACCTGCTACCACACCTTATCTCATTCAGTTTATCTTTCCCCATATAACTTCCTGTTTTCAGGTTCTGGTTGATCACTGTGCAACAAAGCACATCCTTTGTGTTGTAATCTGTGGCTAGACTCTACATGGAATCACCAAACCTTTGTTGGTTTTTTAAATCTTCTTCCAGCCTAATACTGATGACACCTTGCTTGCTTGATTGCTTGCTTGTTTGATTAATTGATTGGCTACCTGAAACTGTTTCCATAGTACAGGTACATAGGTGTATCCATTCACTTACTTATATCTGCAAAGATGTATATAACTATCAGGACTCCTCACTCTGGAAAGAAGCTATTGAGATTATCACAAGGGGCAGGAGGAATTGCTCCCATTCTTACCACATCCACACTTATCCCATTCTTCTCCTGTCAGTGGCACCTGTCATTGTATTAATCCAAGTTTCCATTAATACAAACAGACTGGGTCATGCCACTTCAGGGACAGGAGAAGGATGGGATAAGAATGACATCGTCTGAAAACCTTATCAAGATCATGCAATAAGAACAGACTAAAAACAGGATAATGATGAAAATCTCCACACAATTGCAGGGACAGGACAGAGACAGGACAAGGACATCCCATCTCTTGTGTGATAATCTCCATTGGCTCCTTGTAAGCAGTGGATGTCAGGCCTACAACACCAGTCTCCCATGCTTTTGTCAGGTCTTGTATTCATATGTAACAGTGTAAAAGTACTAGGAACTTTATAACACTTTTAAAAAAAGGAAACCTACCTTCTCCAATGGGTTTACTCATATATTCTAAAAGAAGAGAACACAAGAGAAAAGATAAAGGTTAGTATCTGTGTAAAGTATAAAAGGACTGATGAATGTATGTTTCTCCCAACCAGCTGCAAGATATAAATGATGATTTCCTGAAACAGATGACAAAACTTCCACAGAAACAAACCATAAAAAGCAACAAGAGATATTAGTAATCCTGAAAGTCTAGCTCAGCCACAGTTGGAATGCCTAATAAATTATTGACTTGAATTGCTGAACATTTCACCTCTCAAAAGATGGAAAAGGGTACAAGAGAATCTGACTGTCCTGAAATTAATCCTAGCTAACAGAGAGGAATTGGTAGATGAAGTGATAGTGTTGGGAACTATCAAACATGGTTATTTTAATGTGAAGTCAAAGGCTCTCATGGCCAGCATCCATAGTTTTTTGTGGGTTTTTCGGGCTACGTGGCTGTATTCTGGAAGAGTTTATTTCTGACATTTCACAGATGCCAGCAAAATGTCAGAAATAAACTCTTCCAGAACACAGCCACATAGCGCAAAAAAATCCACAAAAAAACCAAACGATGGTTCTTTTACCCTGGAATGTGTTATACTAAGGGCTGTAAAAATTGGATACACTGGAATGTGCATCCTGGAAATACAATTAAAAACAAATATCTTAGCTAATTTTTCGGGGGTGGGGAGAGTTCATAAAGGATGGATTTTTTTAATTAAAAAGAGGAGGAGGAGAAGGAGGAGGAGGACAGAAGGATTTATAATCACAAACTACTCCCAAACTGAGAGAATTAACAAAAAATATAGTGTGGCTGGACAGTGAGTTCTCAAGATTTTAACAGGGCATTTATAGGACAAGGAAGGAATCATAGAATCATAGAGTTGGAAGAGACCACAAGGGCCATCCAGTCCAGCTCCATTCTGCCATGCAGGAACTCACATTCAAAGCACCCCTGACAGTTGACCACCTAGCCTCTGTTTAAAAACCTTCAAAGAAGAAGACTCTCCCACTCTTCAAGGGAGTGTGTTCCACTGTAGAACAGCTCTTACTGTCAGGAAGTTCCTCCTAATGCTGAGGTGGAATATATTTTCCTATAGCTTGAATCCATTGTTCTGGGTCCTCTTCTCTGCAGCAGCAGAAAACAAGCTTGCTCCATACTCAGTATGACACCTTCAAATACTTTCACAGGGTTGTCACATCATCCTTTAACCTTCTCTTCTCCAGGCTAAACATCCCCAGCTCCCTAAGTCTCTCATCATAAGCCGTGGCTTCCAGATCCTTCACCATTTGGTCACTCTCCTCTGGACACGCTTCAACTTGTCAGCACCTTTTTTAAATTGTGGTGCCCAGAACTGGATACAGTACTCCAGGCAAGGTCTGACCAAAGCAGAATACAGGGGCACTATTACTTCCCTTGATCTAGACACTATACTTCTATTGATCCAGCCTAAAATTGCATTGGCCTTTTTAGTTGCTGCGTCACACTGTTGACTCATGTTCAACTTGTGGTCTGCTTGGACTCCTAGATCCCTTTCACACGTAGTCTTGTTCAGTCAGGTATCCTCCATCCTATATCTGTGCATTTCATTTTTCTGCCCTAAGTGCAGTACCTTACATTTCTCCCTTATGAAGTTCATTTTGTTAGTAATGGCCCAGCTTTCTAATCTGTTAAGGTCATTTTGAATTTTGATCCTCTCCTCCGGGCTGTTAGCTACTACTATTAATTTGGTGTCATCTGCAGGTTTGCTAAGCATGCCATCTATTCTTTCATCCAAGTCATTAATAAAGATGTTGAATAGCACTGGGCCCAGGACTGAACCCTATGGCACCCCACTGGTCACTTCTCTCCGGGATGAAGAGGAGCCATTGTTGAGCATCCTTTGGGTTTGGTCGGTCAACAAATTACAAATCCACCTGTTGCCTTGACTAGTCTACATTTTGCTAGCTTCTTTGAAGAATATCATGGGGGACCTTGTCAAAGGCCTTACTGAAATCAAGATATGCTATGTCTTAAGCTGGTAATGTTATCAAAAAAAGAGAGATCAGATTAGTCTGGCATGACTTGTTTTTGAAAAACCCATGTTGACTTTTTGTGAATATGGCATTGCCTTCTAAATGTTCACAGATTCCCTGTTTAATGAGCTGCTCTAGAATCTTTCCTGGTATTGATGTCAGACTAAATGGGTGATAATTGTTGGGATACTTTACAGAAGTAGAAAGGAGGAGTATAACTGAGTAGATTAAGCTATAAGCATGATTTCAGAAACTCTGAGGCCCATGAGGAGTTGAGGCTTTAATTACTAGGAGTCACCATTAGTTTATCAGAAGTAGGTCATGGAAGACAATATTTGCTGTTCTTTGTTGATTATTTCTGGCCTAATAGATTATGAGAACTCTATAGGCATAGTATATCTTGATTTTCACAAAGTGTTTGAGACATTTCTGTGACAAAATGGTAAAATGTGAGTTCATGCTGCTACTATAAGGTGGATTCTTAGGTGGTTGAACAATATTAATGTATGCCCCTTAATGGCTCAGTGTCAATCTGAAGGAAAATCTCAAGTGGAATGCCATGGGATACATTTTTATAACTTACTATGTTGATGCTATAGAGGAGAAGCTTATCAAATCTGACATATAGCTAGGAGGGACAGATGTCTAACACCATAGGAGACATAATCAAGATTCAAAAGTTTGGCAGGCTGTAGGACTGGACAAAACTAACACAAATGAATTCAAATAGAATATAAATAGAGCCTTGAGTTTAGGAACAATTAAACATAATCAGTGGAATCCTTCCAACCTATGATTCTGTATCTCAGAATATACAGATAAAATTCTCAGATATCAAACCTTGTTTTTCAGCCTGTAAAGTAAGAACTGCTGTTGAGTGATATGTCACAAGGTTTGCATGCAAAGAGTCCTAATTTCAAGACCTGCAGTGGCTACCTAAACCTGAAACCCTGAAGAAATGCTGTTGATAGTACAAACCTAGAATGATGCATGGTCTAACTTGTTTTAAGATATATTCCTATGCTGCTTGGTACTGATTTGTTCAACATATATTTCTTTTGTCCCCTTTTCAGGGTAGAGAATTAACTGAAGCCATACCAGTGTGGAAGTGTTAAATCAATATGATTCTGAACACCTTCTATACAGCAAGGCATTAAAATTGCATTGCTGTGATAAAGATCTTTCTGGACTAGAGGGAATAATTCCAAAGTTCCATTTAATTTTTGTGCTCATTTAAACACATTAAATAATGTAATGTGTTGGATTTCTGGGATTAATGAAATCTGTAACCATTTGAATAGTAAATCTAAATTACTATTGCATTAGTAGCTCTGTTCAGGTTTTTTGCAGCCGTACCAAAGAGCAATTTCAATGCTGGAATTGTTTCCACTTTTCAATGTAAGGCCCAGACAACATGAAAATGACTAAAAATGTACAACTTTTCTACCTTTGTTACCTTTGTACAAGTTCTAAAACTTCAGTTGGTTCAAAACATGGCAGCCAGATTGATCACTGGTACATCTAGGAGTAATCACTCTGCTGGCTGCCAGTAAGTTTTGAGGCAAAGTAGAAAGTGTTGGTTATTACCTTTAAAGCCCAACACAGTTTGGATCTACATTACCCACATGATTGCCTACTCACATATAATCCTCTTGGTACACTCTGGGGGACATTTACTTCAACTGGCCAGGGTTAGACTAGCAATTGTCATCCAGAGGCCCCTAGACCTGCTAGAAGAGATTTGTTAGCTAAATATGCAGTATGAATTTAAAAGCATATCAAAGAACTATCTCCTCCAGCAGGCCTACCAGGTCGGTATTAAACTATGAATTTTAAATTAGGATATTTTAATTTATGCTGGATGGGTTTAATGTGTCCTAGGTTTATGTGTTTTAACAGCATTTAAATGATTTTATGTGCTTTAATCCATAAAGCGCCCAGACTTGTGGAGAAGTGGGTAAGAAATATTTCTATTATTATAATTATTTGTTTTACTATTATTTCAAGGAAGTGGATCCTTATTAAAAATAACCCAAAAACTCAATTCCCATACCTAATGTTTTGACTGATGAGAAGCAGTTTTCTCAATTCCTTTTGAATAAATGAAGCAGCAAGTAGTAGGTGGAGAGGTGGAGCAACAATTAAAGATGAATAGAATCAAGGAAGGAAGCCATAGCATTGATTTTAAAATGCCTGAGCAGGACTGGTGATAATAAGGTGACATGGAGGTCAAAGCCAACTGGAAAGCAATTGAAACAAACAAATAAAAAACAACCTATGTTTATGTTTATTTTATGGTTTTCCACTGCTGGGAAACATCACAACACTCCTCCTTCAGCTGCAATTTCCTCCAAAGCAAAGGAAAATACAGGCATATCACAGGTATCTATATTACTCTCTCTTCCTGCAAAAGAAATAGTAGCTAGGAGATAAGAGATGCAGATGGAGAAAATAACCGAATGGAAAATTGCAGTGTCCCCAATCCATGCTGCTATATTTAGTGTGTGTGTGTATATAGTCAGGAGTTGAAAAATAATAAATCTCACAGGATGATACATAGTTTGTTGCAAGTAATTCCATTAATCAGTTCAGATACCACTACTTCCTCACCTTTATACATACTTATGCATCCTTGAGAGGAGTTTTACCTTTTTCAGACCTAATGGGAGGAAGCTCAGTAAACCACAATGCAGATTACTGTGCTTGAAGTTCCCATGAGAGGAGTTTCACTTCTGCAGTGAAACAAAGTTCCCCTTTAGCAACCAGCCAAGAGGGAGAGGGTGAGGAAGTGAAAATGGTAAGCAGCTACAGGAAAAGCATCTTTTCAGCTTATGCATCCTTTCTTAAGAAGACGGACGTGAAGCCTTGGGCTGAGCTCATCCTAGATTCTCCAGAGCTACTCTGTCTCTTCTGTTCTTCCATCTACTCTGCAGACAGGAAGGGATAAGTTTTCATCCAACCAGGGAACACCAATGGCAGACAATTCAGGTGGGTGATGCTGCCAGTGAACTATGACTGAAGTGGCTGTTTATTGGTTAAGAGGGAGGGAACAGTAATGCCTACTGGGAAGAGACCTTTGAACTCAGTAGGACTTACTTCCAAGTACCAGATAGAATGATTCTTCATCCTATGTGAAGCCTCTGCCACTGATGCATATTTTAAAACAGTTCACATACTGGGAAAGCAAGGGCGGGTAGGAGATTGCTTTAGACTTTGTGTTGTGTGCCTTCAAGTTGTTTCCAACTTATGGCAATCCTAAGGCAAAGCTATCATGGAGTTTTCCTGGCAAGATTTGTCAGAGGTCTGTTTTCCCCTGACACTGAAAGCATATGATTTGCCCAAGATCACCCAATGGGTTTTGTGGCTGAGTGGGGAAATCAAACCCTGGTCTTCAGAGTTGTAGTCCAACATTCAAACCACTATACCATGCTGACTTATTCCCATATCCCAATTCCACAGTTGCTCTGCAAACATATCTTTATCTTGTGAACCTCCTTGGGTTCCTTTTTGGGAGAAAGGGAGCATAAAAATGAAATAAATAAAAAATAAACATTTTAAATGACCCAACTATCCCAGAAACTGGAAATTGCTACTGGAAGATGCAGTTATCAGCAAGTGCAGCTCACTGTGCCAGCTATAGTTTCCCACTACTGTTGTAAGGCAAAATAATATGAAAGACAGAAGCTAGCTGTCATGAAGTCTAAGCCTAATGTGGCCTTATCAACTGTCCCTGTCCCCAGGTGGCCAACCTTGATACACACCAAGTATCAAGGTGGGCTGAGTGAAAAAACACTGGGACTCTTTCTTGACATTGGTCCTCCAGAACACAAGATCGCGACTGTGAATGAGCAAAAAGAGGGACAGGTTTGCTGATGAGTAATTTTAGCAAAATATTTTCTGACATAAATTTTCTGGAAAAGTAGGACGGGTTTGTTTATCAGTAAACTTGCAGCAGCATCAACAAGCCAAACGTAACATGGGTCTAATCTGCACTGCATTGTCTCTCCAACCATTATTATTCTTGAGCTAATATCATTTATATTTATATCATACATATACATTCATATGAAACAGCCATCTCTCTGCAATATTCCACTCTCTGTGATTGATCCTTTATGCCCGAGAACATTCTAGAAATAATATGTAGGAAAATTTCTATCATAAGAGGCTGTTGATACAAGAAATAAGTATTTATTTATGTGTGTCTTGTCTAGCTAGCTATTATACCACACAATAAAGGAAAATATTAAGAAAAATTATCAATAAGATTACAAATGTAAAGTGATCATTAGAAGAAGCATTCAACCAAACAATACAAGTCTGTTGGCTTTTAATGACTTCTATCTTTATCTTAAATGTCAACAAAAAAAACTCAATAAATGTCCTAGGAAGGGCATTCTAGAGCCTTGGTACCACTCCTGAGAAGGCTCGTTTACCAATGTGACAAGAGAGAAGGTCTCCCAGGTAGAGTTTACTTCTGGCCAATTTAAGGGATTGCCTACTTCCACATAATCCACCCTTCACACTCAGGTCCTCTAAGAGGAATTTATTGCAGCCTTTAAAGATCAGACTAAATGCAACCTCCCAGAGGGTCTTTTCTGCAAGTGCTCCCAGACTGTGGAATGGCCTGCCAGACGAGATCCGTCAAATCACCAGCTTAGACAGCTTCAAAAAAGCTGTCAAGATGGATCTCTTAAGGCAGGCCTTTCCTGAATAAAAGCACTCAGCCATAGGAGTTTATCACACACCTTCAGTTCCGCTCTGCTCCCATCACCCCAGCGTCATCCATCTGCGATGGGAGCCTCCTGGTGGGATCGCAGATGGCGCTATTAAAGGGGAACGCTTCCATTTTCATCATGGAAGCATTCTCATAATTGTTTAAAAAAGAGCCCTTTTTTAATAATGGATCAAATCGTTATTTAAAAAGGGCTCTTTTTTAAACAATTAAGAGAACACTTCCATGATGAAAACAGAAGAAACGTTCCCCTTTAATAGCGCCATCTGCGATCCCACCAGGAGGCTCCCATCGCAGATCGATGACACTGGGGTGATGGGAGCAAAGTGGAACTGAAGGTGTGTGATAAACTCCATAGAAATTGATTACTCCCTCACATCATGTATCATGCTACCACTCTGCCCATTGTTTATGCTGTTATTAATAGTTTATTTTAAATTAATTTTAATTGTGATGTGTTTAATTCTTTTTTAGGGGGGATATTGTAATATTAGATGTACTAGGTATTGTAAGCTGGATGCTTTTAACTATGTTAGCCATTTTGATTGTTTTATTACAGAAAAGTGTGGTACAAATAAAAGTTTTATTTTATTATTATTTATTCATTTAATCTGGGAGCAAATTATCATTGAATTAAATGTGTCTAAAACTGTTTAGTGACTTTAAAGACTAGTGATTACTTGAAGATGAGTTGTCAGAGGTGTTGTGTGAGTGAAAGCTTGACAGACCACTCATAATTTTAGATTTACACCAAGAAAGTGTGCTACCTTTTTCCTTTTTACAATTCCAAAGTGGCATAGAAAGAATATGCACGTGCAATTCACTGTGAAACAAGGGTGAGCCCCAAACTTGGGTCCTCCAGAGGTTTTGGACCTCAGCTTCCAGAATTCCTGACTATTGACAACAAAGCAGGCTGGGGCTTCTGGAAGCAGAAGTCCAAAACACTTGGAGGACCAAAGTTTGGGAATCCCTAAACTAGAGGAACTGAATCATCAACTAAGGAACTGGATTTCTGTGAATACCTATATGAAATGACTTCATCTGCACCTATCGGGCTACTGAATATATCAGAACTTATTTAAATATGTGTTCTTGGAAATATATGGTCCTAATGTAAGGGTCTCAGAAGACACAAATGGGAAAGGTGGACAGCTTTATATATTTGAATTAATACATGCAGTTTTTCTTGACAAAGAGATATAATGATAAGGCAATATAGTGTTTTTGTTTTATTATTGTTGTTGTTTTGGTAGAATCAACACATCAGTCTGAGAAAAGGTCCTAGAACACATCATACAGTCGATCTATGCACACTTAGAGGGGAATTCTATGATTACTAAGAGCCAGCACAGGTTTCTCAAAAAAAGCCATGCCAAATTCCAGTTGGCTCTTGCCATCCTGTCCTTAAGTCTGACCATGACCATCCCTAACCTTCAATACACTAGAATTCAAAGATATAGCCCTGTTAGGAGCTTAGTGGATGCACAAGTAAGGCCCAGTACAGACCGGTGCCATAGCACATCATGACATGCTAGGGTTGCCTCGGGGTGTCTCTTACAGATGCCCCACAACCCTAGCACGTCTTCCGTACATTAAAATGGCAGCACCCTGTACAGATGGGCACCGCCATTTTGATGTGACGGACGCCTAGCGTCCGCACATCGCAGCACCATAATGACTCCACAAGTGCACTGAAGCATCATTATAGTGCCGCAAAAAGAACTCACTTTTTGCTCCACGAGGAAGCCGCGCGGTTTGTCCTCTGCGGCTTCCTCGCGGAGCAAACCAGGGCGTCAGCTGACCACCCTTTTTGGGCAGTCTGTAGTGGGCTTAAGCTGGCTTACCTCTTCTGCATTCAAGCAGGATCCAGGATGCCCCCAGATGTCATCAGACCTAATTTGCCGCCAGTCTAGCCACAATGCACCACCTGGATGTGTCCTGGCTTGAAGCTTCATTCAACCAGGACTTTTTTGAAGTCTGAGAGTTTCCAACTTCAAAAAAATGGCTGGCTGCACAAGGCTTTGACCCGGGATGCATCTGGGCAGCATCATCATGGCTAAATCATGACAATTTAGGTCTGATAATATCTGGGGGCATTCCGGATCCTGAATTGAATGCAGAAGTGGTAAACCACCTTATTTGCACATGTGATAAGCTCCTTAGTCTGTAGAATCAATATGTAGAGAGATCTTGTAGCACCTTTGAAACTAGCTGAAAGAAAGAAATTGACAACAGCTCATGCTGCCAACTTTTTACTTTCAGCTAGTCTCAAAGGTGCTACAAGATCTCTCTACATACTTCAATACACTGGAATTGTTAAGGATCAGAAAATGCAGTACAATTAATTCAGGGTAAGATTTTTAAAAAGAAAAATGAAATTAAAATACAAAAAAAAAAAACCCTTAGTGCATGAGAGTAAGGTAGATGAAATATAGGTGATGGATTTTACTTGAAGTTATTTACTGATCACATTGTGTCCATTTCACTTTTAACTTTCTCAACAGCATTTTAAATGCAGGATAGGAAGCCTGAGTAGGATTGGAGCTGTGCTAGGTCAGTGTCCTGATAATATGGCTCCTTGACTCTGTTTTCATTAGGGACACTTGACATTTTTATCCTGAAGTGAAAACATAAAAATTAACCTTCTGACAAAAGAGTAATAACAGAAGGCTTTTAAAAGGGAATTGTCTCATTAAGTGGTCAGCCTCGAGGGACAAAAGGCTAAAATGTTTCCTTAAACTAAATTAATGCAGCTGGCATTGATGAATAATTGTGCAACTGTAACCTAAAGTGAGTATATTTATGGTGCAGAAAAATCTCCTCCACTGGTTTTATTCTTCAGCTGGAGAGGTGGGAAGCAAATTGAGAGAGGCGGTCCATAAAAGAGCTGGAAAGAAGGCTGCCACCACTGAGACATATGGGGCTCTTTAATATTTCATAAATATAAAGCTATGATTTCATTGCCATGGTGATAACTTATGGAATTCTGGGATCTGAAGTTTAGAAAAGGGTATTTATAATACTCTGCCAAATGACTCTAGTGTCCCACCAACTACTATCTCCAGGATTCCATTGGATTTATACCATAAATAAGTGGTATAAAAGGGCCCCTGGTTGCCAATGTAGGTTATGGAGGAGAACACTATGATGTCTTCATTATTAATTCAGGTGTTATTTATTGTAACCTTGCAGGGAGAGCTAGGGGCACATATTCCCACCTTGCACCCTCCCGTACTTGGAAGTGGTAACCCTTGGCCCTTTCATATTTATAGTGCCATGGTTCCCAGGCAAGGCAACTACCAAGGCAACCTCCTATGGAATCTTGGAATTTGTAGTTTGATATGCTAGAGCATTCTGACTATGAATTTTAAACACCCTTTCCTAAACTGTAGATCCCAGGATTCCATAGGATAGAATCTTTGTAAATGAACAGATTGTGCTATAATTGTGCAGTGTGAAAGGGCCCCCAAAGAGGCAGCATTTCTAATCATGAGACTTTTTGTATCCATGTTCACTTGAAAATGTTATACTGCAATAGATCCTTTTCAGACCTTTCCCAGCAAGGTGAAGAGGGAGAGAGGTTTGGCATGGAGGTGTCCCATGAGTCACTTTGCTACCTGAGGCAGAACAACAAATACAACACACACACCCGCCACCAGCACAGTACCCAGTGCCATTCAACTTGTTTTAAAATCTGAGGTAGAAAATCACACAAGCTCCTCTCACCTCCCTGCTAGTAAAAATGCAACAGTAAAGATATAAATCATCAACCATTTGCTGACTTCTTCCTAAGACCTGGCAGTTTCACACTACACAGTTATACCACTATGATTTCACTTTTGTGAGCCATTAGAGCTCTCTGGCTGAAAATTATAATCAACCCTCCTTAAACTGCAAATCCCAGGATTCCATAGGATGTTGCCAAGGCAGTTAAAATGGACTCACAGTGCTTTAATTGTGCAGTGTGAAAGGGTACCAGTATGAGCTACCTATAACAATTGCTTGCCTCTGTCTAACAGGAGAGCTGGCTTTTGGAGTAGGCCAGTTTTATGATATTGCTCAGAGATTCTGGGTTCTGTAGTCCTGAAAGGTTTCTCCACCTTGGTTCTCTCATTTGATGTTGTCTGGTTTGAAATTTGTATCTTGTATACATTAGTGGCTATGGCTATTTATAACTTTTCTTATTATGGTTTTGTGAAAAACATTTATGTTGCTCCTTTGGTATACCGTAGTGCATAAAAAACATAAATGGATTAGGATTATAAATTCTAGTTTTATTTTCTCTCAGAGAAAGGTAATGATTGCTTGGTAGCCAAATACAATTTCCAATTCTCAGTTATTTTTAGGGCAGGAGACAACATTCCAGAGAGCTGACAGAGGCCTGAAACTGATGGGCCAGAAGGCCACTTCAGGGACATGCCGTGAAGCTGATGTACACCCCCAGCATGGCCAGTAGGTGCTCTGAGACCAACAGAAAAAGGAGCAGCAAAAAGCTGCTCCTTGCCATTGGCCTATTTGGGACCGCCACGGAGGCCTGCTTCCTAGAGTAGGCCATCCCGTCCGGTCACTGAAGTCCCTGGCTGATTGTGGGCTGATCGCAGATGGAGTGGCCAGAGGCCATTCTGAGCTGTTGGTCTACTTCAGCCCATAGTCATGGAGATGCACCACTTTTCATGTATGCATGCAGGAACCCATTACACTATCATCTTTATTCTTGGGTTCTGATACTATATCCCTATGTAAACTTGCAGTTAGGGATTAATGAATCTGCCTATTTCATTCTGTCCTGTTTATGAGAAATTTGCAAATTATCCTATGGTCTTATTCTCAAAAAAATAAAGAAAGTTCTCACTCACCTGCACTGGTTGTCCAGTAGGTACAACTATTCATGGTATCAATATACCTGTCATATAATGGTTAAATATGTTGACTAGTCTTCAACATTGGCTGCTTCGCTGAGTATACTTAACCTGCTTAGCTGAGTATATTTAAGTAAGTAGTCTCTCCTTGTCCACCCCCACCCCCCATAACCTGATGGAAATATCATTCGCCCATACTTTGATCACCAGCAGATCCTTCTATCCATGCACCTGATGCCTGGTAAAATATGTTGTGGGGGTACAATTGTAAAAATAATGTCACAATCATGGCTAAGTAGCAATCATGAACAGGGAACAGTTACGGATAAGTGTAAATGTAGGAGTTAAGAGATCTAGACTCAAAATGAATGGGGTAAAAGGTGCAGGTTCCAACCACCTCAGGGTCATAGTGTGCAGTTGATGCACGTTCCTAGATCACCCCAAAGCTACTTTGAGGCAGCCTAAGGCAGCCCAAAGCCACTGGCAAAAGGACCACAGCAGCAGCTCAAGGTCAGAGCAGGCCGTCTGGTAGCCATAGTATCTGGCCGACTGGGAGATGGTCAGGGCTGGAGCGGCCAGAAACAACCAAACCACCAGTCTGCTTCCCCCCTAAGACTCTTGAAATATAATGAGACTTAACCAGAGTTTGGAAAAGTTAACCAGTTTGGCCATGCTGGCTCAGGGATTCTTGTAGTTACTCTAAGAGTAATTTTTCCAAGATCTGTTAGAGGTATACTTCAGTTACCAAAGTAGATGTGTTTCTGGGCATTGGTACTAGAGGAAAAAATAATGTGGGAGGCATAGTGGCAGGTCCCTATATCAAAGGAAGTAGAAGAAAAAGAGTAGTTCAATATGTTTCAGAAAACTTTTTATCCAAAACTAACAGTATGCACATGTGAAATGAAACAACCAGGTCTGGTAAGCCTGCCATAACTAAACAAAAACATTGTGAACCTTCTGGAGATCGTCTGAAACCTTCTGCGAAAATGTGTCCAGGGATTATTATTTTTCTTTCCCCAGCCACTACTTTCTTTCTATTTCCATTTTTGGTGGCCAGACTTATAAATCTATTTATCTATGCACTTTGGGCAACTGGTGATGAGATTATCTACTTTCCTCTTCTCTCTCTTCTTTGCCCTTCATAATACTCACTGAAAGATTCTCAAGGCAGCTGCTATTTATCTCCCGTGTGGTAAGCATACACACATCTACAGTAGAATTTCTAGATTAGACTTACATTTATTCCCAGCTTTATTGCATTATTTACTGTAGGCACAGTGCTAAAAACTCTGTCTCTTTGGCCCTTTTTTAGCATCTTTCCAATGCAATGCGGAGGAAAGTGGGCAGGACTGATTGGGCATAAAAAGGCTGTAAAAAAGAGCTTCTTTCTCACAGGTTTTGTTAACTAAGGTATGCCTGTACTTATTTTAAACACACTTTAAAAGAAAACATGCTTCATGTATTTTTCTTTTCTTCTAAGTTTGACATTTTGTAAAAGCTAATGTTAAGTAAACACACAGGTTCTAGGATGTAGACTGTGAGTCCCTGTGATTTCAGTGCAACTTCCTTCCATGTAAATTGTGCTCTAGAGTACACTATAAATCTAAAACATACATAATGACTCATATTTTATGACATCCATCTTCAGTTCACAGGAGAGGCAGTGACAGAATACTTCACTAATGCCTATGCCACACATGAGTTATTGCTTCTCTCCTCATTCATGAAGATAAATGCCATAACTATAACAGACACCGGACTTATCATGTATTGTATTGTTTTTCAACCTGGAAACACACTTCCCATTTTTAATATGTCACTAGTTAAAGTTTAAATACTTAAATACGCCATTCTCTGTTTTGGAACAGAAGTAGTAAAGACAAAGGTGGGAAAATGTACATTTTTCAGACTGTATATCCCAGAATCATCTAGCTGGCACCACATGGACTTAATGATGATCCTGACTGAGGAAACTGCAATTCAGAAAAGTAACATTTCCAAACTCCAAGTATAGCAAGTAAGAATGTTGCTCTACAGGTGGGGAGACCAATGTCTGATCCTTATTCATCTATGATGTACACCAGTGGCATACCTAGGGTTGGTATCACCTGGTGCAGTAATTCCCCCCTTGACCTCTTTCTCCCATACTACCCCATACAGAATCCTTAGGAATGTTTTTTGCGCTAGTGTTACTAATAAATTGTAATTCCCCTATATCAATGAATGTAATGGTAATAGTTAGGACATAAACAACTGGCACAATTAAAATTATATGTTTAAATTACGCACAGATACACAGCCTAAATGTATTTATATATACATATACCAGATCTCTTTGGCAGAGATGACTAAAGTGCTTGTCAAAGTACAAATCCCAGGATTACACAGGATGGAGCTATAGCACTTAAAGTGGTGTCAAACTTCATTATTTTGACAGAGTAAAAATAGTTAAAAATCACCATGCATTTAAATACAGATAGAATATAAAAGTGTGTGAAAATTCACCCCCTACCCCCTAAAATTACAAATCCTTTGTCTTAGGGTCCATATGTTCAATGTTAATCTGACAAAAGAAGAACAATCACTTTCTTTGAAGGAGTAAAATGCCATATCCTGGTTTTCTGTGTTTTTGAAAGAGTTAGTGAATGATTTTTAGTTAGCTGTATTAGCATGGTTTTGGTTTTGGTTTTTTGCACATGGGTTGAGACCATTTGATATAGTTTCACAAACACCCCAACTCCTTTACTTCTCAAATCACATGCTTAACAGCTGTAACTGATTTGAAATATTATATCAGTGCTTATTAATAGCTGCAGTTTACTACTTTGATTTTCTGTATATTGCCAGTCCAGAAGTAATGAATAGATATTTTCATTACAAAATTGACTTTCCAAGTAACAGCTCCTCATTGTTGTACAAAAACACATTAAATGTATTTTATGCAATTGATGTCTCCATCAAGAAATCGTTTAAATTAAAAGTCTAGTATTGTCAGCTAATAATAAACTACTATGTCCCCTTTTCTTTAAGGATTCCCATTCAGAAACCTATATACCATTATTGATTAGCCCAAGAAACATTGCCAAGAATTAATAAGCATAAGTAGGCAATTTCATATACGGTCATTCAAAATACAAAAATGAATCATGCCTTCAGCAAA
The DNA here is from genome assembly GCF_019175285.1 of Sceloporus undulatus. Classification (NCBI taxonomy): domain Eukaryota; kingdom Metazoa; phylum Chordata; class Lepidosauria; order Squamata; family Phrynosomatidae; genus Sceloporus; species Sceloporus undulatus. Next base: position 169,807,718 of record NC_056526.1, on the reverse strand, counting down.
CTGCTTTAAAATCAATGGTAAGCAAGATATGGGAGATAGATGCTTAATATAACATTTTAACAAATAAATATACTAAGAAAATCCATCTGTCCAGCAGATGTGGAGCAGTAGAGAAGCAACTCCTTTAATTGACTCCTGAACAGAGTGAAATTATTTCCTTATTCTCTCTAACTCTAAGAAGGTGGCATTGAAAAGCTGTAGAAATCAATTCAGTGAAATGCTATTAGAATGCTCTGTGGTTGTCAGCGCAACTGCTGGGGTCCAACAACCACTGTCAGCAACTCAAACGAGTCCTGGGGTTAAATCAGACCTTTGTAGCAGAGCTAGCAATTTTAGAAGCAGAAGCGTGGCTCCAAAAGCAATTGAGATAACAGCAACTGGATGTCTTCCAGGAACTGAAGCAATGCAGGAACCTCCGGGGACACTCAGTAAAGCGATGCAAGACTTCTACTGACAAAACACCAGAAAAGCCAGATCTCCCAAAGTGCTCTTTATTCACAGTGCTATCATACAAATACAGATCTCCAAAACTCCAAACCATACCAAACCAACTCCTACTACAAACCCACAAGCTATCCCTTGCAACCCCTGGGTTTATATAGACTCCAGACCATGTGGTCTCCCAAACCCAGTGAGTTCCTGCGTGTAACCATGACAAGCATCCCCTGTGCAATCCAGCCAGGTGGTTTCATCATCCATGGCTACATGCACCTAGACACTGAAGTGTCCTTGAGCCAATGAGCATCAGCTGTGCTAATCAACCTTGTCCTTCTGCTGAATGCTCATGGCCAAACATACACACATCAAGCATTTCCCTGTGTGCTGTGTTTTAACCCTTCAAATCCCTGACAGTGGTATCTCCCAAACAATTCATATCTTTTTCTATTTCTCCTTAAAAGCTTGCAGCATGAAAAGACAGCTAAGCACATGAACAAAGTAACCTATGTTTAGGTCAAAGATGGCCAAAGTGTAGCCCACCCCAAAGTCCCCTCATGATCTTCCTAGGTCTCCCCCTTGGACCCCTTAAATCACATTCATGAAGTTTCCAGGAATACTATAAGCCATTTCACCTGATTTTCAGTCCTTCCCTAGTCTGCTTTATACTCTCATAGGCCTTTGTGTTTTTGAAAACTTTGTGTTTTGGAAAAAAGTGACCATCCAGTGACTTCCGGGTTTTTATAAAGAGCCATACATGTCTCATTCAAGGGGGGGAAAGGACACAAAGAATTAGGTAAATCACTTCATTCTCAGCCACATTATAAAATAATTAAAGTTCAGTGAGAAAGGAAAGGAAATTTTAAACATGGAAGGAAAGCGGAAGCAACCAGATAGCAACCAAACATTCAGCATAGTTCCTGACCTTAGGCAGACATTCATTGGGAGAGACACTTTTAGCTCTCCCAGTGTTTTATACTACAGCTGCTGCAATCTCTGTTTATTAGCCATAATGACTAGGACTTCTGGGAGCCAAAATCCCAAATATGGATCAAAGTGGCTTCTAGTCCTGGACTATGTAATGATCCTGATAAAGATATATTTGGGAATGTATAATAATAATAATAATAATAAAATTTTATTTATATACCGCCCTTCTAAAAATCAGGGCGGTGAACAACAAGAAAAACAATACATTACACAAAATCAAATAAAATACATTAAAAGCAATTCAATAAAAATAATAAAAATAACATGTCGGCAAAACAATGCTGACGAGGCTGACAAGGGGGGGGGAGAGTTACTGGTCAGGGTAGGCTTGTTCAAATAAATGGGTTTTTAACCCCTTCCTGAATTGGGCTAGGGAGGTGGCTGAGCGGAGCTCGAAGGGCAGCGCGTTCCAGAGGTTGGGGGCTGAGATGGAAAAAGCCCTCCTAGAGGTGGAATTATATTTCGCCTCTGGAACACTTAATAATAGCTGCCCTGAAGATCGAAGTGCGCGGGGCGGATTGTACGGAGAGAGGCGGTCCTCCAGGTACCCTGGGCCCAAGCCATTTAGGGCTTTATAGGTAATTACCAACACCTTGTATTGCGCCCGGAAGCGAATAGGCAGCCAATGTAAGTCTTTAAGGACTGGTGTTATATGACTGGCCCTGGCGGTGCCAGTGACCAGACGGGCTGCCATATTCTGCACAAGTTGCAGCTTCCGGGTATGGTACAAGGGTTGCCCCATGTAGAGCGCGTTGCAGAAATCCAAACGAGAGGTTACCAGGGCGTGTACAACCGTTTCAAGGTCTCCCCGGTCGAGGTAGGGACGCAACTGGCGTATCAGCCGAAGCTGATAGCAGGTGCTCCTGACCGTCGCATCCACCTGAGATGTAAGGTGGAGCGACGAGTCCAGGAGCACCCCCAAGCTGCGTACAGAGTCCTTCACGGAAAGCGTGATTCCGTTCAGGACTGGAGGAACCACCGCCAACCCCGGACCGGGGGAACCTATCACGAGTACTTCCGTCTTCTCTGGATTCAGGCTGAGTCTGTTGTCCCTCATCCAGCCCATTACCGACTCCAGACAGGCCACGAGAGGAGAGACGCCAATCCCGGTCACTGCATCAGTCGGAGACATAGAGAAGACTATTTGGGTGTCATCAGCATACTGATAACACCGCGCCCCATGTCTCCGGATGATCTCTCCCAGCGGTTTCATGTAGATGTTAAAAAGCATGGGAGACAGAATGGCTCCCTGAGGGACCCCAGATGTAAGGGCCCTCTCATCGGAGCACACGTCTCCCAGCTGCACCATCTGGGACCTCCCGGAGAGGTAGGATCGGAACCACTGGAGCGCAGTGCCCCCGATTCCCACCTCCGCCAGGCGCCCCAGAAGGATACCATGGTCTATGGTATCGAAAGCCGCTGAGATGTCCAAGAGCACTAACAGGGACACGCTTCCCCTGTCCATGCCCAGACGGAGATCATCGACCAAGGCGACCATAGCAGTCTCAACCCCGTAACCTGCCCGAAAGCCAGTTTGAAATGGGTCTAGATATTCCGTTTCATCCAAGATCGATTGAAGTTGGATTGCAACCGCCCGCTCGATTACCTTCCCCAAAAATGGCAATAGCGAGATTGGCCGATAATTATTATGCAACAGGGGGTCGAGGGAGGGCTTTTTTAAAAGAGGTTTTACTGTGGCCAATTTCAAATTTGTTGGAAATTGCCCATCCCTCAATGAGGTGTTAATAATCCGCTGTAACAACAAGGTTACAGCCGGGCCCCCCTGTGCCGCTAGCCATGAGGGACAGGGATCGAGAGGGCATGTTGTCTTCCTAACACTTCCAAGGATCTTGTCCACATCCTCGGTACTGACAGACTCAAACTGATCCAGACTAACCAAGTTCACGGATGCCCTGGATACCTCTACTCTAGGTTCTGCTCTAAGGCTGGCCTCAAGACCTTCGCTTATCCGAGAGATTTTATCCGCGAAGAAGTTGTTAAATTGGTCGCAGCAGGCCTTGGAAGGTTCAAGGATCTGGTTCGGGGCAGGAGGGAGCTGAGTTAGCTCCCTCACTACCCTGAACAACTCTGCCGGACGCGACTCCGCGGACGCGACGCGTGCAGCATAGAACGAGTTCTTAGCTGCACGAATCGCCTCTCCATAGTCCTCCAAAAGGCGGTCTAGGAGAGTCTTGTCGGATAAGCGCTGGTGTTTCCGCCAGCGGTGCTCTAGCCGTCGCAGAACCCGCTTCCTTGCCCGGAGATCTTCCGTATACCAGGGCTTGCGTTTGGAAGCAGGCCTGAGAGGGCGCTTGGGAGCGATACTGTGTATAGCCTTGGATAAACCGGTATCCCAGATACCGGACAAGGCATCAACAGAATCGCCGTCATTTCCAACCATAAGCCCCTCTAGGGCTTCCTGGAACCTTTTGGGTTCCATCAGCCTTCGAGGGTGGACCATTCGAATAGGTCCGCCACCCCCGGGAGGGATCTGGGTAGAAGCCTTGATCTTTGCCTCTACCAGGAAATGATCCGTCCATGACAGGGGGGAAATGTTGGTTATTTCCGCCCACGGATTTTCCATGCTCGTACAAAAGACCATATCGAGCATATTACCCGCAGAATGCGTTGGACCCGAGACCAGTTGAGACAGGCCCATGGAAGTCATGGTGTCCATGAATTCACGAACCGCACCGGATGGAACATAGCTGGCCGCGAAGGGAATGTTGAAGTCTCCCAGGACTAAAAGCCTGGGGGACTCCAGCAATACCTCCGAGACCAGCTGTGTCAGTTCGTTAAGGGAGTCTGTTAGCGCACGAGGTGGCCGGTACACCAACAGAATCCCTAGACTGTCTCTGGCCTTCAGGGTCAGGTAAATACACTCGATGTAGGAAGTTTGACGAACATGGTTCCTGGAAAGAGACAAGGTGTTCTTATGGATCAAGGCGACACCCCCCCCCCCCCCGCCCACCTAACCTGGTCTGGTCCTTCACTGAGTACCCGGCAGGTAGGGCCTGGGCCCACACAGCTTCCCCACCAGGCCCAAGCCAGGTCTCAGTAATGCAAGCCAGGTCACAGTTGTTATCCTCGATTAGATCATAAATGATGTGGGACTTGTTCTTAATGGACCTGGCATTGCACAGGAGCAGAGTCAGGGTTTGTGGTATGGTTGGAGTGACCCTCAGGTCCCTTTGGTTAGGAGAGGGACAGGAAGTATGCAGTAATGTATCTGATTAGATGAGATCATGTGGCACATAAACATGAATATCAGATAGAATTTACTAAGACAGTTATGAGTGTATACCCACCATAGTTCCATAGCTACATAGTATTTCTTGGTCCAACCTTCCTCATCCCCACTTACCACACATCTCACCCCCTCCCATGAGCAATCTTTGGTGACTTTGGAGTTTGGCTTAACTTTGCCAGTTTGAATCCTAATTTGGGTAGAAACTGTGCTCAGCCAGCCTCTTTTCAAAACCAGGAGGCTCCCGGCATTACAAATTGGCTGGCTAAGCACAGCTTCTACCTGTCAGTAACCTGGGCTGCATCCAGCCAGCGGCATTGGCAGCATTTTGAGTATGATAATATTTAGATGCAGACCGAATTAGGATTCAAACTAGCAAAGGTAACTCAGATTTTTAATTTTATTTTATTTTATTTTATTTAGCTGTGTGCTAAACTCTTTTGAGACAGCTGGAAGCACTAGATATTGCTCACTTGAGAAGGTGGGTGGGAATGTCAGTCAGCTGCTTCTGATCCATACGGTAACAGACATTTGTTGATCTCAGTGGTTGCTGCCTAGTAAGTGAGGACTGGGAACTTTCATGGCCCCTATGCATTCCCTAAACTAGGGAATATGTAGGGACTGTGAATACAAAGCAGTCACAAATGTGTAACTGTTAGGTTACACATCCATAACTGCTTTTGAGAATTCCAGCCAGTAATACGATATGCATTGCATGGAAATAGTTTTAAAGAATGTGAGACAAGCAGATTGGAACACTTAAAAAGGATTTGCACTTCCCAAAATTTAATCCATAGCTCTGTCACCATACTATCACCATGTTTGCTTCCATACCGGCTGTACTCAATTATGACAGAATATAATATAATATAATATATAGAGATGGTGAGGGGATGAGCCATAGCTCAGTAGGCACAAGATGCCTATCGCTTAATTGCACGTGGTGCCAGGTTTACTTCTCAAGTTGAAAAGGTAACAGATTTTGGCTGCATACCTTGAAGAGCAATTGGCAGTATGAATTGGTAGTATGAGGCTAAATGGAGCACAGCACCAGAGGGCTCAGTTTCTCATTAAGAATTAATTTAATTATATCTTTGCTTTACGGTCTTTAGAACCTGTCCATGAAGTAGGGGGGAAGGACAAGATTTTTGCACTTTTAAATGCAAATATTCCTATTAACATTCAGACTCTTTGATGCCATGACTCCAATAAATGAATATATTAGTTTTAGCATCTTCAGATGGACTCCATCATCCTAGAACATGCAAAGGTTATAATTACCAAATAACCGACTCCAGAGTAATCCCGGAGGCTTCAGTAGGATTTTAATTAATAAATCCTGCAGGAGTTGCCAAGGTCCAGTGTTCACTCAGCTATTAATGGCTTGCAGGCATGCTGGGATTGGGGTTTTTTTCTCCTGTCCAAACTGAATCCCTAAGTCATTCCACAAATTAACTTCTAACATCTTAAAGACTGTCCATTTTTGTAGTATGCAATAATTATGTGATAAAAAGCCATTCAACTGTTGAAAATCAAGATTAAACCAAGTACTCTCAACTGAAGCAAAAGAAGATAAAACAGGTCACCAACACCATCTATAAGAGTCAAAGCTCCAATTATTCTCTGGTGGCAAATATCATAATATTTGGCCTCACTTCTAAATTTTCACAATATAAGGAACACTGGACCATTTATTTTGTTGGTGGAAATAATCACTGGAACTGCTTAAAGATTTTATACTTGCGTTCAATATTCAAAACCCTCTAATCTCTTCACTGATGGCTTTCAATTAATTGCATTCACAGATCCAGTTTAACCAATTTTAGAAGGAACAAATGTAATTTTTAGTTAAATTTATCAGCTAGAGCCTGGAATGGCGGAAGTGCAGACAAAATATGCTTTGCAGATAGATTTTATATAGATTTGCAAATTATGTCCCTTTTGCTAAAAGTCCGTTCATAGTTTGTTGATATATACAGTATGTGTGTGTGTGTGTGTGTGTATAAAATCTTCTTCAGTTTTTGCTAATTCTTTGTGATACACTTAGATTTTAAGAATACCTTAATCAAAAACCTATTCTTTTCTATTTCTCCACCCCTGTGACAATAAAGTCCCTCTTGGCATAAATAACAGAGTTATAAAGCATTTACAGAATACTGAACATCATTAATAAATTAGGGAGAGCCCAAATGAACTACTGGCAATGTTAAAAAAAAAATTATGTTAGACCAGAATGAGAAAATGATAAAATCAAATTAGGATAAAGATTCCAATCAGTGTTTCTTACTCAAAAAATCATGCCAATGGAAAGTTCAGAATCAGCACTTCCTAGTATTTTTCTTGTGTGAAGCAGAACCCAGGCAAACATAAACTGAGAAAAAAAGTGTGGAAATAAGTACCATCTTTCCTGTTAAAAATCCTTAAAATCCAGTGTGACTAATCAGAGGATAAGCTGGCCTAATTCTAGAAACTGACATTCTAGTTTATTTGCTGCAGCCACCTATACAGAGTTCCTCTGTATGAATACAGGCAGAAGAAATGAACCTGCTTAGATCCTGAGGTCCAGGCTTCAATATGCCTTCAAAGTTTCCAACTTCCTTTTCCTTTCTGTTCAGTTGTTTGTCTTTGTGGTTGAACCACTCTACCTTCTTTTAGACAGGTCCTGCATTGAGTTTTTAAAGCATAAAGTTGCTCTTTATACAACCACAAATATATGTACTCTTAATCACCTTCCAGTACACAATTGTACTTATGAACCACAAACACTAAGTGAACCACAACAAATGCACTACCTATCTTCAATATGGCTGAATGTTCAATTGTGCAAGTGTTAAGAACACACAACTTAACTGTGTATACCCAAAGGCATCACAGAGGTAAAACTGGGCTATATGCTGAATTGTGAAATGCAATTTCACATCAGCAGACAGAAGTGCCATCATCCACTAGCATTGGCATAGCATTAATATCGTCTAACCCCAGAATTTTGTGGGCTTTATCTTAATTCATTCACTACTTAAAACATACCAACTCTCTCTTCAATGCTTCTTTCATTTGCCCAGCTCCCAGTATAGGCCTGTTTTCATCTCTACTTTCTGCTTCCCACCAACAGGCTTTGAGAAAATTCCTCCTCCACACATCAGCACATTCCTGCATCAGGAATCCTTTTGAGCTACTACCAATTACTTCTATAAATACTATACTTCCTATCACTCTCATCATTTCCCAATAACCTATAACATCTATTATGTATCTAAAACATTTAACAACCACAGTAACAATCTTATGCCAGAATGTGCCAGATTCTGACACTAAAAGAGTTGTCACTTTTAAATATTATTCTTGTACAAATCTAATAGAAAAGTTTCTGCATTTCAGGAAAATCAAACCAAGTCAAGAGATATCTTCCTTTTAATGCTATTTGATCGTCTAAGAGCAATTTAACTGAAGGAGGAAAATGATACATTCAATTCAACACCTTTTAAAAGATTCTTTTAAAAAGGAAAATATAGACTTTGCATTTATTAGTATTGCGATAATGTTCCTACCTATTAAAAGGTAATTGTATATATATAGAATGGGGGACACCTGGATTAAGGAGACTACATGTGAAAGGGATCTAGGAGTCCACGTAGACCACAAGTTGAACATGAGTCAACAGTGTGATGCGGCAGCTAACAAGGCCAATGCGATTTTAGGCTGCATCAATAGAAGTATAGTGTCTAGAACAAGGGAAGTAATAGTGCCACTCTATTCTGCTCTGGTCAGGCCCCATCTGGAATATTGTGTCCAGTTCTGGGCGTCACAATTCAAAAAGGACATTGAGAAACTGGAGCATGTCCAAAGGAGGGCAACTAAAATGGTGAAGGGTCTGGAAGCCTTGCCCTATGAGGAACACCTTGGGGAGCTGGGGATGTTTAGCCTGGAGAAAAGAAGGTTAAGAGGTGATATGATACCTCTGTTTAAATATTTGAAGGGATATCATGTTGAGGAGGGAGCAGGCTTGTTTTCTGCTGCTCCAGAGACTATGACCCGGAGCAGTGGATGCAAGCTGCAGGAAAAGAGATTCCACCTCAACATTAGGAGGAACTTCCTGACAGTAAGGGCTGTTCGACAGTGGAACACGCTTCCTCGGAGTGTAGTGGAGTCTCCCTCCTTGGAGGTCTTCAAACGGAGGCTGAATGGCCATCTGTCGGGGATGCTTTGATTTGGATTTCCTGCATGGCAGGGGGTTGGACTGGATGGCCCTTGTGGTCTCTTCCAACTCTATGATGCTATGATTCTATGAGTAGGCCACAAAGAAGTCATATTCTAGGACAGCAACTAAGCATTAGAGGAGTCAGTGCCACATGTACTTTCCAAATTATGCAGGGTAGATATCGAAAAGGAGCTAGTAGTAGTTTCAGTGTCAGACTAGACCCTGGAAAACAGATTTCAATTCCCAGCTCAGCCATGAAACCCACTGGGTGACCTTGGGTAAGTCACATGCTCTCAGACTCAGGGAAAGGCAAAGCAAACCTTCTCTGAATAAATCTTGCCAAGAAAACCCCATGATAGGGTTACTTTAGGATCGCCATATGTCAGAAATTATTTCAAGTCACACGACAACAAGATATCAAAGGCAGTGCTTTCCTTTCATCTAGTGATTCTCAGTAGCTTTTTTACCTCTTTTAAATCTGGCTGTTATATCTATCAAATGAGATAGAATGATCATGCCATTTCCAACAGACCTTGGAAGTAACTTGTAATGTATTAATTGGAGGGGTTAGTGAATGCCACCTTAAACTCCAAGGAGCTGCTCTGATTGATGGACGTCTGTGCTGCTGGTGACCAAGGTGCAGCAGGATGATGTTTCCAGCCCCATCCTGCCACAGAGAGAGGGTGTGAGAATCATAAACAGGATCCCATCACAATTCCTTATCACACTGATTCTGGTTATCACTCAGTGCAGCTGCCAGCTATTAAGATAGCTTTGGTGAATGGGTTGGACCAGGAAATAATACTTAGTTTTGTTTTCATAACTAAGCCAGTGGTGCAAGATCTTGGCCTTTGTTTTTAACCATTTTTCTCTGTTGTGATTGGGTTTTGGCTGTGTTTTAAACAATTGAATTGTTTTAATTATTAGCCACTTTGAGTCTCATCTTGGGAGAAAGGTAGAATATGAATAAGAGGCTTCCTACTAGAGACAACAAAGCAGAAATGGAGAATAGCAGCTTTCTGTATGTTTTACCGCATGATGTTATAGCGCTTCAGTTCTCTTCCTGTAGGAAACGGTTGTAAAAATGTGTCTTCTGTTGAACAATTTTTTTCAACAACATTTAGAAAAAAGGCATGCTTTTACAACCATTTTCTGCAGGAAGAGAACTGAAGTGCTATGCTGTCATGTGCCCTGGTGGTGCAGTGGTTAAATGCCTGTACTGCAGCCACTCACTCACAAACCACAAGGTTGTGGGTTCAATCCCAGCTTGGGGGCTCAGGGCCAACTGAGCCTGGCATCCTTCTGAGGTCGGTAAAATTAATACTCAGCTTGTTGGGGGCAACTATCTTACACATTGTAAACCGCTTAGGGAGTGCTTAAGTGCACTGAGAAGCAGTATAGAAATGTACTTGCTATTTCTATTGCTACATGGTAAGGCACAAAGAAAACTACCACTCTATGGTCTGATTTCCACTTTGTTTTCTCATATGATAGGGCTCCAAATAAAGTAGATATGTGAGTGTAGCTTTCCTTTTCTATCTGTCTTGCATACGAAGGAGAAATAAGGTCAGTTGATGAAACTATATGCAACTATTCCAAGAAACAGGAAACAAACTTAATCCTGATTAGGGTATTTGCTTTCTCAAATCCAGAATCTGAATTAATCCAGAAAGCTTCTAGCCTACCTGGGGTGATAGCTTGTTAGATGGCAAATTTATGTTGCAAAACCAAAATGAATTTAATGTATGAATGGAACAGTAGAAAGCACTTTAGGAGTGTTTTCAGATGATGGGAAATGATTGGTCTAAGCCACCCGGCTTCAAAGAAACTTGCCACTAATGGAAATGGAAATGATAAAAGTCTGCTCATAAAACTTCAGAGTGCTATCAGTAATCAACAGTGAACACAGTTTTTCAGAGCCAAGCAATACCACTGTGTTCTTATGTTGAGAAATCCTTACTTTGATCTTACAAAGTTATCAGCAACTGAGCTAATAGACCAAGGGTGGGCAAACTGTGGCCCTCAACTTAATTTCAAAAGCCATTTGCAAGAGATTAGTGCAGATCACTAGTAAGAACAATGTGTCTCTCTCCAGGCAGCCAGCTGTGTGGGAGAGTCATATCAGATAGACATACACACAGAGAGAGAATATTTTGGGGGTGGGAGAGAGAGAGAGAGAGAGAGAGAGAAAACAAACAGAAAGGAGAGATGGGATGCCCCTCCCACCCGTTTGGCTCTAGCTGCTCCATGATAGTAAATCTGCTTTTGACTTTAATATGAACCAAATGAGTTCAACTTGGATAGCTCCTTTAAAGTCCTGAAGTCCAGAAAGGATTCATCACTCCAGATGTTTTTTAGACTGCAACTCCCATTATCCCTCCCCATTGTCTATACTGGCTGAGGCTGACCTAGGCCCTGTCTGCATGGGCCAAATAAAATTGTCTCCCCCATCCTCTTGGAGGGGAGTCAGGACAACATGGCCCAATCCCTGAGTCATGTGAAGAGTCCAGAAGATGTCTGGCTCATTCAGTACCAAACCAAGGGTATACACACACCCTTATAGCAAAGTTTTTAAAAACTCACCTTTTGTTCTGAATCTTTCCTGGAAGATCTTGAATCTTTTGTTTCAATATCGGTGGCAGTAAATACAACTTGGCATGGCCACTGCCACAGCAGGTCACTCACTCTGAGGTCAGAATGAGGCGCCCAGCCATGTGATGATTTGGGTGCCTCATTCTGACTTTAGAGCGAGTGACTCACTGCCACCTTCACCAGACTAGGTGACACAATGTGATGCTCATTGGGATGGTATGCTACCTGGCATCAGAAATGAAGTTCCACAGAAAACAGAGGGAGGTCAGAAGATACTTGGGCCAAGATCTCGGAGACTGTACTAACATAGGACTTACTTGCATCATGTTTTATTTAAAATGAAGAGGAGTGAATTTTACTTAGTAAATCAGACCAGTAGAGAAACCCGATAAGATTTACAAATAACATTTACAGTGATTTGTTCATGGAAAACCCAATCAAATATGTTCCAAATATTTTGTCTGCATTTTTCTCTTGCACTGATACTTTTGTGAGACAGCATCTGTCTTCCCTCATTCCTACCTGGCGTTCTTCTCTGCATGCATCACGGAAGAAAATGTTCTTGTATTTTCTCAAAGCCATACAATCAATACTTCTTTCTGAGCAATGGTGAGGTGCCACATTTGGTGGTTCTGTTATATTATGCTTTTATGGGTGGCTACACACCAGTAACTTGCCTTGCCAGAAAGCTCCTGTTCAGCCATGGATGACAGCCTAGAATTGGCTCTTGTTTCTTACGGTATAACTAATAATACACTTTAGTCTACTGGGCTTCCGAGTACAAACAGGTGAAGTCAAGCTTAATATTGTCAAAGTGTGATAGTGTCTATTAAGTTGTAATGGCACACAATTCTACAAACTTACATTTATAGCTGAAATGCAATAGTTATCTCTCATTGAGACAGCAGTGTAAGATTACCTTATGAAGCTCATACTCAGAATATGAGGATATATGTAGGGAGGGACCTTAACTCCACAAAGCTTCATTGTCAGACCCCCTCTCAACATTACATATGTCCCCAAAAGAGGAAATAGATCACTAACAAAGAGGACATAAATCTGTATCCTTTCTGTCTACAATAATAATATTTTAAATTGAAATTTAAAAGTTAAATAGAAATGAAATATTCATTTGGAATGAATTAACTCACTTGTCTTCAAACACAACAGGGATGTAAAAAAATATGTACAAATTATCTTGTCCTTGACAAGAAAAGGTGCACTGACACTGAAACACCTTGCTGAGAAAATGTTTAAATGATTTACGGTTGTGGGGCTTTTTGATTATTTTTGTATTTCAAGACTTTTTGGGTGAGAAAAATCATTTTGATAAAAAACTTGGTATGTATACATGGTAATTGGGAATACAATGGCCTGAATGATTCTGACTTTAGTGCTCAGTTGTATGTCTTTGCTCTTCTGTATCTTTTCCATTTCTTTCATAGCTGCCCTTCCCACTCCTAGGCGGGATACAAACCGCCGCTTTGCGGCGGTCTGCCGCCGCCGCCGGTTAGTCCGCGGGGGAGCCGGAGCCTTCACACGGCGCGGCTCCCGTGCAGACTGAAAAAGAAGCTCCAAAATGGAGCTTCTTTTGGAGTCGCGTTTGCGACGTAGCGAGGCGCCAGGGGCGCACTCGCTACGTCACAAAGGACGCGACGCGTACGGATGCTCAGTGTCCGATACGCAAAGATGGCGCCGGCCATGTAGAAGGGCTGGCGCCATCTTGTATGGACGGAATCCGTATTAGGCTCAGGGGCGTCTAGAAGAGACGCCCCTTTTTTAAAATGGGACGTCCTCTGGACGTCCCAAATGCCGGTTTGTAACCGGCCCTAGTCTTCTTATTTCTTGACTGCAGTGTCCATTCTGGTCAATGTTTGATCCTAGATATGAGAATTCTTTATTGAGCCCCCACCATGAAATAAAAAGACAAGACATGTAAATTGGATGTAAAATATGGGCCTTTATTAGACCTTAAACCTATTTAACCCAAACTGTTCTTTAAACTCTAGACACATCAACTGAGGGTGAAATCTTGATGCAGGTTGAGCTGAAGCCAGGTGTCTTTCCTAGACCACCTCTTCAGCCTTCCCATTGGGCAAAACACCAGACTCTGAGGGCAATCCAAATACTCAAATTGTATCCTCAGCCAGTCATAGGGAGGTCTTTGACCTTTCTTATTAAGTGTTCCAATTCCTGAATGTCTTCTGCTAATATGGAGCCCTGGTGGCGCAGTGGTTAAATGCCTGTACTGCAGCCATTCACTCAAAACCACAAGGTTGCGAGTTCAAGACCAGCAAAAGGGCCCAAGCTCGACTCAGGCTTGCATCCTTCCAAGGTCGCTAAAATGAGTACCCAGACTGTTGGGGGCAAATTAACTTACTTGCTAATTAGCTTACTTGCTGTTCACCGCTATGATCTTTGGAATAACAGTATATAAATAAAACAAATTATTATTATTAATTATTATTAATATGGTGTCGTCTGCATATCTTAGGTTGTTAATATTGCTTCCTCCTAGCTTCACTCATCCTTTTTCTGATTCTAATTCTGCTTTTCTTATGATGTTTCCAGCATATAAGTTAAATAAGTAAGGTGATAGGATGCAGCCTTGCCTGACCCCTTTGGCTTTGGGGACCACTCTGTTTCCCCGAATTCTGTTCTGATGGTGGCCTCTTGTCCTTGGTACAGATTCTTCATCAGAACTATCAGAGGCAGTGGCACCCCCATGTCTTTGAGTGCATTCCATAGCTTTTTGTGATCTATACAATCAAATGTTTGCTATAGTCTATAAAACACATGCTGATTCTTTTTTGGAATTCTTTGGTGCACTCCATTAACCATCACATGTTTGCAATGTGGTCCCTAGTGCTCCTTCCTTTTCTGAGTCCTGCTTGCACCTCTGGAATTTCTCTGACCATGTATGGTTGGAGTCTATACTGCATAATTTTGAGCATTATTTTGCTTGCATGTGAGATTAGTGCTATTTTCCTATAGTTGCTACAGTCTTTTGTATCTCCTTTCTTGTGGATTGGTATGTATGCCCAAAATTTATTTTAACACCAAAAAAATTATACAACTTTGATTGCAAGGAATAAAAAAGAAACAAGATACAGGCAATGGTCGGCACTGTTGGCTTCCTCTATACAAAGAAATACAAAATAGCTCTGGGTCATAGTCACAGGTATGTTAGGTAACCTTGAAGAATCACCCCAGTGTAATATACCAGCACAGACATGTGAAGCGTATATTTCCACCTTGTTTAGTGACTGTGAAGAGTATGATATAGGGTCATTAGAAGAAATATGCACTGCCTCTTTGAAATCTTTAAACATTCCACACTGGCCCGCTGTAACTCATCATGAAGTCAAGCTCTTAATTGGCACATTGAGATCTGGCAAAGCCCCAGGGCCTGATTTAATTATTCCTGAACTTTCAAAAGCAAACATTACATGGTGGACACCATTACTGGCATCTTTGTTTACCCATATCAACCAAACAGCCCAAATACCATATAGCTGGTCTCAAGCCATTATAATTCCTATATACAAAAAAGGAGATCGAAATGACCCTATTAATTACCTCTCCATAAGTTTATTGTCAGTAGAGGGTAAATTGTATGTTTTTTATTTTAACAACTGACTGATAGAATGGATTGAGACAGAAAAAATTCTCGTGGATGAACAAGCTGGGTTTCGGAAAAGCAAGTCAGCGATGGATCATTGTGTGGTCTTAAACCATCTGGTAGAAAAATACTCAAGGACACATAGTAACAGCCTATATGTTGCCTTTATAGATTTAAAATCAGCATTTGATTCAATATCTAGAGGAAAACTTTGGGCTAAACTCCTTGTCGCCTCTGTTGACAAACACTTACTTGGGCTAATTATGAAGTTATATAGCAACACCACAGTACAGGTCAGATGTAGTTTACAGGGTAACCTTACTAAAACTATCCCAGTTAAAAGAGGTGTACGCCAAGGTTGTATACTTGTGCCCACACTATTTAATTTATATCTTAACGATCTTGCTGGATGTATTCCCTCAGAGACTTTTCACCCTCTCAAATTGGCCTCAGTTAGTATCCTTTTACTGCTATACGCAGACGATGCTGCCTTTCTTTCATTCACCAAAGTTGGCTTGAAACGAGCATTGAGAGCTTTTATGGAGTACAGTGGTACCCCGGGATACGAATTACCCAGGTTACGAATTTTTCGGGTTACGAAAAAATCCCATAGGGATTTATTGTTTCGGCTTACGAAGGTTTTTTCGGGTTACGAAAAAACCTCGGCGCTATTTTCCGCCACCGGAGGGCAGCAGAGAGCTATTTTTCCATTAGCGCCTATGGCAATTCGGCTTACGAAGGTTTTTCGGGTTACGAAATTAGCCGCGGAATGAATTAATTTCGTAACCCGAGGTACCACTGTACTGTGAAAATAACCATTTAAATATAAACTACCATAAATCTAAAATCACGGTCTTCTCCAAGAAACACTCTATGCACAATTGGGTAATAGCTGGGCACAAAATAGAGCAAGTCAGACATTTTAAATACATAGAGGTGACCTTTCATGCATCTGGTATATGGGCGTTCCACCGAACAATGGCCATTCAGAATGCAACTAACAATAGTAAAGCCATTGTTCGCTTCTTTTAAACTAAAGGTGAGCAACTGATACCAGCTGCATTGAAAGTATTCCAGGCCAAGGTT
Source organism: Sceloporus undulatus (assembly GCF_019175285.1). NCBI lineage: Eukaryota > Metazoa > Chordata > Lepidosauria > Squamata > Phrynosomatidae > Sceloporus > Sceloporus undulatus. Next base: position 169,791,548 of record NC_056526.1, on the reverse strand, counting down.
CTCCCACAATTATTGTTTGGTATCCCAGTGTGGATCTTAGGTTTCTCGTCAATAGTAGAATGAGCCCTTTCAGTGCTCCTTAGAAAATTGTTTGCATTGCCTAACTGTGTTCCAGCAGTGGCCCTATGTCTTAAGGCAGAATGCCTATCAGTTGAATGCACTGCATGGAAATGGGCACTAGGTTGAGAATTATTTTTGTGGAGCTGGCAGCTGGATATGTTTATTTCATGCAAAGGGATACTTATTCCACCCATCTTTTAATGACCATAAAGGAAAAATTACAGATATTAGGCCTCTCAGATAAATTTCTCCTCACATTGGATTGGCCTAGGGCAAAGCTGATCCTTGCTCAACGGATTAAAGATATTGACACCCAACACCCAATTTCTGTTGCATGGACCACTTGCTCCCACATAAGTTTGGGCCTGGAATGCAATTTAAAAGGGGGTGAAAATTATCTAAAAAATCTAACAATTCCTAAATATAGGCTGGCATTCAACAAGGCCAGATTCAATGTGATTCCATCAGCTGTATTAGAGGGTTGTTTTCAACGAACTGAGTACAAGGACCACATATGCCCTTGTGGGGAGGAACTAGTAGAATCTTTATCCCATATTCTGCTTTTCTGTACTTTTTATACAGATGACTTAAAAGAAGTGTAACTAGTCTTAAACTAAGTTCCTAGGTAGAGCTTCAGAATGTTATCTTATATATCTGCAAGAAGATACTGAAAAAAATCACAGAAGAGGCTGCAAAGTTCTTTTTTCTGCAGCCAAAACACGAAGGACCATGTCCCATAAACATTAATAATTTAAGGATGGCCTTCTGGCCCAAATTGTATGAGGTGTTAAATGGGAGTCATAGCCCCAAGAGAAAGAGGGATATCTAAAGTTTGCTTACTTTGGCTGTAAGGTTTTAATAAATGTTTTACACACACACACACACACACACACACACACTATTTTATAAGATATATTGGCGGGTTACACACCGCCATTAAAGTATGCGCAGAGTGCGTACTAGGGTTAGGGAGGTGCGGTGCTTCCACACGTGTTGCGGCGGCTATGACGTCGTGAGTGCGCCAGTGGCGCTTCGCGGCATCATAGCCACGCCGCGGGAAGGAGCTCCATTTTGGCGCTCCTTTTTTGCTCCGCGAGGGAGTCGCTTGGTTTGGCTGCTGCGACTCCCTCGTGGAGCAAACAGCAGCGCCGGGAGACTGCTGCAAAGCGGCGGTTTGTAACGCCTCATTGAGACTAAACATAGTATATATTTCAATAATATTTGTTGTCTCACAAATTTTAAACATATTTTATTAAGTCATTTTTAAAATGCATGTATTTGCACTTAATTATACGATACCATTCTATTTTCCTATGACTTGTTCTTATTCTTCAATATAGAGTACCTATATTTTTGTGTAAAGAGTATAAGATGTATATAACTGATGGAATGTTCTCACTGATTTTGTTGTAGCTGTATTGTTGTTGTTTTGCCTTATGGTTTGTTAACTGTAATAAAGGTTTTGATTGATTGATGATTGGTTGGTTGGTTGGTATGTATATTGAGTGTTTCCAGTCTGGTGGCCACCACTTTGTTTTCCATATTTGTTGGCGTATTTCAATTAGCACTAAAGTTGCATTTGTCTGTAGGCACTGTAGCATTTCAATTGGGATATCATCTGTTCTTGGCAATTTATTTTTTCCCATTTACTTTATTGCAGATTCTACTTCACTTCTCAGAATTTGGGGTTCGTCTTCATATGACTTCCTCATTCCAAATATCATTCGTTCCTTCATCTCTCTTGTATAACTCTTCTGGTATTGCCTCCAGCATCTTTTTATTTCTTCTTGTTCCTGTATAATGTTATTTTTTTTTCTCCATAGAGCATTCTTGCCCTTGGTTTGAACTTGACTTTAATTTTTCAGATCTTTTGATAGAGGTCTCTTGTTCTTATGTGAAGTCAAAGGCTTTCATGGCTGGCATCCATGGTTTTTTGTAGGTTTTTTTGGGATGTGGCCATGTTCTAGAAGAGTTTATTCCTGACATTTCACCAGCATCTGTGGCTGGCATCTTCAGAGAAGATGCTAAAGAATTTCTCTAAAGATGCCAGCCACAGATGCTGGCAAAATGTCAGGAATAAATATAATAATAATAATAATAATAATAATAATAATAATAATAAATATAATAAATCTTTATTTCTATACCGCTTTTCCTGGGATCAAAACGGTTTACAAATTCAAAACAACTATACAGCATAGGATTTACAATATAAAATACAATCAGAAGTACATTAAGTTAAAACATCATATAAAAGCAGTTAAAATCTCAAAATCACACTTAAACATCCTAATACATTTCACATTACAGGATAGGGGATAGGAGGATGCATTCTCTATGATGGATCAGGAGGGTATACTAAACGAAACAAATGAGTTTTCAACATTTTCTTGAAAACATCAAGGGAAGTTAAACTCTTCTAGAACATGGCCACATAGCCCAAAACCCCCACAAAAACCTTCTCTCATCCTTCCCTTTTTGAGTTTTCTTCTATTTCTTTGCATGGATCATTGTAGTATTTCTCCTTATCTCTGCCTGTGAGATGTTGGACAGTTGTGTTCATACTTCTGGCTTTCTTCCTATCTTCCTTTGCTTTTGCTTTTCTTCTTACTTTTATTGCATGAAGTGTTTCATTTGTTGTCCATTGTTTCTTATCTTTCTTTTTGGCCACTATTAGCATTTTTTTTCACCCTTAATTATGGCTTTGGCTTCTGTCCACAGTTTTCCAGGTTCCCAGTCAATTATACTCAGTAGTTCAAATCTGTTTCTTACAATGTCCTTGAATTCATCTGAAATGTTATTTAGGTCATATTTTGGTATAATGATGGTTTTTGCTTTCTTCTTCAGCTTAACTCTGATTTTTGTTATGAGCAGTTCATGGTCTGTGCCATAGTGAGCTCCTGGTCTGGTTTTGGCCACAAGGCTAGAGCTTCTCCATCTTCTAATTCCAATTATGTAGTCTATCTGGTTTTTGTGTTTACCATCTGATGATGTACGGGTGTATAGTCTCCTATCTGGTTGTATGAAGCAGGTATTTACAATGAATAGATTGTTGGCCTCACAGAATTCTATCAGACACTCTCCTGCTTTGTTTCTTGTTCCTAATCCAAATTTTCCTACTGGTTTTGATTCTTCTTTATTGCTAACTTTAGCATTCAAGTCTCCAATGATTAGTTTGAAATCTTGTGATGGTATGTTGTCAGTTTCTTTCTGGACTGCATACATATACATATACATATACACATACACATACATATACCTATCAGTTAAATCAAAACTCCCCCCATAATGAGGTATAGCATTTGCTAACAAAAGAGATAGTTTGGGGTACAAACCTGATTGGTTCACGGAACACTTTTACACAGGTTCGCATCAGCATGGATGGGTCTATTTTGCTCTTAGGATAGCTGTTGTTAATTACCATCAAGTGGCATCAGCTTATGGTGACCCCATGAATGAGAGACATGCAAGACAACCAAAAAGTCAGGAATAAACTCTTCTAGAACATGTCCACATAGCCCGAAAAACCCACAAAAAACTATGGATGCCAGCCATTAAAGCCTTTGACTTCACAACCTATCATTAACAGCCCTGCAAAGGTCCTGCAGATTCAGGACTGTGGCTTCCTTGTTGAGTTTATCCATCTGTAATTAAGTCCTACACTTTTCCTACTTCCTCCCACATTATAAGTATTATAGTCTGCTCTAGTGAGTCAAGTGATATGGCCAAAATATGATAGCCTTGTTTTGGTCATTTGGGTTTCTGGGAGGTATTCAAGCTGGATTTGTTCTGAGATCTATTCATATGTATTTTTGCAATTCTATAGTCTCCTCCAGCCCCAAATTTCAAATGAGCTGATTCTTTTCCTTTCAGCTTTGTCTGTTGTCCCCTTTCACAATCACATATAGGCTGACACTGCTTTAACTGTCATGGCTCAGTGCTATGAATTCTGGGATTTGTAGTTTTGTGAGATATCTAGCCTTCTCTGTCACAGAATTCTGATGCCACAACAAACTACAAATCCCAAGATGTTATAGCATTGAACTATGGCAGTTAAAGCAGCATCAAACTGTATTATTTCTGCAGTGCAGGTGTATCCTTAGAATTCAGAAATACTATAGAAATACAGATGGCTTTTTCTCATTGTGATCACCATCAAAATTGGTATGGCAGCTCTGAGCAGGTCCAAGTCTATTAAACACAAAATGTAATTTAATACATTTGTTAAATTTTTTCAGTGTAATAAAATCCTCAAACAACCTAAACTAAAATAAAGATTTAGGGAGGGAGTTATATTCTGTATTCACTGACAGTTGCAGCCAATTGTGACATTTAATTTAGTGCTGCAAGTTTAGCTTTGCATTATTCCAGCCTTCTTTTTATCACTATGGCCTAGATTTATAGCCATTGGTTGCTATAAAATATGACTTCGTTTTGAAAAATGTAAAAGCCAAATATTTGAAGTTCTTCCCTTTGGTGCATTATGCAAAATGTAGTCCATGCCTCTCAACAACCGAAACCTAATTTTTTCAGTAAAAACATACAAGTCAAACCAGAATTAAGCATAATATCCAACAAGCCCATATAATATCCTACCTGAAACTCAGACTCCATTTTGCATAATTTAATAGCACTGCTCCTCTCTTTTAGATCAATAAACACTTCTCCAAACAGTATTACAAAGAAATACCGTTTCAATTTTGTCCTTCTTCAAAATCAAATACTAATAAAGAAAACTGAAATATGTTTGTTGTATTGTACATTAAATTAAAACATTTATCATATATGCCTTTAATTTTGGTCAAAAGCAATAAATATATTTTTAATTGTCCACTTTTATACATAAATAAAAATATTACGAATTCTACTGGGGGAAGAGAAATATGCCTTATCTGTTCCCTTTTAAGTAGCATACTTAACATGCTGCTTTGTATTCAAGTATGTAACAGCTGCTAGGAGAGCAACTTTGGACCTTGAACTAACATCCAGCTCATGACTTCTGGTGCTACCAACAATTGTGTGAGTGTGATCCAAATGCAGAACAATGTGGAGTGAATTATGCCTTCCATTTTGCTGCCTCCTTTGTGACAGTTTCGGAAGATGGAAGGACCCTGTCCTCAACCATGTCATGGTTTTGGTGACAATCACTTAATAGTGGTCATTTCCCCCACACACATTTAAAAAAAAACTATGTTAATGGTGCAAAACTGGGAAACCACAGCATATGCAGCATGAAAGGGCTCCTGGTTTCAGAATCAAACTACAATAAAAACATTGGTGTGAATCCTGCTCGTTAGTCCCAACTAAAGAAGACCCGCAGTAGGATGGTGAGTCAACATATAAGTACAGTGGGTCCTCGCCATACGCTGCCTTTTTATAGGCGGCTTTGAGCATAGGCGCTCAAAGCCGCCAGCGCACGCGAGGGCGGAAGGGGCAGCGCGTCCCATTCAATTGAATAGGCGTGTGTGCCCGTTGTGCCCCCCCGCGTGCCCGCGCCGCCGCGCTGCCGCGCCGCCGCACACAAGCCCCATTGTTTCCAATGGGGCTCGAGCATAGGCGGAATTCGCCTTACGCGGAGGGATCCGGAAGGCGAGGACCCACTGTACAATATATCTCTTTGACTCAATAGGTCTATCTTCATTGGGGCTAACAATGGTGTTTATCACACAGAGGTTTTTGCAGCTCAGATCCCAGGTGGTCTTAAGAGGGAGAAATAAGAGCATTCTGATAATAGTTTATTCATAGTTTTTTGTGGGTTTTTCAGGGTATGTGGCCATGTTCTAGCAGAGTTTCTTTCTGACATTTCGCCATCATCTTCAGAAGATGCCAGCCACAGATGCTGGTGAAACGTCAGAAACTCTGCCAGAACATGGCCACATAGCCCAAAAAATCCACAAAAAACTATGGATACCGTCCATGAAAGCCTTCGACTTTACAATAATTTATTCCCCTGAGATAAACTCAGAACTGAGAAATCGAGGCAGGATAACCTTCCAAATTCAATTTAGCTACATTATATTTACAGTTAATAATGTGATATGAATCTGGAACATCTACATAAAACCCAGCAGATTTCCACCCCACACACCCCAGCAAAATTATGATATTACAGCTCAGAGGAGGATGGCATTAAAAAAAACTTTTTAAAAAAAACATAGCTCTGGGCTGCTTTTCTTTCCTGTCTCCAGCTGCGGTGCTATGTGACAATTGCTGTTGGAACATATTCCTATTATGTTTCCTGCAGAAATAAGCCTGGAGCAATTGGACTACCTGTATTCATTGTTGTGTCACATTGTGCCTTTGCAACACATTGTTAATGATCAATAGACCTAGTGTGGCTAATAGGATCTTATTCTTTATAGAAGCTGTGTCACAGGTACGATTAGGCTTCATATGTCATTTCATTTTCACCACCGCACAAGGCAGCCAAGCTAAAATGAAATAAAATGTTCCGCTTGCTTGCTATAATTTAATGCAACCTTTTTAAACATTTTTATATGTAAAGTAGAATGATAGAAACTAGTGCAACATCTCCCAAAGTTATACCCAGCCCAAGGAAGGAATCCAAAGTTAGTTCGTCAGCACATAATTGTACTTCTCATTTTCCATTTATTCTGAAAATCCCATCGTATCTTACTGATGTTGAAACAGCACTAAGCTGAGTACTGCACTGTTGGTCAGTAGAACACCAGGCTCTACTGCCTTATATTTAGGATAGGCATCAGATATTTGGGCAAACATATTTTTGCATAACTGTGTTCCATAACCATCCACTGTCCCCATGTCGTGTCTCCAGTTTTAGTTTCGCAAGAGTAGGCTAAATGCATAGCCCCTGCATAGCACTACAGAATTTTCCAACCCTGAACAGAATGGAAGGAAAGGAGTTTTGAGGAATAATATTTAAAATAAAAGGTAATGGGGATTCTTTGGTTAGGAGGATCAGAGTTTGGAAAGGTGCTTTTTGTTAGTAATAAATCACTATTACAGTTCCAGCCTCTCCCCCTGTAATTACTATTACAGCTGCATTTTTTAAAAAATAGCTTGATTTTCATATTGTTTAATAGTAACTAAAATGATTATCATTTAGTAACTATTAAAAGAACACCTAAGAATCCTATAAGCTTCTTGTTGAGCTGTGGAAGAAAACACACTAAGTACCGAGGCCCCTATAACTATAAAAGTGACCGAACTAGTTAATTATCCTACAAAGGGATTGAAACTGCAATTGTAATATGACTTATTATGCTCATTATGACTTCAGTTATTGCAAAATGGAATTTAGAATCCATTACTTCCAAGCTTTGAGTAAAACATCAGAAATTTCTCTGTTTATAATGAGATACTTACTATTTAGAGCTGCATTTTCACATTCTATTTTCAAAATCTGCATCTGGGAAAATGAAGCAGACTTAAGAAGGGTTACTAAGAAGCTGGGCATTTCATTAGGAACTGCTATTTCCATGTGCATCAAGCATTGCACTGCATATAGTTCAGTAGTGGCCATTTCCATGAAGTGATAATTTGATAGATTAAACATATTAGAGAGCTGGGCAAGAACTAACAAAATGAACTTCAACAGCAAGAAATGCAAGGTACTACCCATTGGCAGAAAAAAAAAATGAAATGCACCAATATAAGATAAGTGATATTTGGTTTGACAACAGTATGTGAAAAGGGGATCTAAGAACCTTAACAGACCACAAGCTAAACATAAGTCAACAGTGTGATGCAGTAGCTAAAACCAACAGGTTACATCAATTGGAGTGCAGTATCTAGATCAAGAGAAATAATACTACCACTCTATTCTGCTTTGGTCGGAGCTCACCTGGAATCCTTGTCCAGCTCTGGGCACCACAGTTCATGGGATATATTGATGAGTCAGAGTGTCAGTTTTGTATTCCTGTGTGGCTCGGAGTTGGATTGGATGGCCCTTGTGGTCTCCTCCAACTCTACAATTCTATGATATATGCTCAATATGACAACTGGTATTTTCTAAGGATCACCAAAATTGTTGAAACAATGGATTTGAAAGGACCACCAAAAAAAAGGGTACTATAAATAAACTTTATCTATATTTGTTTAAAAGGATAACAAACAATGTATATAAGAACAGTATACAAAACCAATATATATAAAGGATACAAAATAAACCATAGTAATAATGGCAAGCACAAAAATAAATAGCAAATAATATAAATTATATTGAAGCAAATAACACAAATATAATACAACAGAAAAAAGTCTGAGAATAGAGTGAGTAAAAGAATAGAGTGAGTAAAGCTAGCCTTATGAAGGCTCAAAAGTTGATTAGAGCTATACATACACAGCTAAGGATCATCTGTATTCTCAGAGCTCACCATTAATCCTATAATGGTCATTAACTGTATAATGACTCAAATACTGTATAGAACTAGTTACTATTCCAATACAAATCAGAAGGAAGGAATATAACATTAAGCATGTGTGAACAATCCTTAATTTACTTCTGAAGTTGTTACCTAGAATATATATAAAATATAATTTTATTCTTTTCTTTGTTTCAGAAAACACACATGGCATTCTTGTTATATATGAAGACGATGCAGAAGAATGGGCATTATATTTAAAATCCATTTTCAAGCACATTGTATTAGAAGACAGAATCTTGCTTTGCAACCTAGAAAGCGCATCCCTTCATGACTTGGAATTACAGTCTCTGTGCTCTTTTGGATGTAAACTCTTGATAATATCAAGTGAGCTTCTAAACTCCTTGAATCTGAAGAAAAGATATTTTCTGGATCAGGTTCTTCAGCCTCCTGAAAAAGTGGTTATATTGCTTTGTGGGATTGAGAACTCAGCCATTATCTATCAGATACTGAGTATAGACACAAACAATCAGCTGATTACCACCGATCAAGATCCTGAAGTCTACCTTGCAGTCATTGCAGACATCATGCAACAAGGTAATATCACCATCCCATTTGATTCCATGTTTATACTTCAAGGAGAAAAAAAGCTAATAGAAGTATTTTTGTTTTGCTTTTTTCTTTTAAAAAAATGGGAGTTTTAAATTATTCTGAGTTTAAGCACTTTCTTCAATTAAATTGTTTAATCCTAGTAATGAGTTGTTTGTCCATGTTGTAAAAAATATGTCCCAGTATGCAGGGTTGTCTTCAAAGTTCTCCTGAGCTGAAAAGCAATTTTGATGGAATTAAATGCACAATTACAGGAATGCAAGAAACATATGTGTGGAGAAAGGGATTGTGCAGCTCAGAAAAGTTACTTCTGGGAACTACAACTCCCAGAATGACAAGTCATTAGGGATCCTGGGATTTGTAGTCCAAAACTGAACCATTTCCAGGCTGTGTCAGAAACAGCATATGTACACACTTTCTAGTATTTGGAAATAAAACATGAAATAATGGAGTACTCCTAACATGCTGAGTCTTTTACAAAAGCAACATTAAAGATCCTCTATCTATGATTTCTGTGAATTGAGAATCATGCAGTTAGAAGAAGAGCTGCATTTCTGAACCTATCTCCTTTCCTCTGCCTCCTCCCTTAGCCAGGAAGTCTCAAAGGTTGGGGTGTTGTTGTTGTATACACCCCAGCTTGCATTGGATCCACCTGTATATAGGCTCCCTTATATTTTTTTCAGACTTTTGTGTCCCTCAAAGACCCAACTGTATATAGGCTCTCTTAATTTTTTTTCAGGTTTTTATGTCCCTCCAAGACCACAACATGTTTGCACACTACAACACAAATGGTTGGCTCCCCATGGCCCCCTCAACTCCTGTGTCACTCCATAACACAACAAAATACTGTAAGTCTGGAAATTGCAATTGGAAGATTTTTTTTTGGCTAATTTGGAAACAAAGTGGCTTGTCATGGGTGTTCAAGCAGAAACTGACCCTCAGACCCACTGCAGTTGCCCATCTCTACCCTAGGTGTCCATGCTGTGAACTGCCTCTGCCTAGGGGAAGCCTGTTCATTAACTGCTCCCATAAAACAGTTCACAACCACACATAGATTCCTGAATGGTGGGGCCATCAGAAGAATTCCTTTCCCAGTAGATATATGAAGGAGTGTGTGGTTAATTCAAAATACTGCCATAAGTACTTTCATGGGTAACTCCACCTCTTCCACTATTACTCCATCTCTACATTTTCAGCCCTTCCTAAATTCTACACCTCTTTCACCTCTGTAAAGGCTGGTGTATGCAGCTGTGATCCTATGGGATAGAATGGTGTATGTATGTGTGTGTATGTGTATGTGTATGTGTATGTGTATGTGTGTGCTTACTTGCTAATTAGCTTACTTGCTGTTCACCGCTATGATCTTTGGAATAGCGGTATATAAATAAAACAAATTATTATTATTATTATTCATAAACAGATAAATAGATATCCCACATTTGAGCAGACTTCTGTAAAAGTTCTGTTGGAATGATTTTCAAAATGACATTATAGTGTTGTTGGTTTTTGGGGGAGTAAAAAATTGTGTTCTGTTGCAAATTCATTTCCATAATGGAACCTAAATTCTAAAAGTATGGTTCTAGAAAACAGGCCAAAGAAGAGAAGACATGAGCTTTGTAAAATTTTAAAAGCATAAAACCAAGGTTTATTTTAATTTTCCTATAACTTATGGTAAAATTCTGATCAGTTCTGCTATCAGAAAAAAAAACTGAGCAATGTAAAAGGAAATTTATTAGTTATCACCTTCACATGCATTTACAAAGTGAAGTGGCTTCCTCTTCCACCTCATGAGAGGTCAGCTTTCTCTATAAACAAAATGTCCATTCTGTGAGCCTAAAGATCACTTAGTGTGTTCTGTGTACAGCACAGGTTGTTCAGCAACATCCAGCCCATGACATCTCATTATGGGTTTTTATTGCCCATAGAAAGCTTGCTACACAAATACTAAAAATATAAAAGAAACAACTTAAAAACATTAAATAAGCATTTAGTATGCATGGACATGAACACTATGCCCATTTGTCCCAGTTTAATGCTAAAGTACTTCCAATGAAATGAGGAAATTGGGGTCCATTGAGCCTGTAAGAAGCTTACAAAAGCACTGCATGTCTCTATTTTCCAAAATACATGGCTGAACATAATGATTCTACTGAAGTCATATTCTTTCGGTGCTATTTTGATCCACCGGTATCTCAAAATGGCCTTAAAAATGGAGTGCATTTCAGAACCTACATGTTAACATCAAGCTGCAGGACTATGGTTGCTTAGGTTTGATGTATTTGTCCAGTTACTAAAATTAGAGGGACCAAAAATGAATTTCAGCGAAGTAACAACAAACTGAAATGAACTGTCCTCAGTCACATTAACCAAATTCAACAGGCATAGCCATTCTCAGCATGGAGAGGGCCTACCTGCTATACAAAAGTAAAGTTGAGATGCAGATGGCAACCCCATTTAGCACTAACATAATGAAGAAGGGTGGAAACCAGACCAAAGTTGCACTCCGGGGCTAAAACCTGGAGCAAACATAACCTAGGATAGTTCAGCTTTGTGCCTACATATAAACACTCTGATGTGAGTGCAGGGCTGCAGTAATGCAAAGAAATGAAAGTGTGACAACTCCAAAGGATGTAATTACAACATATACAAACCAGACAGTCCAATGGGGGCATGCAGGGAAGGGGGCTCAATGATTGTGTTTGCCAGTGTATTGCTCGCATACCAATACTCTGATGCTATGTATGGGAAGAGCATTGCACATATGACTGTGTGGCTCTTCAAAGGGGTGGCCATCCAATGGGATGGCATCTGGGTGAACATGGGAGGTACTTGTGGATTGCCAGTGGTGTGTTTGTGTAATGGTGTGCATGTAATAATAATAATAATAATAATAATAATAATAATAATAATAATAATATAGTTTATTTGTATTTTCCCGCCTCTTCGAGATGGATTGAGGTGGAATTACAATCAATTAAAATCACATGCATCAGTATAAAATACATTTAAAATACATCAATAAAATAGCTCAATTAATCTTAATGTATGGTGTGGAGGCAACCAAAAAATATTACCCAGTAACGCAGCTTGATGCCATGCCATGCCATGCCATGCCATCGGCCCATGCCCATTCAACCCACCTTGGGAGTGGGTCGTGCTGGCAGCGGGGTTTCAACCTGCTTTGGGAGAAAGCAGAATTGAATTGAGCTGCTTTTTCCTACCTGTCTGGTCCAGGCCCTAGACTCTTAAAGTTAAGCGTTCAAAACCTGAACCTGAATGTGTGAATCAATCAATTTTTTCTTTCTCCCACATTTCATTTTTTAAAAATTCTTTCCATCATGAAGAAATCTGGAGATGTTGCTGTGTTGTTGTGTGCCTTCAAGTAGCTTCCTAAACAAGATTTTTCTTGTTTCCTGTAATGGCAGACACTTAGATTACCGCATTACACTCTTATAGTGTTGCTATTCCACTTTAACTGCTATGGCTGCCTCCTGTTGCATTCTGAGGTTTGTAGTTCAGTGAGACCTAAGAGCTCTCTAGCTGAGAATTCTAAATGCCCCTCCTTTAACTGCAAATCTTAGAATGCAACAGGAGGCAGCCAAAGCAGTGAAAGTGGAATAGCAGCACTCTAAGAGTGTAGTATGGTAATCTAATTAGTCTGTAAGGCAAGACTGAGAATTGTTTGGCCTTTCAGATATTGTTGGACTGCAGCTTTCAACATCCTGCAGCATTCACTGTATTGAATAGGGTTTCTTGGAACTGCAACCCAAAAGCATCTTAAGTGTCCACACAATTCCTAAACCTGGTTTAAAACTGGGACCCTTTCCCCCTACACAATTAGTACACTAAGATTCTACTTTAACTGTCATGGGGCATGCTATGGAACCCTGGGATTTATAGTTTGGTGAGGCATTAGATCTCCCTAGCTGAACTTCCTGAATTCCATAGGATGCTGCCATGTCAGTTGAAGTGGCTTCACAGTGCTATAGTTGTGCAATATATAAGACCCAGCAGAGTAAACAAGCAGACCCATCTGCTGAATGGCAGGGTTGGAAACTATGCAGCTTTTCTATGTTGCTTGCTTATAACTTCTAGCATTCCTCACCATTGGCTATGTTGCCTAAGTGTGCTGTGTGTTCACCAACATCTAGAGGGCTGTACAATTCCTGCCCCTACTATAATCATTTAGCTTACCTTAGGTTACCTAGCAATTCAAAGCAAGGAAGAGCTCAGAAGGAACAATTTCACTTTATAAAATTAATGGGATGTATGCTTAGCCTTTAAATAACACTGTTCAGAACCTTTCATGCATATTATTTCAGTAATCTTTGCAACTCTGTTAAAGTAAGCCAGAACCATTATTCCCACATTATAGAGAAGGTATGATGATGTGTTGCCAAAGGCCATCCACTGTTCCCATGGTTAAGCATATGATTCCTGACTCAGGATGAACCAGGGACGTGCTAGATATGGAATCTATTCTGAAAGATGATGCTACACTGGCACTCAGAATTATTTCCAGAATATCCATTTCTTGATAAATATGTAAGTGGAAGATTAATTTGAAAGAAGTAGGTCTGCTTTTGCTTCCGAATGCCAACAAAGTGTCACGTTAATATGCATTATGTATAGTGATGAGAGGTTATGGGCACGTAGGATTAAGAAGCTCAGACATGGAATAAAAAACACACCTTTTGAACTCTATTTTCAAAACTTTTAAGCTTGAGGTATAGAATGGCTTGAAAATTAAGTGAGTTGAATGACTTGGCACTCAAACCACGATATGAAGATAAATAGGATTTCAAATGCTGCATCAGCAAAACACTGGTATGATTATGCAAGCTCTAGGCCAGGGGTAGGCAACCTTTTTGAGCCGGGGGCCGGGTTGCTGTCCCTCAGATAACTGGGGGTCCGAAGCCAAAAAATAAATAATTAAATATTTTTTTAAAAAATTGAAATAAATAAATAAACCGGGACAAATGTAGGACAAAATTTCCAAATGGAAGGCACTTTTTTTAAAAAATGGAGGACACACGAAAAAATTTGCTGATTTTTTAAAAAATGTTAATATAAATGCATATTTCTGAGGCTTCTATAGACAATTGCCCCCCTTGCCCGCCTCCTCCTGATAGGCCAAAGGCCCCACGCCCTCACGCGAGAGGCCAAAGGCTCCGGTGGCAATCAGTGGCAGGACCGGGCGGGGGCCGGTCCCAAGGCCTTGCCGGGCCGCATCCGGCCTGCGGGCCGCAGATTGCCTACCCCTGCTCTAGGCATTGGAAAGATAGCTTGTGAAAGAGATTGGATTTAACCATTATAATTTTTTGTTCTTTTTAACTGCAGTCAAGTTGATTTCAAATTATGGTGACCCCATGAATTAGGGTGACTTCAAAGTCACCCTAATATCAACAACCCTGCTCAGGTCTCGCAGATTCAGGGCCATGGCTTCCTTGACTGAGTCTATCCAACTGCAATGCAGTCTTTCTTTTTTCCTACTGCCTTCTACCTTACCAAGCATTATTATATTTTCTAGAGAAACATGCCTTCTCATGATATCACCAAAATACGATAGTCTCAATCTAGTCATTGGGAAAGTTTAGGCTTGTCTTTTTAGCAATCCACAGTAGCCATAGAAACATACAACCCTATAAACTGTCAATTTCAAGGGTTTCTGAATGAAACAGATTATCTGCATCCGTTTCAATCTGGCTTCAGACCTGGCTATGGGACGGAGACAGCTTTGGTCGCCTTGGTGGATGACCTATCCAGGGAACTGGACGGGGAATGTGTCCTTGTTGTTCCTTTTGGCAGCGTTCAATACCATTGACTATGGTATCCTTCTGGGCTGCCTTTCTGGGATAGAACTTGGGGGCACTGTTATGCAATGGTTAGAGTCTTTCTTGGAGGGATCAACTCAGAAGGTGATGTTGGAGCACTCCTGTCCAACCCCTTGTCTTTTAGGGTTCTGTTCTGCCCCCCCCCCCCACTGCCCCATGTATGTGTAATGTAATATGATGAATGTAAGATACCTTGCATGCAGTGCAATGCAATATAATAAAAGCAAAGTGCCAGACAATGACATATCTATGTTTCACTCTAACAAGTGTGTATATATTTATATATGTATGGCTGGGTATAATAAAGTAGCCTAAAAGGTTACCAGAAAGCCTGCTCATTCTTCCATGTAAATATTCTAAGATTCCAATACTTAAGAATGCTTAAGTGGGGTTTTGATATTAATGTTGCCTGTCAGGATTTCACCACCATCATAAGTTGAATACCTAGATGGCCTAAAGGTTAGAGCAGGATCACCAAAAAGACTACTGATTAGCTGACAACTGGCAAAGGACCCTCAGTCTTTCAGCCTAAAGGGGTTGGGTAACTGCATCCTTTCAGGACAGACTCCCATCACTCACAGCAGTTGCTAAATCCTGTAAATCAGGATTTGGCAGGGGTGGGTGACAAGTCAGGAGATGCTACTTTGTAAACTACACTTTTTCCATTCCTGGCTATCATTTCCTGCTTCTTTTTCTCTCAGGCGGTTTACAGACTGCCCCTTTGGGGCAGCCTGTTCCCGCCCCTTTCCCCGCCAGATTGGGGCCTCAGCTGCCACAGAGGCAGCCTCTAAGGCCCTGATCCGCCGCTTTCCAGGCTGCGGGGAAGCGGCAAAAGGCCGCTTCCCCATGGCCTGGAAAGGGGTGTCCTTAGGGCTTCATGCCCCAATGACACCCGACGGTGGTGGGGACAAAGAGAAAGGGGCCACTTGGCCCCTTTCTGCTTTGTGTCGCTGGTGCAGCCATCTAAAGACTGCGCCCAGCGACACAAAGCTGGAAGGAGCTCCGTTTCGGTGCTCCTTCTGGCGCCACAGAAAGGGCACCCCAGGCGCCCTCACGCAGCACCAGGATGTCACTTCCATATGGCTCTGTATGGAGGCGGCGCGGTCACGGCGTCACAATGGCGGTGCCCATGTAGAATGGGTGCTGCCATTTTGTACGTGCTCAGCACATACTAGGGTTAGGACATCCGGAAGGGACGCCCTTTCCTAACCCTAGTACGTGCCGAGCACGTACTTTTGGCGCGTGCAGAACACACCTCAGTTAGAAAAAGGTAAGCAGCATGTGGAGTTTCTATAATGGCTACCTAAGCAGACTTGACCACATGGAAGCCAGCTTTAGGGGTTTCTATAACCAATTTTAGAGCTTTTCCTCATCCCTATCTTTGAATAAATGTCCTAAAATGGTGAGTATGTTTTCTTTTTATCTTATTTATTTATTTCCAGGATTTATACCGTGCCTTTCTCCCACAATGGGATTCAAGGCAGGTTACAATATATTGTTTAAAAAAATACAGAGTTAAAACATTGATTACAAAAGTTAAAAATAATTAAATACTACCAACATTAAAACTTAAGATTAAAAACAGCATAGTTAAAAACAGTTTAAAAAATCATTAAATATTAAAACAGCACAACACATTCCTTGAATAAAATCTACCCACCAATAGCCTGCCTAAATAAAAATGTCTTGAGCCAGTTAACCTTTTTACCACCAGTAGTGGAATAAATCATCAGTTATTTCATCCTCACATTCAAAGACACATAATTAAAATAGTTTTATACCCTCTGCAGGAGGAGACAAATCTTCCTTCACAATATTTTCTTATATTCAAACATCCTGAAGTGTGGTGCAAGAATTATTTTGCTGCAAAAACATGTGGTGGCATTTCTTTTTTAGCAAACCCTTCCTCCCCTCCCCATTTTCTGTTCAGAAAAAAAGGGGGCTGTACTAAAAAAACAACATGTTTTTCTCTGCAGAATAATTCCTGTGCAAAACTTCAGGATGTTGTCTACAATGAAAAATTATGTAAAATTTGTGCTGATCTATTATTCTTTCCAAGGGGGCCAGGGGTGGTTAACAGAAAATTCATTTTTCAACCTAGGAATCAATAATTGTGAATATTTTTCCATCCATATCCTAAACTTACCACATCATTCCACTGTAGTCTTCAAGCAAAAATCTCCAGTATCCTTCATCTGGGGCCCTGGAAGCTACCCAACGATGCCAGCTGTTGATGCTGACCCAGAGTGTCAACATTTGGTTTCATTTTAGGTTAGGAAAAATGAACATGCTGTACTAAACAGTACTGAATGGAAACAGGTGGAGCACTTGTTATCATGTTGGATATTCCAGTGTTATATTTCTCCACCAAGATCTTTCCTTCATTTTCCTTTGTCCCAGTAGCTTCTCACAAATGTTGGTTCTTGAAGGACACTAAAGTCTGATTTGCACTGCAGAAACAGTGCAGTTTGACAACACTTTAACTAGTATGGCTCAATGCTATGGAATCCTGGAATTTGTAGTTTTGTGAGACTTTTCTGATTTTCAAATTTTGATTTAGCCTTATCTATTAGAGAGCTCTTGGTGATACAACAAACTACAAATTCCAGAACTCCAGAGCATTGAGCCATGCCAATTAAAGTAGTATGAAACAGCATTATTTCTGTAGTGCAGATTAGACCTAATTTCTACAGCTACTACTTTACTACTTTTTTTTAGGGTTTTTGTGTTTTAAGAACATGAAGTGAGATTGTGGGTTCTTTAAACACATCATCCACTCTACTGCCTAATGCCCACCTGACCTTACAGAGGTGTGATGTTACTGGGAAGTACCTTTATACTTATACCTTACTTCCTGGAAATTTACCAAAATGCCCCAAACCTTCACTGCCTGCAAACAGAATGAAGATGTTTGGGGGTTGAATCAGTACAATCTTCTTTTATATCTTCCTTCTGTGAATTTTATATGTGGTAGCAGAGCCTTATCATGGACCTCTCAAGCACTCACTAGGTGATCCTTCATCAGCCTGTGAAGAGAGGTGTGAGAGAGATCTATTGACTAAGGGAATGCTCCAGCAACAAGAAGTGGTACTTGAGGCTATACAAAAGTACAGGTTGTGAACAAGAGACAAAGAGCTTTATATTTATGGGGAAAGAAAAGACATAATACTGTGCTCTTTTCTGGTCAAAAAATACACAGGAAGATGACTTTCCGGTGAGAACTTAAGGTGATCAGCAGCTAAACATCGAAGTACCTGTGAAAAAAGTACCTATCATTTTTTCTGCTTTGTATCCTGCTAGCAATATTCCCCCCTTAGTAGTTGTTTTTTTTTAAATGGGTTGCAAGGATTTTTTTTTAACTTCACTTCCCAAATATGTGATATGTTGACATCCATGGTTCTTCTTTTTTTTCTATTTCACATTTTTAATGTACCCATTTTCTTCTTTGACTAAAGGAAAGGTGGACAAAGTGCCATCTTGAAGCCACGTGCCTTTCCCTCAAGCTATCATTTGACACTTCCAAATTACCCTGGAAGTGACCATCCACTTTTTAAATAGCCTAATGGGGTCCCCACTGCCATTTCACATAATAAAATACACAATTTTTTTCAAACCAAGAAATGGACTTCTGGCCACTTCTGGTTTTGTTTAGTTGGCAGTCTATGCAGTGCACAGGTGTAACTGTGGAGGTTGTGGGTGGACAAAATGATAAAACTGACCTGCCTCAAGATTCTCTCCCACCCCCATGAAATTTTCTCCTAGTTTCTCCATTTCTAGCATTGCAGTAACATAAAATTTTGGTTGAGCATTTAGCATCTAAAGAAAAATGAAGACTAAGTTGCAATGTGGACATAGCAAATGTAAAGGTTCCAAATATGACTGATTTCACTGTGTCACTCTTTGCAAGAGAAATTGATGGCAAAGTCATTACAGCATCAAAATCCACCACCACCACCCTGAAAATAGTGAGTAGAGTAGGAAGTGGGGGTGAATTTTTCCTTAATATCTCTTCCCAATTGAGTTCATGAGAAATTGCACTTACAAGTTTTGTCTTAGTGTTGTGCATATCAGTTTTAGTACTCTCCTACTTGAGGATTAGGAATGGAGATGGTCTGATCTGTCAATTTCAGATTCTCTTTTTCTCAGTCTTAACCTTTATTTCCTTACATTTTTTCCTTTTCAATTTCATTTCTAATTAATTTTTTGTATTTTTTTTGTGGATACGTGCATCTTTGTGCAAATATCCCTAGAGATGTACATGGTTTTGCAGATTGTTTTTTAATCTAGGGAACCATGTTACAAAATTGGTGCAGCCTTCAAAGTATTATTGTGTATTGGTTCAGATATTGGTTTGGAAAATGCAAATTTGCATTAAAATGCAAACCAAATTAATTTTTCTTCCCTGTCTGCTTGGGAAACATAATCTGCTTCTTTTTGTAGATGGCCACTGTATCACAAATTTGATTCTTGGTATTGATTTATATTTTTAACTAGTTACTTCCATGTTGTGGAAGTGGTGTACATTCAGCAGATGCTTACCAAGCTCCATGGTAAAGGTGGAGAAATTGTAGCTTTCCAAATGTCATTGTACGACAATCTCCATTTGCTCCACAAAGCATAGTCAATGGTGGGATGATGGGAGCTGCAGTCCAGCAGCATCTAAAGGACCACATGTTCTACTTCCTTGGTGCTTTAGACAGTGGACCATGCTTTGATACTTGCATAATTGGCAGCATGTAACAGACACAACCTTAAAGTCAAACTGCTTATCTGCTTGCAAGATGTCAATGGGACTAAGAGTTTCATCAATCAGGCCTGCATAACTTCAAAATGAGTACTTGGTGGCTTTGCTCTTGATTCACACCCCGATAGCCAAAAGGTTGCAGCAGTTCTTCATCATCTTTGAGTCTACACTTTCTCTTTTCCTGTCCTCACACCCTCCAGCATTTCACAGCTAAAATCAGGATTCTGTTTTTTAACATCCCTATGATCACTCAGCCAGACACATCCTCTCCACTGTTACATACAATTGAAAGCTTTTCTCCAAATGCTGTATGCAGTAGTTATGTATTGTACACACCACATGGAGGGGGGAGAGATGAAGTCATACTTTTCCTACAGCTGATGATCAGCAGTAGAAAATATGGTGCCATCAACTGAAACATGTTGCCAAAGACACCCATACCAACTGCTCTTGATTCAGAAGCCTTTGACCATTTAATGTGATAATCTCTTTGTTTTATACTCTTCTTCTCATCTTTCTTTCTTTCTTTCTTTCTTTCTTTTTTTTCTTGTTTGGTATTTTTATCTCCAGAATTGTAGTCCAATGCCCAAACCATTACACCATGGTGGCTTTCTTAAATATTATGCATCTGTAAGTGAATACACTGTAATCCATCCAACAAAAAAGAAACGTATCATATACAGTACCACAGTGAAGACTAAAATACTTTTGGAAGCAATAACTAGATAGCTGACAGAACCAGCAGGTTGTTAGAAATTCTTAACATTTTTCCTACTTTCTTTCTGACATCTTTTAACATCCCAGATCTTCTGATTATCATATAATCAGACTTGCATAACATCCTGGCAGTTTAGGTTTTGATGTGTCTAACCATTTGTGGTGACCTATGCTCTCAGCATGCATACAAGTAGGTGATGTTTTTCTCCTCTTTTCAAGACTAATTGGACAAAAATTGCTTACACCTGGTAAAGTGAATTGACTGAGTTAATAGAATTACTTCTTTTATGTATAAAATGGAGCTCATCAGTACTAATCTGTACTGCAAGTTTAACTCATCTACTTGAAAATATAATAGTTGGGATTCATAGGCAGTATTCATCGGTTTATCTCTGCTGATTTTTTTTTCATGTGAGCAGTATCACCTTTTTCTTTTTCTACTTAATGCACTGCAGTAACCCTAAAGGTATGTTTATGACATGTTTCAGTCTTGCATCTATTTTGCTTTCAGAAATGAAATGGACAGTGTAACCACATTACTGCATTACAAACTTAAAATGCTGTTTTCCATAGTTACTTCTCTTGCTGCCTCCTGTTGCATTCTGAGGCTTGTAGTTCAGGGAGGCCTAAGAGCTCTCTGGCTCTTAGACCTCCCTGAACTACTCTGCCCCTCCTTAAACTGCAAATCCCAGAATAAAACAGGAGGCAGCCAGAGCAGTTAAAGTGGATTAGCAGTGCTATAAGACTGTATAAGAAACACCCATCAGTCTGTGATTAGTTGAACTCATGAAGGCATTTTTGCCTTCTAGAAATAATTGTAGCTAACAATTTTACTCAACAGTTAACAGTGAATTACTATGATTCCTTAAGTGTCTAAGAATGTGTGTATACTAACACATTTACAGCACTTTGATACTAGTTTTAACTTCCATCATTCCATTCTATGGAATCCAGGAATTTGTAGCTTGGTGAAGTATTTGGAATTCTTTGCTAGAGCATTTATGTCCTTATCTGAACTACAGAACTAAAGTATTATAGTAGAGAATTCTAAGTTTCTCACCAAACTATAAATCCCAAGGTCTCATATGCAGGATCCATGATGGTTGAAGTGGCATCAAACAACCGTAAATTGTGTAGAGCAGGTATACTCCAAGAGACTAAGTTTTGTAAAAAGCAAATAATTGTTTACAGTTGAGAAGACTTACAAAAAAAGGCACAAAATTGGTAAGAGAATACAAAAACCACAATCTGTCCAAACTGTATTGTTGCCAAGGAAGAAGACAATGCCCCACACCCATTCTGTGCACAAAAGCTAACTGGTCTGGCAGGTGAATCTTACTTTAATATTTCTGGCAGGACATGTAGGAGAGTAGAATGTCCATCTCATGGGTATAATCTGGTATATGAGGTCCAAGGAAAACCCTCCTCCTCAAACCCAACCCCCATATAGGAGAGACCCTCACTCCCACCCAGAGGGGCAGGTTCACGTCCAGAAATAGTGAAGGATAGCACTTGTCTCTTTCTGCATGAAGAAAGAGCTGACATTGAGAATTTTGTGATGAGGATTAAATAGGGCAAAATAAATTGATATGCTTTGTGGCAGGACCCCACTTGTCATGACATTATCTGATACAACAGTTTGGTCTCAAGGGGAAATCTGGCCCCAAGAACAAGCCACATCCTCATCGTTACTGTACTGAAGGCAGCAGATTATTTGATATCCAACACTGCTGCTGACTCCCAAAATCTAATGACAGTGAGGTGTCTGTGTCACTCTTGATGATGATAGAACAAGTCCTGATTAAGGCCTCCTACTCTGTCCAGCAGTTGGAATTTGAGTCTCTGAAATACCTT
This sequence comes from Sceloporus undulatus, assembly GCF_019175285.1. Lineage (NCBI taxonomy): Eukaryota > Metazoa > Chordata > Lepidosauria > Squamata > Phrynosomatidae > Sceloporus > Sceloporus undulatus. The sequence goes on along the minus strand of NC_056526.1, from coordinate 169,769,385 downwards.
GCCAGGGCAGTCAGGGCCAAAGGCAGCAAATGCCAAGATGTTGAATGCAGATTAAGCCTTGTCAGCATGGCAAAGCCTGAACCAGTCAAATCAGAGTTATTTGAGCCAATGATATGTGGACTTCCAGAGTTAGTAATCTCTGAGCCTGCACCCCTAAAGAAACTATCCTTTAGTTCAATACGTTCAGTTCAATCCTCCATGCAAGTGATCACTACATGTCTACCTGATAGCATTGTGAATAGGTTAGAAGGAAATGAACAGAAAGGAATTATAGTAGGTCAAAGTAGTGCTCCTTTAAGCCCTCTTCACTCTTTGGGGAAGAGATGGAGCTTGAGAAAAGTGTTCTGGCCCTGGAGGAATGAAAGGCCAGAAGTTGAAGTATCAGACTTTGTTAGATCAAATTGCTGTCCTGAAGCTCTTTCTGAAATGTTTGGCCCCATTGTGTCTCATGGGCTTTGCCCAAAGATAGAATGGCAATGGTACTATAAAATGTTGGGATGTAAGATATGCTAATAACTTTTCAGAGTGAAGGCTGAAGTTCCTTGAGGTAAGTTGAGCTTACAAAAGTTGATTTGAAAATCTGGCAAAAAGAAAACAACGTGGTTAATGTCAACCTTATTTGGCATCACTGGGACTTAACCGTGGTTAAGGGCAAAAAAGCAAGAGTGAGGATTCAGTCCTAAATATGTATATCCTAAATGGCACTAGTCCCTGTATGTTTTTTGTAGATTTTTGGGAAATCAGTACTGCATCTACATTGGGTCATGGTTTATGTAACAAGATTAATGAGTGGTAAATGTTTGTACTGTACTAGGAAGAACGTTTAAGGCAGGAGTGGGGAATCTATAGCCTTTCGTGTGTTGTTGGATTCTTAAGTCCCCAAAAACCCTAACTGACACAACAAATGGAAAGGAATATTAGGAGGGGCAGTTCAACAATATATGGAGGATCACAAGTCCTCCATCCCTGATTTCAGAGGTACAAAGGAAAACAGAGCTACAAGAGAAAACAAACTGAATGTGTGCCACCATGCTCATAAAATCTAGATCTGTATTAATAGGAGTTCTGTTTCTGAGACACAGGAAGTGATGATAATAGATCAGAAAGGACTGTAGGTGCCATTGTTTAAGAAGGATGTTGACAGGCTGGAAAGAATTCAAAATAAAGACCCCAGGATAATCGCTATCTTAATCCTAAATGTACTTATATCAAAGAAAATATCTCTAATTTCATTGTAGTTTTTTCCCCCTTAAATGTGCTTATGTGTTCTGCCAAAGTCTAGAAGGCAAATCAGATGAGGAAAAACTGGTGGAAATTGGTATGTTTACTTAAGGCACAGGAGATGAATGGGTGTGTGTGTGTATGTTGGCAGTTTTCAGTTGTTGAAAGGATGTCAGAAAGATAACAGAAAACAATAGTTCACTCTTTGCAGTGAACACCTGATGAGAAGCAATCAGTTAAGCTACAGGAAAGCAGATTCAAGTTAAATATTAGCAATGCTATTCTAACCTTAAGAGCAATCCCACATTGTGGAATCCCTGGAAATTAAAAAAAAAAAAGGTTTAGAAAGGAGTGTTTCAAGTGTGAGCTATTTGTTTCAATGTGAAGTCGAAGGCTTTCATGGCCAGCATCCAGAGATTTTTGTGGGTTTTTCAGGCTATGTGGCCATGTTCTAGAAGAGTTTCTTCCTGACGTTTCGCCAGCATCTGTGGCTGGCATCCCCTGTGGCTGGGGATGTTTATCCTGGAGAAGAGAAGGTCAAGGGGTGATATGATCACCCTGTTTAAATATTTGAAGGGATGTCATATTGAGGAGGGAGTAAGCTTGTTTTCTGCTGCTCCAGAGAACAGGACCTGGAACAATGGATGCAAGCTGCAGGAAAAGAGATTCCACTTCAACATTAGGAGGAACTTCCTGGCAGTAAGGGCTGTTTGACAGTGCAACAAACTCCCTTGGAGTGTAGTGGAGTCCCCTTCCTTAGAGATCTTTAAGCAGAGGCTGGATAGCCATCTGTCGGGGATGCTTTGTTTGAGAGTTTCTGCATGGCAGGGGGTAGGACTGGATGGCCCTTGTGGTCTCTTCCAACTCTACGATTCTATGATTCTAAATAGTATGAAATACCCTCTATCTCTCCCATGCCACAAATGCAAGCCTTAAATTTCTTGGAATGTTTCTTTATCTGCCATTGAAGACAGACACTGGCATAGTTTGGAAATGTTGTTTTGTAAATGCTGTTCTCAGGGGGTAAAGGTAATTTGATTTCAACAGATGAAAACATTGATTTCAACAGATGAAAAAATGAAGATTTAATTGAAAATAAGTCTTTATCATTATCCAGCCTATAGATCCAGTCCCTTCGCTTGTTTCTAACTCCAGGAAGACAAAAAATATATTTGAAAGGGTTAATAAGTCTTGAAATAGCTTAATCCTGCCACCTTTCTTCCATTCTTCACCTAAGCAAAGTTTAGGGAGGTGGTTCTGCATCATGTCCAAGACTCTCTTATAATACAAAAGGGCTGCCATCACAGCCCTAGCTTTTACAGATACCACACCTCTCCCTGTCCTGAAGAACGTTGCTGGAGTACTGCCAAAGTACCTCAAAAACATGTTCTCAGAGACTTCCAGGTCATTCAAGTTATTGTGATTGATCCCCCAGATCTCAATGCCATATTGCATTTGAACAACTGTTTTCCCTATAAACACTTTCAATGCTGAAATTTCCAGCCTCTTTTAGAGTAGAAAAAAATTCAGTATAGCATGGGTGACCTCTGTACTGTCATTTCAGTGTTTTGTAGCTGAGTCTTCCAAGAATTTTTCTCATCAAAATATACTCACAAATACTAAAAGAGGGGATCTGTTCCATCTTGTTTCCATCTAAATTCAAATTAAATTTAGGTGACTGTTTGCCAAAGACCTTTCATTTAGCATAGTTTATTCTAAGGTGTCCTATTTGACAGAACTCATAGAGTTTAATTTAGACTTCTCTTTAGTCTGATTTTATTCTTAAATCTTAATAATGCAGTGTCATCAGCATATTAGTATTCTTATTTTATGAATTCCTATTTTTTCCATTTTATATAGTTTATTTACAGCTATATTAAATACACTGTATTTTTATGTACTCAACATATTTTTCTCCCCCCCCCCCCCCATATTTTTATTCAACAATTTTATCCATACCTTTACAAATAGTTATTGTACATTATATTACATATTGTTTGATTATTGTCATGTAATATGGAATATTCTTTTTTTATGAATTCCTGTTGAGGGAGGGAAGTGATCAGGGCAATTTAACTTAAATATGTTTGATTAGTTGATTGTAATAAATCTACAACAACTTAGTTAACAATATTATTAATATAAAGATTTACCAGGTGGAGGTGCTAACAAGCAGTCTTATTTGACTCCTTTTGTTAAACAATTTTCCTCTGTCAACCTTCCATTAGTGCTAATCCTTAATCTCATGGTTGCATTAGTGTATAACTCCTGAATTAGGAATAACAGCCTCTTATTGATATTAGTCCCCACAAGTTTACCCCACAATTATTCCTATCAATTAGATTAAAAGATGAGAAGACAATGAATGCAACAAAATGCCATTTGGAAAGACTACTAGTATATTTACGAATTAAGTGATGTAACACAAAAACCCAGCTTCATTCTGATGAAGACTATTATTTTGCTTCACCCAATTTGTCAACTTCTGGAGAAGGAAGTGACTGTAAATCTTAGAGCTAATATCCAACAACTGATAATGTTGAGGGTTTAATTTATCTCATTTCTTATTAATTGGTAAGGTTTTTCTCTGTGTCCATCCCTCAGGAAAAACGTCTGTAGAGTTTATGTGAGAAAATATTTTTTGCTAGCAGGGGCTCACAATTCAAAATTGTTCTCTAATGGAATCATATCCTCACCAGAGGCTTTGTCATTGCAAGAGCATATAGGAGTTCATTCTCTTCTTGTTCTGAGGCTAGGGGACAGTCTGATAATGCAGTACTTGATCTATTAAAATTGCTATCCACGCCACTTTGAAAATATTGCTAAAGTCAAATTCCATACCCATCTTTCATTCCTTTCCAGGGTTGCCAACCTTAATTCCTTCCGCTGAGCAATCATAAATATTTTTTCCTCTTTTTCTTAATAAATTCATATAAATTAGGTGGCAGGAAGCCAGTGCTTCCAAATCAGCTTTCATCTGCATCTGCCTTACCCTCCTGGTTAGTTGGGCTGGATTCCTTTTAGCTTGCCTGTATTCATGATCATACCAGCCCACTTTGCCAGAGGCCATTCTACACTGATGGGCCATTTTAGGTAAAAGTATGTATCCTGTGACAATGTTCTGATGCATGTTCAAAAGGAAGGAACTATCCCAATGGTCTAAGACTGACTGTTCAACAGCATAAGACAACTTTAAACATTGCTCCATAATTATTATTCCCTCAGCCAGATCAATGATATAGCCTTAGGGTGACTATAAGTCAGAAATGACATGAAGGCACACAACAAAACATTAGCTTTGAGAGGCAGAAGATATAATCAGTAACACTACCTACTCTGGTCTTAAAAAATGTAAAATATCCATTAGAATTAGCTTAGCACTGCCACAGAAGTTGTCAGTTGCAGGCTAGACATTAACTCAAGTAACTTCCTACCTACTTTATTTACCAGTTTGTCTAAAGAAAAACAATAAAAAACAATCAAGTAAAAAAAGCACACCTCATTACAGTCCAGTCCAACATGTTTCTTTTCATTAGCACCTGAACCAACACTAGCATTGAAATCACCACTCACACTATGGTTACTTTAGGATACTGTGTTTCGTAAAGATGCAGTCTCTTCCTGTTCATCCCAAAAGAACCTTGAACTCTCAGATTTATCTGGTAGACAGTATACATTAAAACAAGTTAGAGCATCAATCTGACCCCCAATTAGCTCTTAACAATATAAATAACTGCTTTTAGACTGATAAATTACTTCAGACACAACATTCAGTTTCACCGAAATGAAAAATGGCTATGCTGCCCCTGTCTCTTCCCTTCTTAAAATCATAGAATCATAAAGTTGGCAGAGACCACAAGGGCCTTCCATTCCAACCCCGTTCTGCCATGCAGGAACACACAATCAAAGCACTCCTGACAGATGGCCATCCAACCTCTGTTTAAAAACCTCCAAAGAAAGACTCCACTACTCTCCAAGAGAGCGTGTTCCACTGTTGACCAACTCTTCCTGTCAAAAAGTTCTTCCTCATGTTGACATGGAATCTCTTTTTCTGTAGTTTGAATCCATTACTCTGGGTCCTATTCTCTAGAGCCCAGCCACAGAAAACAATCCTCAACATGACACCCCTTCAAATATTTAAATAAGGCTATCAGAATGCCTCTTCTCTTCTCAAGGCTAAACATACCCAGCTCCCTAAGCCTCTCCTCATAAATCATGCTTTCCAGATCATGGTTTCTAAAATTTTGTTGCAAGAAGCAAAAAAGTACTAAACTCCTGTAACAAAAGATGAGAAGTAGCTGATATCCAGGTTTTCTAAAAACATAGAATGTAAAATGATGAAAGAAATATCCTACATTCCTCATCTGAAATTTTTATTCTACCATCCACCAATATTTCAATATAAAACTGAGAAGGAAAGCTGTGACTCTGAGCTGTCCGGTCACGGAAAGTGCATTAATGGGATCTTGGTAACAAAAGGAAAATCTCCAATTTTCCCTAACCTTTCTTTAATCCTATCCCTTCTTGTCAGATCAGAAAGGTTTTATAATTTCTTGTTAAAATTTAAAGTGTGCCTGTTTATATCTGGGTTGGATGCTCTTAATGTGAACTCTGAGGGGGATCAAGGGATTAAGAGCTGAAGACCTAGAAAATGGCTTTATCTGATGCTTCTGGACCTTCCAGGAAAAAGGGATTTTATTTGGTTGCTTACATATGAAGGCATGGCTACCAATACTGCCATTATATATCTGACTATCTGACTGGACTGATTCAATCAAGGAAGTCATGACCCTAAATTAGTAAGATGTAAGCAGGGCAGATGATGACTGGGGCTCTTTGCAGTCTCTCATTCATAGGGTTGACAAAAGTAAACTTGATAGCAAAAACCAACAACATGGAGCCCTGGTGGCGCAGTGGGTAAATGCCTGTACTGCAGCCATTCACTTGAAACCACAAGGTTGAGAATCAGGACCAGCAAAAGGGCCCAAGCTCAACTCAGGCTTGCATCCTTCCGAGGTTGCTAAAATGAGTACCCAGACTGTTGGGGGCAAATTAGTTTACTTGCTAATTAGCTTATTTGCTGTTCACCCCTATGATCTTTGGAATAGGGGTATATAAATAAAACAAATTATTATTATTATTATTATTATTATTCATAGAATTTCATTGGTGCTCTGCTTGATGGTACAGGAGGTGGTAGTACTGAAAGGAACTTCAGATGTGCCTTTAGGACTGGAATCTTGAAGTTGTATATATTATGCTACATATATTTACATAAGTATATATATATAATGTGACATGGAAGAAATGAAGCCTCCCAAAGCACTTGGAATAACTCATTCATGGTATAAATATCTCTTTGGTGTTTAGCATCTCAGAATGTAAGTTTCTTCATACATTACAGAGTTGACCCAGGCGTGAGGCATTTTGTTCCCTCTGTAGAATGATAAAATAGCACAGAGGTTCACTATAGGGCTAGCTGAATATTACTTCAACAATGGTGCTGGGATATCATTTCCCACCAAACTTAAGGACAGTAGATTCGTTTCATGGCCAACAAGGCAGGCTACATAGCATCCAACATCTCACTGCTATTCTTCCTCCATCATCTGCTGCTTTGGGCAGCTTTACCTTATGGTAAAGCTGCTCCTTGGCTCAGCCACAATTCACCTCAATCTTCAGATCATAGATTATTTGTTGATCAAACTGGAGACCAAGAATGCCAATACTTTTTCCACAGAGCCCATACCTTCCAACATTTTGCAGATAAAAAGCAGGACATATAGCTAAGCACCATCAGAGCATGGTCGAGATAGCAAAAGTTATTAATGAGAAAGAACACATAATAAGGGGAGGCTGCAACTGTTTGCTTTTGCCTGAGTCTACACAGAAGAACAGGATTCTGAAATCTTCTCTTTCAGAATCTTTCCCATACCTTCACTGCACTCCAGCTCTGGCCAAGCTGTGTACCATTCAGATAGGGTCATGCAGATTTCTTTACATACATCACAGCTGCTGCATTTGCCATAGATCCTCTGAGATCAGTAAATGTGTGTGCCTTTCTTATGCAGCTTCCTATTTCACACTACCATGAACCAAGAAATCAATACTACACTACAACCTTCCCCATCCAGGGCCCTCCAAATGGTAGTTGTAGTTAGGTGATGGTTGTATTCAGACTCATACAGAGGACATCAAGGAAATAAACCCTTTTTTCAAAACCTTAGCATTATTGATCCTACAATACTGAATCATTTTGGATAAAAATGTTAAACGTATTCTGTATAATAAGGAAACTCATTAACGGTTCAATATTTCCCCCTGGAAACATGGCAGTTTCACCTTCTGTTCTCTGATCTCCCCCACCCTGTGAAACCACGGATTAACAAAGCAATTGTGTACTCAAAAGCAAGACATACTAAATTCACGAGATTTACATCTAGGTAACCATATACAGTATACAATTACAGGCTTAAACGTTTTTGTTTCTTTCTTTCAGCAAGGCTCGTTGCTGAAGGTTATACCCCAGCTCCACTTCCTATGTTTTTTGTTGCATTCCAAAAGACTGAGGAAGTAAATGAGCCACAGTCTGACACCTGCCCCCCAATTTTTTCAGCAGGGTATATCTTGAATTCTCCAGCATCAATAAGACAGTGCTAAGAAGGCTTTCAGGCTTCTGCGGTTCTTTCATTTGCATCTTGTCAGAATTAAAAAGGGGAGAATGGATGTTTTCAGAATATGGAACAGTACGGGGCAACATGCCTGCATTCATCTACCCACGCTTCCACCACCCACACATTCCTCCTGGGGCTATCAGAAAGAAAGAGCAAGCTAATCGCTCAGCTCTCCCTCCCTCACTGTCATGAATATATGCATAGATTCAAGTGAGAAGTGCAAACACCCCAATCCTCCCACTTCTTTGGGCTGGCAAAACTTGCACATCTCCTTGTTTCTCGTAATGGACAGGGTGATCCAAAGAAAGGGAAATGCTGCTTTACAGAGGATTGGGGGAAGGTAGGAACATGCTGAGATGGTTCTCTTTGCAATATAATGCCTCTACTGCTCCATCTAGTGGTAGAAAGCTATGGATGATGACATACACACTGCAGACAGTAGCTTTTAAGGATGTTTCCTTAGACAAATCCTGTAAGGGAGTGTAATCATCTAAACAAAGAGAAGTACATTATTTTTCCACTGGTCAGAAATATGAGTGTTATTGTATTTCTAGACCTTTTGTATGCAATATCGCATTCAGAATAGACAATTCATTACTAAAAATAATCAGTGTTGATAGCTAAACTATGGAAAGGTACAATAAACCAAAGATTTTATTTGGATCCTGCTTTGTCACTTCAAAAAGTAGGCCATTTCTGCTCAACTGATTCAGAGCTGGTCTATTTCAGCTTGGGTCCTGAAAATCCAAAGCTTAGTGCTTGTCACTGACTACCATGGGAAATAAAAATAGGCGGGATACAAACCGCCGCTTTGCAGCGCTCCCCCGCCGCCATTTGCTCCGTGTGGGAGCTGCAGCAGCCAAACCGCGCGACTCCCGCGCGGAGCAAAAAAGAAGCTCCATTTCGGAGCTTCTTTCTGCAGCGCATCTATGACATCGCGAGGCGCCGCAGGCGCATTCGCGACGTCATAAGCGCCGCGACACGTCTGGACGCTATGTGTCCAGTACATAAAGATGGCGGTGCCCGTGTGGAAGGGGCGCCGCCATCTTGTACGTACTGTATACGTACTAGGGTTAGGGGGGTGCGGAAGCACCGCCCCTTCCTAACCCTAGTACGTATACAGTACGTACTATATGGCGGTGTGTATCCCGCCATAGTTATCTTTTTGGTTCTCTGACATATTATCCTGGAGGGAAGTGACCAGTGGGGTCCCACAGGGCTCTGTCCTGGGCCCAGTGCTATTCAACATCTTTATCAATGACCTGGATGACAGAATTGGGAGCAAACTTATCAAATTTGCAGATGGCACCAAATTAGGAGGAATAGCTAATACCCCAGAGGATAGGATCAAAATTCAAAATGACCTGAATAGACTAGAAAGCTGGGCCACAGCTAACAAAATGAAATTCAACACGGAGAAATGTAAGGTATTGCACTTAGGGCGGAAAAATAAAATGCACAAATATAGGATTGGGGACACCTGGCTGAATGAAACTACGTGTGAAAGGGATCTAGGAGTCCAAGTAGACCACAAGTTGAACATGTGTGAATAGTGTGATGCAGCAGCTAAAAAGGCCAATGCAATTTTAGGCTGCATCAATAAAAGTATAGTGTCTAGATCAAGAGAAGTAATAGTGCCACTGTATTCTGCTTTGGTCAGGCCCCACCTGGAATATTGTGTCCAGTTCTGGGTGCCACAATTCAGCAAGGACATTGAGAAACTGGAGCATGTCAAAAGGAGGGTGACTAAAATGGTGAACGGTCTGGAAACCATGTCCTATGAGGAACGATTTAGGGAGCTGAGGATGTTTAGCCTGGAGAAAAGAAGGTTAAGAGGTTATATGATAGCCCTGTTTAAATATTTGAAGGGATGTCATGTTGAGGAGGGAGCAAGCTTGTTTTCTGCTGCTCCAGAGAACAGAACCCGGAACAATGGATGCAAGCTACAGGAAAAGAGATTCCACCTGAACATTAGGAGGAACTTCCTGACAGTAAGGGCTGTTCGACAGTGGAATGCACTCCCTCGGAGGGTGATTGGAGGTCTTTAAACAGAGGCTGGATGGCCATCTGTTGGGGATGCTTTGATTTGGATTTCCTGCATGGCAGGGGGTTGGACTGGATAGCCCTAGTGGTCTCTTCCAACTCTACAATTCTATGATTCTATGATATTATGACATTTGTAGTCATAGTAGCCTCTTTGAAGGGAACCTCTGGTCTAAATCCTATTGTTAGTCTCAACTCGAATAAATCTTTTGAATCAATGGAATTCATTTATGGGTTGACTCAGCATTCAACAACAGATCGATTAGGTCTACTTGAGTTGGGACTAATTAATAAGATTCAGGCATATATTAACCAAATAGCAGGTAAGTAGACGCAAAGTCATTTCCCCAACAATCACTATCCCCCTTTATGTAGGAACTAATAACTTTGTTTCAAAATTTGCATTCTTATCACTATAGACCTCATGGCCTTTTCTGTTTCTTCACCATACCTTAATTTTTTTTGGGTACCACCTAGTTTGATTTTCATCTAAAAACCATGCCAAAAGACCCCAAAATGCATAAAAACATTGAGAAATGCCTTCCCATGCCATCTAATCCTATTGGATTCCACATTAAAAAATACTTGCTTGGGGCCATACGTCAGCCAAAATGGTGACAAGAAGTTGCATCCCTTCCAGTTGCCATTTTCGTGAGTATAGGGCTGCAAATTGACGTATTGGGGAGTGCTGACAGAGAGGGGTGGTCTATAGGGATTTCAAGAGGAGGATACCTCAGCTCTCAGCTTTATTTTCATTTTATTCTGTTTTATGTGAGAGATTGAATGAATGAAATGAGGAAATTTAGTTTTGGTTATGACACTGTACCAGCTTTAATATGGGAATCAGAGGCATGCATGACTTATTAACTGGGAAATGATGTAAAGAGTCCATGAACTACCTTAGGTTTAGGGAAGAAGGAAAAGCAAAGACTGACAAAAAATAGCATAGATTTAAGTACCTGGGATATAAAATAAAAATTGGAAGGCAGCATAATGTTGACTTCTCAGATCAGGAATGAAAGCTAACTGTATCAAAAGTACAACACCTAAATGAAAAGGCAGTACTGCAAAGAACTCCTGACAAGACAAATGGCAAGAAAGTAAACAATATATCCAATATATCCAAGACAGATGAGGAATGCAACAGAGCCAGCAATCAATGCTGAATGATTGAAGAAAGAGATTGTGAATGCCTGGAGGAAGTAAAAAAAGGCCAACATGCAAGTTGGAAAATGGAAAAACAATATGATCTCTGGAATCCTTTGGGGAAATAAACTACATAGGCAGATGTGAAAGGAATTGATCTGTTGGGACTTGGGAGTGATGAAGAATACCCATTAATGGTACACTAATCAAGGTGATAGAGATTTATGAGACCTAATTCTGATAAACAATATAACAATAATCTGATTCATAGTTTTGCATTGCAATAGAATTCTGTAATGAAGCTGGATGCTGTTCAAGCCAAAACAAAACAAAACCATACCAAAAAAAACCTCTCAACTGAGTTGTTGACCACACACTGTTGTAGTCATTAATTCATTAAGCTTTCTAACAGTATTTTTGCTTCTTAGCCAAATATACAATTGCAATGTTTGCTTAAAAACAAAAGAATTCAGAGCTGAGATTATATACCCTCCATGATTTCAAAGATGAAAAAAGGACATGTGTAGCCAAGCAACAACAGAGTGTGGCCAAACTGGCAAAATTCATTAATGAAAAAGAACATGCAAGTTAGGAAAGGCTGATGCGGTTTGCTTTTGTCTGAGCCTACTTGAAAGGACTAGACCCTTTTCTTCCCCCAGCTGAGATGAGTGCAAACTACTTTTGTACTTTGAACTCAATTTGCATCCATTGAAGTTAACTGATGGTGAAAAGTGACAGTGGGAGGAATAGAAAGAAACTAGAACTTCTTAAAAATCAACTGAAAAACATGGAATGATAGAGGGTTAATCTGGACTGTACCTGCCAAAGTGAGACATTTGAGGGTATGAGATTATGCATGTTGGTTTGCTAAAGTGTAAATTGAAAATTAAGCAGTCTTGAAATATCTGAAGATACATCTGTACAGGTTTTGAAGTAATGGAATTATGAGGGAATATAGTGTTTTCTAGTGCTGGAAAAATGTTCTTAACTTAGGCTTTGAAGTTAGGATGTTAAGCAAGATAGACATTTGGGGTATGATCCAGAATGCTTGTGGTATGGCATTTCTCATTAGCTAGCCTAGCACCTTCTCTAGGACAGCACTATACATATAAATAATAATAATAATAGGATTTATTTATATGCCACCCAATCACCGGGAATCCAGGTGGCTTACAACAGAGGGGATAATAGACGGTTCCCTGCCTTCAGGCTTACAATCTAAAATCTATCTAGAGTTGTACTTCCACATTACTAGGTTTGTTTCTTCTGTATTAGATCTGAGACATTTTTTCAAATGATTATTTTCTTAGAAAAGTACTCTGAGAATTTTCTTTATGAAACGTTCTAGAAATAAGATCATTTCAAGACTTTCCGCTGAAGTTTCTCTATGACTATTTTTGTGTAGTTGGTAATCACCATTCCCTACATTGTGATTTGGAATAGTGCTATGAAAAGATTTCCATCTCTACATCCATTCAGAATCAATTCAGTGTTCCCACTATGTTTACTGCGATTGAATCTCACTATGCCATTTTAACCCTTTTGCCATTCGCATTTACCACCGTGTCAATTTAGGTGCCTCCATTTCTGGAAACGATGTAGTGTGATTCCAATTGATTTGGTAGTGTGGTCACACTACCGAAGATGCAGATCATTGCGGCTCTTTAAAAAAGAACCACTAAGGGGTCTGGTGCCAAATACACCAGTTTAAGTGAGCTTTTCGGCTGCTACCCCCCACAAACTGCAACAAGTTCAGTCAGATCAAGTGTGAACTTCATGGAAATAAACTGGTTCCACACCAATTTATTTCCATAGTGTGAATGGGGCCTAGGTCTAAAACATGGGCCTGGTTTGTCCCCCCTGTGTCCCTCCTAGGTCATCTGTGGAGCAATTTAAGTTTCCTAAGGCTTGATATCAAAATATCAAAGCCAAGCCTGTTAGAGTTTAGCTTTAAAAATTAGCAGCGTAACAGAAATGTGCTCTTGTCTAACTATGCTTTCCTAAGAACTGACTCCAAAAACAAGAAAACATATAGTTTGTAGTTTAAAATAAAAGTTTATTAATGGCTTGATCTATATTTACTATTGTCCTGGTTCACCAAAGCACTCACCCCCAGCTGATAATGCAGGCAGAGGCAATGAATTACAAACAGCTCAAAAAATGTCCTTGCCTATGAAAGTCAGTTGAGAGGAAGGCATTGGTCAAGCAGTCTGAGTCAAAGGAGGCATCAGGAATCATGGTCAACATGATCTAAAGGTCAAAGAAGCCTGGATGTCTGAAGTAGGAAGGCAGAAGTCTAGAAACAGATAACAGGAATGCTGGCCTAGAAACAAACAAGTTGCTTCCAGCAACTCCTTAGGTAAACTCAGCTCTTAAATAGGCTAACACCAGCTGCTTCTAATCAGAGCTTGCTGCTTAGCCTGCAGCCTGGCTGAGCATTTTTAACTCTTGTTTGTTGGATCCTTATGTTCCTTGGTTGAGGACAAGACCCCAGCTGTGGCCTCTGTCTCATCAGCAGGTGAGTCTTGCTGCAATTCCACAGGATGAGCTGGCTGAAGCTCTTCAGCAGGGAGGGCTGGCTGCTCTGCAACAGGGAGAGCTGCAGGCTGTTCCCTGTTTGGAAGACTTGCCTGGGTCCTTTCCTCAGCCTCCTCATTGGACTCTTCCTCCAGGTCCCAGTCCTGCAGCTGCTGGCCCATGACAGCTATAATCTAACCTAGTTAGTGAATAGTTCAGGTGGAAAAGAAATCTTTATGTCACCATCTTTCCAAAAAAAGTTGAGAGAGGAGGAAAACCAACAGTTCAGTTGGAAATCTTTAAAAAGAATGTCAGTTAGTCCCAAAGAGGGAATGATCTAAGTTACATGGGCGGTTTACAGACTGCCCAAAAAGGATGGTCTGCCGCTGCCTCCGTTTCCGCCGCCGGGAAGCCTCAGCCTCCAAATGGGGAGGCTTCCCGGCGGTGGAAAAAGAAGTCGCAAAAAGCTGCTTCTTTTTGCGTCGCAGTTGCAACGCACAAGTGCGCAAATGACACACTCGTGACATCGCAAGTGCAGGGGGACATGTGGACACTAAGTGTCTGGCACGTCAAAATGGCAGCGCCCATGTGTATAGGGCGCCACCATTTTGTAAGTACTAGGTACATACTAGGGTTAGGGCATCCGGAAAGGACATCCTTTCCTAACCTTAGTACATACCTAGTATGTACTTTTTGCGCGTCTGGAACGCACCATGGTTAGTTGAATGAGAGGGAGGGAGGGAAGAATGTGCATGCAGGAAATCCCTATCAGCCACAGAGGAAGGAAAGGGGAAAATTTCTATGAACAAGTCTTGTCAAGAAACCCCGATGACAGAATTGTCTTGAGGTCACCATTAGTCAAAACTGACTTGAAGTCGAATAGCAGCAGCAACAAAAAGGAGGAGAAGGAGGCCTTACTATGGAGAAGAAAAATGATTTTCTATTGTTAAACTGAGCCCCAACTCTGACAAACTATTGAAGAATTTTTCCTCCCATTGTACCCCAACTGTAATAACACCCTGAATAAATAACTTTAGTTTAATTGACAGTTATAATTATGTGGTTATCCAAGTGTGCTGCTGCTCATGAGTGCAGCTAGACTTCCAAAGATCTATTAGGTTTTATTTAGGGCTTGTTGCTCTTCTTACAGTGTCATCATTGTTGGTTGCTTCCACACCTCTGTTATTATTTGTCTTTTCTTATCCACCTCCCTTCTGTTATACTGCTGGTGTCTAGTAGACCTTCCCAAAGGTTACAGAATGGCACTAGCATTAGAGTGACTTATATGAGAATAGAGGACAAGAGCCTCTTACCTGGCACTTTCTTGAAGATTCCTCCCTCCCTCCAACCTGCATCTAACCCTGGGTTAAAGGAACTGACAGAGCTGGAGGAATGGCATGAATTTCTGCATTTGGGTTACAGTACAAAATCTGTTGGCTCTCGTGCAACTATGAAATGCTCATCATTTATTTATTTATTTATTTATTTATTTTTCTAAAAGGATATTCCTAGCATGCCAAGAGACAGAGCTGAAACCTTTAAAGTGTCATTGTTTCTAACAGTGTAGAAATGAGTAGTGAGGAGGAGGAGAGAAAAGTTTAGAAAGAGTTTTCAGGTAAGATGAAAGTTTATCTGTGGTTGTCACCTTGCAATCGAGATACCATTCATCTAGCTTCAACCTTCCAGTGGGGGACCAGGCTGCTGCAATATTTGATGCACTTAAGAGTAGTTTTTTTGAGAAGTGCAGATGACATTACTGGGGTGTGAGCTCAGTGGTTTAGTGGTGAAATGATAACTTGCAGGCACTCATCTTAAAAAGGGAATAATCAGTGGGCATTTTGGCCATTGTAGGCCAAAATTATAGCCTTTTATTTTAGTGCAGATGTGGACAGTCCATGGGCAATATGTGGACCATGGCAATCTCCTGAGCAGACCATAACTATAGGGACCATGTTTTACCAGATCAGCTGAGTAGTAGATGGTGTAGAACACAATGGAAAGCATTCATCTTGTTTGTTTTCTTATGCACTGAAAAAATGTTCTTCCCATCCTCAGTTGATTGGTGCTGAGAAATGTGTGATGGCATCAACATGGAGAAATGGTAGATTTAAACATCCCCTATGCTGGGATGGACAGAAAAAGTGAGCAAATACATGTGTTTGTATGTCTCTAAATGCATGTATCTCTACATATGCATATCTTAGCACATGACTCTTGGAGATAAAAATGTTGTCTATCCCTCTTTTAGTGTTTTAATTCTACTAGCTCCCCTGGGATGAGTTACAAGGTGAATAAGAATTCATATGGGCAGATGAAAAGGTTTCGAATATGACATGCATTATACCTGTAGTGTATGTGTTTTAAATTTAAATGATGTACTTCCTGTCCTGGTGTATTCCCTGTAAAAATCCAAGACCAGCTACAATACATTTTTGGCAACCCAAGTCAGGAGGAGAGCTTTAAAAAAATCCTGGGAAATTCCAGCACAGGTAGGGGTTAACCCTTATATCTGATTCCATAGTTCCCCCTGAACATCTGGATGATTGAACTGGGATCTCACCTTTGGTCCAGAGCTTCCTCTCTTCTTTCCCCCAATATATGTCCATGGGTGAAGGGAATCCCATTCACACCACACTTCAACTGAGCACAAAAAGGATGAAACTATGGCGGGTTACAGACCGCCCATTTCGGGTGGCCTGCACCTGCCCATTTCCCCGCTGTATTGGGGCCTCAGCTGCCAGACCGGCAGCCTCCAAGGCCCCGATCCGTCGCTTTCCAGTCCGTGGGGAAGTGGCAAAAGACTGCTTCCCCGCGGCCTGGAAAGGGGTGTCCTTGGGGCTTCAAGCCCCAAGGACACCCCACGGCAGCGGGGAGGAGGCGAAAGGGGCCGCTTGGCCCCTTTCTCCTCTGCATTGCTGGCACAGCTGTCTGAAGGCTACACCAGCGACGCAAACTCCAGAAGGAGCTCCGTTTCAGAGCTCCTTCTTACGCTGCATAAAGGGCGCTCTAAGCGCCCTCACTTGGCGCAAGGACGTCATGTCTGCGCCGCCTCGTTTGGAGGCGGTGCGGTTGTGATATCGTAATGGCGGTGGTCTTGTGGAATGGCCACCACCATTTTGTGTGCACTCTGCGCGTGCTCGGGTTGGGAGCGTCCAGAAAGGACGCTCCTTTCTATCCCTAGCACGCGCGGAGCACACACTTTTAGGCCCATCTATAACGGGCCAAAATATATGAGTGTGTGTGTGTGTGTGAGAGAGAGAGAGACATGTCTGGATGCAGCAAGGCTAAGTACCCAGAGTCAAATTAGTGTGATAAATCATGAGTCTTTCCTCCTAACCTGGATGAGCCAGTCATGCAGCAATAGAACATTCTGTTGTGGCAACTTGAGAAAATTTTGTTGGACTCAACAAATAGTCACATTTGATAGGCAATCAAAAATGTATCATTAACATCTGGCTAGGAGGTCCTGAGGATGGGGGAGAGCTTTCATGATGTTCTGCCTGCCATTAAGCGTTTCATCCTGTTTCTTTAATGACTACCAGTAGCAACTTGGTCAGTGAGGCAGTGAATCTGTTCTGGGCTTCAGCTGGAAATTTAATGAAGCCATTGAAGGGGCTGAACCATATTCCCCAAACAGGCTCACCACTTTGCAATAGTTCTTTAATGTTTGGACTAAAATTTGGAGTATTTTCACTACCTAAGTGACATGGGAACCGCTGCCCACCATTCCTGCTGTAAATTTTATAGCAATTTATGTGTACATTGTGGATAGCGATTTGCCTCAGTCCATTTTTCTGCTTCATTCTGCCCTGCTGCAGAGCTTCTAAAAGTTATTTTTGGACTTCAGATCCCAGAATCCTTCAGCAAGCATGGCTATGGTCTGTGTTAGCTGTGGGACTCTGGGCATTATGATCCAAAATAGCACCTTTTTCCATGTTGTAGTTCTGACAATGTAAATTGAATCTGCAAGATTTAAGTTCCACTGAGTTTACCCCCAAAGGGACCACTCTACTGGAGCCAGGACCTAACACAACCACCCCTTTCTCTGACCACCACCACAGACAACTTTCCATGGGTATCAATTTCTGATCTGTGAAAACCATCTTTCTTTATATTATGCAGAATTGCATAAAAACCATTATCTCTTTCCAAAATGGCATTCAAACTACAGTAAAGCTAAACATATCACAGTCATAATAGTGAAATAACTGCAGGCTTGGGACATTTTATCTTATTCAGACACTTCTATGGACTTCATCAGCATGATTTTTAAAATGTAAATGAAAAATAAAGCTATATCTCACTGTGCTGTCCCATAACCCCAGCTCATAGTTGCTCTCTTTTTGCCATAGCTGATGCATACAGGATGTGCCCTGTGGGAGTCGCATTTTGAATAATGGTGCATAAATGCACATCCTTTTTTGTAAGATTCAAACACCTGAACTCATTAGTAGTTTCTAATGATGCTCAGACTGTGTTCTAAGCTGGAAACTAAATAGAAAAATATATGGTCCAATCCCCCGTTTTAAGGTACTCCTGCTGAGAATGATAGTCTAACAGAAAGGAAACCCTTCTGTCTGGAGTTGCTTTCTTTGGCATGCTACTGACAAATATCTCCTGCTATACTTCACACCCAAAGAATTAATCTCAAATTGCACTTTATGTATCTCAATAATAAAATATTAGCCCACTGTCTGTTACATACATTTACTGTCACAGTGATTAATTTCATTGGATATTGTGCTGATGCTTTGAATTTTATAGCCATGGTGTTGTGGTTTGAGTGTTGCACTCTGGAGATCAGGATTTGAATCCCTGTTTGGCAATGGAAACCCACTGGGTGGCCTTGGACAAGTCATACTCCCTTAACTTCAGAGGGAGGTAATGGCAAATTCTCTCCAAACAAATCTTGCCAAGAAAACCCCATGATAGGATCGCCTTGGGATCACCATCATCTGAAGACACACAACAGCACCTCTCTCTTTAACTCATATTATTCAGTACTTCATTTCAGCCAGTCTTGTGCAAAACATTTGCAACAACCCCTGCATTATGGTTTTTACTTGTGTGTTGTAAAAATGAACTGGTGAAATAACTTTGAAATTCCGACTTCCCAAATAAACAAAATATTTGTCATGAACCTTCCCATGACTTCAGAAATAGGGTGAGTAGGGATATTTGATTCCAAACAAATAAAAGTAACTCTGCACTTCTATGCCTGTCTGCTCAAAAGTGCATCTCACTAACATGGTTTATTAAGTGCATACGTTTGCAGTCTTAATTGTCAGTGCATATCATTTCTGCTCACTGTATAAGATTTCATGGTTATGTAGCTGGAATTTTTTAGCAGTGCTTCCTAAGTTTTCTGAAATGTTCTCTGTCTACATTTATATCCAAATTTTGACACTCTAAAATTATGTAATATACAAACAATTACACCTTGTCTAGCAAGACAGAACAATACAGTTTCTTTCAGAAGTTGCCACTGCCACCACACTCTTTGATTATTCCACATTTATGTGGGTTTGCATTGCATTTAATGGACATCTTTTTACTTGATGTACCACTTAATCATGTGGTACCCTAAAGGTGGACATCACATGACGTTAACTGCCATCCACAAATGCTCATTTCAAATATAACTTTTTAGCCTTTACAATACAATCAATACAATTTATTGAGTAGCCCAAGGGCCGTTTCAAAATACTAGTAACATAATAAAAAGCAGTATCACACAGCTATATATAAAATGTAAATACAGTGCACTAGGTGCAATAAACCTCCATACAATATAAATACATATGCATAACCTAAACGTGCACCAGAACCAGAACATGCACTACTTGTCTACAGCTTATGTATATCTAAAAGATATACAATATGTGCTAAAGGATATACTAGTAAACAGATAAAATAAAATAGTTAACAATTAAACAATAGTATGTAAGATAGTTACCATAGGGAATAAAACAGAATTAAAATTGGAATTGAAATGGGAGGCAAAAGTAACATAAAATATCCGTCGACATACATCAAATCTGTTCATCCCCCTTACAATTAACACCAATCATTCCAACATATCTAGATCTCAACAGCGATGCTTTATGAAGGAACCGAGCTGTAGCAATAGAGATTTTTGAATCTTGTCCACTCATAAAGTATGATGTTCTGATGTGGGTCTCCCAGTATATTGTTCGTTTAATATAGGGATGAAGATATTGATCCCTTTCTGCTTGGTACAAATTACAACTAAACAAAATGTGTGCTAGATCCTCAATTTCATGATCCCCACAAATACAAATTCGTTCGTTATAAGGGATACCCTGGAATCTTCCATGTCTTACCATGGTATCAAGTTGGTCGAATCTTGCTCGGGTAAATGCCTCTCTGAGATGTTTAGGGATCTGTATTTTTAGATAAGATGGCATTTGAAAGGACCGTTTGTATTGGCTCAACCATTTTAAATTGCCTACCCTACTGAGTGTGGCTATGTCTTCTTGAGCCGCAATGTCCAAAATTCTCTGTCTTGCACCCTTTCTTGCTTGATCATTCATAGTACAAGCTACAGGGAGGCCACAGCTCTTTATAAAGTTTAACAGTTGCCAGGACCATGTAGATTGCAATTGAGAGTGCAACTGTTCTAATAAGCATAGTCTAGGAAGTCTGTTTGGCTCCATTTCATTAATTTTACACCAGTAGTTGAGCACTCTGATTTTAGCTTGAGAGCAGATAGAATAAATTTCTAATTCCGCTCTCACAGCCTTTCTCCATCCCTGATATATAGGATAAGACTGCATACCTTCCAACTTTCCCAGTTTGGCAGAGATAGACCCAATTAATCCTCTGTCACTCCATTTTCCAACTGCTTTTAAAAAGTCCCAGTTTCTCTTTCTTTCCTCCCATTTTCCACCTTTGTCCCTGTCCTACTTAAAATTTCTGCAAACTTGAGTTCAAAATGCAGAAATACTTTGCATTCAGTTAACTTAGCAGGAGGGAGAGGAGGGGAGGGGGTAATCTTACCCTAGAGTCAGGCAAAACCAAAGGTGTTATATTTATTGTTTTATGTACAGTGTTGTGCAAATCTACAGCACTATATAAATTATAATAATAATAAATAATAATTTCTCTGTGTGTTCTTTCTCATTAACACTTCTTACCATCTTGGACACACTCTAATGATTCGCTTTTATGGCAATACTTATGCATACTTATTAGGGACCAAGCCCTTCTGGAACTCAATATAATTTCTCTGGTAGGTCCTCATGAGCACTTGTCTTTGGATTTAAAAAGTAGCTTGAAGCTAGAAGATATCAGTGTGGAAACAGAGGAGATCTTGGAAACCTCAGAAAGGACAGAAGTTTTAGTGCTACCAACGAGGATATCATGTGAGGTAAGATCTACTGATAGTTTAAAAAAATTATTAAAGAATGCATATCATCATCTATAAGTCTAAACATTTATGCCCAAAAATTGACCCCAAAATCCTAAGGTCGACTTATTTACAGGTCCATCTGATAATGTGATAGCAGCTCTTTCAAATTTCCCCATGCAATTTCTTTCTGTCCTGAGCCAAATAGATAGAGTCCTTGGTGATTGATTGATTGATTGCTCTTTGTTTAACAGTCCCTCTCCGACCCACACACTTTGCTGCTTCAGGAGTGAAAGCTGAAACACTGAAGCCTCATATTGATTGCTGCTTCCCTCTTGCTGCTCACATACATACACTGAAGCAGTCTCCAAGTTTTACACTTGACCTATCCATGGGTCATGTCAAAATCCATAATTTTGGTCCCAAAACCTGCCCTCGACTTATATATGAGGTCGACTTATAATTTAGTATATACAGTAAATTAAAATGTCGTTCTTAGACCAAGGTTGTATCTACACTGCAGAATTAATGCAGCTTGACATCACTTTAACTGCCATGGCTCAATGCTATGGACAGCTGGGATTTGTAATTTTGTGAAATATTTAGCTTTTTCTTTCAGAAAGCTATGGTGCCACCATAAACTACAAATCCCAGGATTCCACAGAATGGAGCCATGACCATTAAAGTGGTATCAAACTGCATTAATTCTGCAGTGTGGCAGCAGCCATAGAGTAGCATTAATTCTACTTGATTCTGCAGTTGTGCAACTGAATGCACAACTCACATCAAGACCTTGAGCTTGTCCTTTGTTCAAATGTTAATTAGTTTCTTCACTGATCAAGTGAAAAATGAGAATGAGAGGTCTTTCCCTGTACTTTTGCAAAATGCTTTGCTACACTGGGGACCATCCTTATGTAACTTTTGAGAAAGCAGAACTGATTGTACAACTATTTTTACACTAACACAGTGCCCCAGCAGATACCAGCATTCTAAGATTTCTCCCTGTGAATGTTCTCTTTGTGTTCCATTTATAAAATCAATTACATGCAAATGCAAAGTAATTTAATCCCCCTTTATCAGTCCCCTTAAACACAGTGAGTCTTGGAAGTTTATCACACAGGCCCTAAAATGGGCCTGTTGCATTACAAAATGAGTGTACGCAGGGGTGCACACAGAACAAGATGGGGCTATGGATGACATTTTATTGCATAGTGGAATGTTGCTGCTGCTGCCAGGCGTTCCCATCGTGTCTTCCCTCCATTCCAGAGGGTGCAATTTCTGAGAACGCTTTAGAACAGTTCTCAGAAATCGCGCCCTCTGGAACGGAGGGAGGACATGATTGGAATGCCTGGCGGCAGCGGCATGATTCCAATGTGTAGTAAAATGCCATCCCTAGTCCCATGTCATTTCGTGCGCACCCTTGCACACACTCATTTTGTAATGCAACAGGCCCATTTTAGAGCCTGTGCAATAAACTTCTCGGATTTAGCAAACAGGCTGGCAGAGTGTAAGTCTTCACCTATATATTTATACCACCATGAAAGGGAGTGAAGCAAGTTCCGCCAACAGACTTCTAGCTGTGGCTCTCTTCTCCCACCCAATGACTGCACACCAGGATGTTCCCAGGTGCATTACAGCTGTTCTTGCACATTCCATGGAAAAAGATCATCCTTTGCCTCCAACATAAGTCTGCTCCTTCTTTGTACATGCTCCAGAGGCCAAACACAACTCTCTAATGAATCGGTGGCAGGAAGAATGGACACAGCATTTGTAATCTTCTACATTTGGTAATCTATCTTCTGTTGGAGGTAACAATGTTGAATGAGGAGGTACAAGTAGGGTCCCCAGATCTCAGGGCCTGGTCCCTCCTCGCATGTCCTCAGGACAAGGAAAAGGATCTTAGGCTGAAAATACTGTTTTGAAAAAAATGTGTGTACAGTACATATGTTTGCTAATTTATTAAATGTTGTGTTTTTTATTTGAATGGCATATTCTTTACAAATGTGGTTGATGCTTAATGTATCTTGTTTAATGACATTCACCAGGCCTCATCTTCAACTTGCCATGTACTAAACCCTACATCTTTGGCCCTCCAGATGTTTTTGGAGTACACCTTTCCCAGTCTATCACCATTGGTTTTGCTGGCTGGGACTGATTGTGCAATAACATCTGGAAGGCCACAACTGTTCTTCCCTGTCATATGTAGATTTAGCTGTTATGAGTGCTGGCAAACACCTCAACATGACCAAGTGGTACATTGGGGGGGAAAGTTTACTAGAGATGTAAATCTTCATTCACTTCATTCTCATGCAAAAGAATGGAAAATTTTAAAGTATGTCTTCCTGCTGGCCGAGATAACATGTGTTCATGTGCATTTTAAACTTTATTTCCTGCTTTTCAGGACTTCTTTGTTTGAACATGTTGTTTTCAGCAACAATGCTGAAATTTGTGTAAATCCAACAAAATGAAAAAATTGGGGAAACAGGGTTTGGACAGTATATTTTTACTGAACAGTAAAGGGGGGGCATTTACCAGATGAAATAAAAGTCAGAATCTTGTACTTTTAATAGATGCAGAGAAAAGAATTTTCTGCAGATGTTGCACAACAACCAACACCTGCTAAAATTCCTTCTCCATGCAACAGTTAAAGATACAGGAATATTTATTTCATCTGACAA
The DNA here is from genome assembly GCF_019175285.1 of Sceloporus undulatus. Classification (NCBI taxonomy): domain Eukaryota; kingdom Metazoa; phylum Chordata; class Lepidosauria; order Squamata; family Phrynosomatidae; genus Sceloporus; species Sceloporus undulatus. The sequence continues at coordinate 169,745,737 of NC_056526.1, read as the reverse complement.
CTGTAGTACAAACATTCTATTTTATATATAAAAAAATTTTTAAACATGAAAAAACCATTTTATTTTGTTGAAAACCCCAACATTTTTTAAAGAAGAACCCAAAACATCCCACCTCATTCATTAGCCATTGCTGCTGTTTCCATAATGCTCTGGTGTTTTGATTTTCATGTAGGGTGAAGTCTCATGGCAATTGACCATTTTTCCACTTGAGTGTCAGCAAAATGCCACAAAGGAAGGGGTTATAAATATTCTTTACATCCTTACTATTCAATCATTCCATTGTCTGCCATTCCCCCTGCAAATTCCTTCCAAAACTCTTCCTGACACTAAAGTTTTAAGCTTGATCCTATGTTCTGTTCCACATGCATAGGGAAGCCGTATGTTTCTGGGTGGACTGTTTATGCATATTTACGTGTAATATTTATATAATCTACCATAACTAAGGAGCAAAACAGACTACCCTGATAGAGTGGCTCTGTGCCTCTCCTGGGAGTGCTGGATCGGGCCCATGGCAACTGCATGCTACGGGCCCAATCCGGTACTTTACTGGCACAAAAAGGGCTGGCAAAAATGCCACTCTTTCTTAAAGTGGTGAAAAGTAGTTGTTGCTGCTGCAGCAGCTGCTTTTCGCCAATTCTTTAGCACAGGGCATCTAAATGCTGCACCGAAGAAGGGGCATGACACTGCCCACCCTTTGGCATCAGGGAGGAGTCAGGGCATCCAGCGTATGGTCATCACACACCCACTCAACCCCGATGCTAGCTCTTTTGGCCGGTCTGTACAGCCCCTAACATTCTCTGGCTAGCAAAAATTCAAAAGTGGGCATGACACAAACTTCAAATCTAAAGCACAATAAAGACAACAAGAATGCCAGAAACAGCAAATATTACAAAAAAAGAGCTGAGCAGAAGAAAAGGAGGTTAAAATGAAAAGTTCCAGGCATATGAAAAGGTCTTTGCATAGCACTGAAAAGATCACAGTGACATTTCCGGTTCAGTCTACAAAATGAAATCAGAAGTGCATCCTACTACATGGGTTGGACCAATTATATTGGCATATCCCATAGCTATCACATTGTCAGTGCAATTTCTATATATACCTATGTACTTTAAATAACAATCATGCAAAATTGTAATTTGTTAATACTTCTTCATTTATTGACATGAAAGGATAAATGGACATAATTCTTATTTTATAGAGCCCTGGAGAAATATTCATTCTCTTGAGAGATGAAGTCCCAGATGACTCAGTAGTGGTTGAGTTCATAACAGAAAAGAAATGGATCAGGACTGAGCCAGGCTTTTGGAATCAGAAGGTCAGGTGTATGAAAGCTTTAGGTAAGAGGATTGGGGCATCAAAATATTCAAATATATGATCTTTTTCTCACTTCATTTGTCTTGTAATACAGAGTTTTACTTTCTGTCAGAAGTATGTGCTACATTTTAGATGTTCCTTATTCATGATTTTTTTGTTATTGGATGCCACTATATTAATATACCATCATTCAAGTGTGAGATTTATGAGAAACTAGATTTATTGGATTTTTGGATTGATAAAATGGCAAGTGACAGTCTTTAAAATGCCATTGATTAGTCACAGGTTGCTATTCTCAATCAATTCCTGCTATAATATGTAAAGGGCTCATATTTCTCTTATTGCTGCTTCAAGTTTAGAAGAATGTTTTCTTGCTTTATACAGCTGAAACCTTTTCTGGTCATTTATTTGACAATTATTCATATTAAGTTCTGCAATCATTTTTCTTCCTTTGAAGTTAATAGTCACTGTGCTCTTTTGCATGATTCACTGTTTCCTTCTTTAAAAAGGAGCCACTATGCAGCTCCCTTCATGCACCCAGAAAGAAAAAGAAGAGAGATTCAAACTACTATCAATATATGTACATGAATCTGAAAACTAAGCATTCCTATTCCTCTAAGATAATATGCAAATGTACTCAATAAAACTATCCCATTTTTAAACTGCTTTTAAAATGTCCTAATTTCAGCTCCCACTTTCCCCTTTCATTTTCAGCTTACTTCAAATGGAATTCATAGTGCAAAACTAATTTGCACTCAATTAACCCTTCAGGAAGGAGAGGAAGGCAGAGTGATGTCCTTCCCAGTACACTTAGACAAAAGCAAATTGCTGCAGCATCTACTAGATTGTATATTCTCCCTCATTAAAAACTTTTGCAATCTTCACCACACTCTGATGTTGCTTGGCCACATATGTCTTGGTTTTCAACTCTAAAATATTGGAGAGTATGTTATTGTCTTTTATTGCTTTCTCTGTTCTCTGAGAAACGTATACCTGGTGAGATCATAGAATCATAGAATCGTAGAGTTGGAAAAGACCACTAGGGCCATCCAGTCCAACCCCCCTGCCATGCAGGAAATCCAAATCAAAGCATCCCCGACAGATGACCATCCAGCCTCTGCTTAAAGACCTCCAAGGAAGGAGACTCTATCACCCTCCGGGGGAATGTGTTCCACTGTTGAACAGCCCTTATTGTCAGGAAGTTCCTTCTAATGTTGAGGTGGAATCTCTTTTCCTGTAGCTTGCATCCATTGTTCTGGGTTCTGTTCTCTGGAGCAGCAGAAAATAAGCTTGCTCCCTCCTCAACATGACATCCCTGTTGATCAGTTTAGATCAGTTTAGATTCTGCATACCCTTCCCCATTACACTTTCAGCAAGACTATCAAGACCATGTCATTACTCGTTCCCATTTTTTCTGGCTAATTTTTGTAGCATCATGTTCAACAAAGGGACCCAATGTTGCATAAAGTTTTGGTTGTTGTTTTTTAGTTGGCCTAATAAAGGTATTACCACAATATGGATTTTAACATTTCTGGTCAAGAAGGTCTCCCCAACTAATTTATGTGCATTGTTGTTTAATAACTCAGTGGTGCCTAATGGCTAGGAATCACTCATCTTGAACAAGGCGCCCATTCTTAATGATAGTGCTCTACTCCATATTGTGTACTATGCAGCTTAGAATTTGTATATTGATGAGGCACCAGAGCTCTCTGGTGGAGATTTCTAACACTTAGACCACTATACCATGCTGGCTCATGCTCTGCTATTAAAAGGCTGAAATTGATTATTAGTTCCCCGTACCTTTTTGAGTTCCCAGCTCTGTACCCTAAAGTTCAAATCATAGTTTGGAAGGGATAGTTTCCTGGGGCCTCTGCCTTGCCTGTTTATTAAAATGGTTGAGAGATCCACTATTGTTATCATATTTCCCAATACCTTTTCTTCCACCACTACCATGCCCTCCAGCTGCTGCACCTGCTCTGGCCTTTTGTGAATCACTAGCATCCCACTTCTTTGTCTTTTTTTTCTTTTTTTACTGCAATTCTAGAGTGCCCTTCCAATTAGCACTCTTTTACTCTCTGCCTTTCAGGATTTGTTGTAGCTTCTGCCTGATTCCTCTGAGGCATGTTGCAAGCCCCACTTGGGCATTCCCTGAATAAAACAGGGTTCATAGACACATGGAAAACAACATTCCACATCTATTCTTTTTAGACTGTAGTACAATGAACATGTGGTTTTCAGAGACAGAGCCTGCTGTGCCACTACTGCCTCCTAGTGTGCCCATGGATTGTATATACAGATGATGTATTACAAGGGCTTATCTCATCGCTGACACTGACTTTATGCGACAACCACCAGTGTTTTCTCAGATCTCTTTAGGTGATTTTGCTCCCCCTCAGCACTTCCATGGTATTTTATTTTTACAGTGTCTTGTAAACTGAAATTATTCAGATGATTTAATTTTTTTTAAAGAAAATTGCTGTGATTTTTTTTTTCTCACTCAACCCCACCCCAAAGAGGCAGGCTACTTGGAAAATTTTTATCTTTATTTTATAAGACATATTTCCCTTCAAAGAAAAGTGATGGGGGACTTGGCTGGGGAGCAGGGGGTTCCCTAGCAACTGTATCATCTTTTCTTTAAAGGTTGAGGAATTTAGCTACAATTTAGCTACAAAAAGAAGTTTGGTAATTTCAGGATTATTTCCACTAGTGATCAGTACTAGCTGAGGAGAACTCCATCTCTGAGTGAACTGAGAAGGTGTACATTCAGAAATATGCAAGAGTGCAACCCAGTACATGATGATAATTCAGACAGACACATCATTCAAAAATAACTGAAACTGAGGTATGGAAATTGGATAGTGGAGCTTGAGAAGTATAAAGAGGGTAATATTTACCTGTCCAAAGAAGAGACAGAAAAAGCAGGAAGTGGCTTAGAATGAGGTCTAAGAGCAACACAGATCATACATGGAGCAGAGACTGGGGGCCGACTGTATGTGTACTCTGCATGCAGAGGCTAGGTTTTGGGACTAATATTTATATATGGGATACTAGCATAAAGGGGTAAGCTAGCTTGCAAATTAGCAAAGACCGGCTGTTCATCCCAGGTAGCGACAGTGGGATTCCAGACAGGTTGATGGCTTTAACTTTGGAATAACAACAACAACAACAAAACAAAAACAAAACAGTGATTAGATAAAACAACCACAGAGTGAAGGTATAGGGAATTTGGTTGGGAACATGAAAAAGGAGTATGCTTTTGGTACAATGAGACTGTCTTTGTCTTTTGGTGCAAGAGGATATGCAGAGAGACGGGGGAGGAAGGAGTGATCAGCACCTCCTTTTAGCCTTTGTTTTGGTATTACCTGGGTCCTCCTGCATATCTTTGCGTTTCCATGTCCTTCCTGTGGAAAATTCATATGGTGTTCCAAACGTGACCTCTTAAGAACATGCCCAGCTCCAGATATGAAAATATGAAAATATGGCAACCCCAAATATAATGTGGGGTATGCAGAGTGTATTTACATGTGAGAGCCACTTTTTTTATACAATGATATGCACCCTAAAATTCTAAATTTGTAGTATGTAATGATGATGTAAAATGGTATAAAGGTCACAAAAACAGTTCACATTACTGTTTGTATCAGCAAGAGAACATTTTAGGATTAAGTAGCTATCCTACTGCTGCTGTTGATTATGAAGTTCACCCTTAAAAAATTGTTGGAGAATTTCTTCTCATTCTGGATGAAATATTTCATGAAATATTCCATCACTTCAGTATGATTTCCTCACCAATATGATTTCTCCAGTATAATTTCTTCGCCAATAGAGCAAGCGCCATCCACACAACACATTATAGCATGATGATCCCATTTTAACGGCCACAAAAGCATCCTATAGAATCCTGTGCTTTGTACTTTGGTGAGGCACTAGAGCACTCTGATTCCAATTCTAAATATCCTTCCTTAAACGAGAAATCCCAGGAATCCATTGGATGGAACCCTGGCATTTAAAGTAGAATTATAATGCTATAATTGTCTAGTGGGAAAAGGGCTCAGGTGGAGAGTTTTGCAGGACTATTTTTATATAGTTCTGGAATGGGCTCTACCCATTTCCCAGATAAATACTTAGCAGTGCCCACACATGACATGATTCCATCACAAGATTCCACTTGCTATGTGCATTGTAGAGAGTGGCCCTGCTTTTACACTACACCCTACAGGAGGAATTGTGGCAAGGATCATGTTTCTGACTGTCACACTGGAGTTTGCTGGAGCGATGGGGGTTGAAATGTCAGTTAGTAGCTCAATCAACAGGAGAACAGACCTCCATTGCTTACAGCAGCTGCTGCCTGGTAAGACAGATTTGGCAGTCAGACCAAGAAACACTATTTAGGTGACTAAGGTGGTGTACAAGCTGGCACTTTGTGCCACCCTGTGGGCAGAACCATGGCGCAGCATCTGCACACTGGATGATGTGACTCCACCCCCATTGTGTCATGATGCAACGTGTCCTTCTAGACAGCACACAGCATCATGGCGTGGCCCTGGCACTGCATTTAGATGATGCAGCGTCGAAAGGGCATCACAAAGTTACACCACCACTGCTATGACACCCTTTAGAGGGCGCAAAAAGGAGATGCTTTTTACAGCTCTTTTTTGCTCTCTCTGGAGGCTGGATCGGTGCCGCAGCATGCGGTTGCTGTGGCACCAGTCCGGTCACTAAAGGGGTGGCTGGATGTCGCCCATCTGTACAGCCCCTAAGTCGTTGATTTAGAACCTCAGCCAACATCTCCTGCATGATGCCTGTGGAAAGGTAGTACTAGGAGCTGCCTATCTGGAAGCATACTAGGCCTGGTTGGACATTAAGAGCAAAATTTCACATTTTTCATTTCAACAAAAGATAAAAAATTTTAATGAAAATTGTCTGTAAATGGAAAAACCTTACCCAAATATGTGGAAGAACAGAGGGCCATACTTTACATTATGGAAAATTACTATTCTCTGCAATGTATCCATTTTTCCTTGAGATACAGGCCTCAGCAAAAAGTCTCACAAATTAAATCATCATTGACCTTCTATTGACTAATCACAACCCAAAACACCCTAAATGCAAGATGCATAGGTGAGGAGACTTGTATGCAGTGACAAACAGAGGTCTTTCATTGTTTGAGGGAACACACTTTCTAAAAACCTGCTAATCACACTGTCCAGTTTGATTTATTTAACTCTTATGAATGTGTGAAATGCCCAGAATTTTTTGCTTCTGGCAATGATGTTTTTTGTGTGGAGAAGGAGATAAGATAAGTTGGAATTAAGAAATCTATTAATCCTACATCAGAGTTTTGGCTCCCATGTTGAAAAAGAGGGGGAAATTGGCTACAAAAGACAAGAAGCACATGAGCCAATCAGTACATTAGTAAATGAAGACTTTATCGTATGATAATAATGTAGACAAAAGAGTAATGAAATTTATTTTGAATATATCTTTCTGACATTTGACAGTAGAAAAGTAGTACACTGCACATACAAGAATGGCTAAGAATTTTAAAAGCCTGTATAGACAGAACTAATCCAGACTGATGCTTTTGGGAAATTTGCAATTTGATTATCGAGATACCAGTGCTTCCTCCTTTTACCAACCTAGAAGTATACAATATTGAGATATATTAGTGAATAAGCCAAAAGAATCAATCATTTTCAAGAAGTCTGGTGGCATCGCTCTGAAATAATGTTTTCAAAAATACATTTTCACTTTAAAATCTACATGTTGACTGATTCACACTTTTGACTTGCACCCATATTTGACCAAATGTAAAAAGGTGACTTGATTTTGCACTTTTTACTAAGATAATAAAATTATGTGATTATCAATCATTATGGGAATGATTTTTTAGATAAAACAAGTTTTATGGTAGCAGATAGATAAGGACAGCTAAAAGTTAAGTTGTTGGATATGCATTCAGCACACTAACCACAAAAGGAGAGGTTTTTAAAAAACTTAAGTTCTTTTCTCTTTTCATATCGGTAGGTAGATAAAGCCAAGGGCCATGATAATTAAATGTTTTCTGAATGCAAATTGTACATAATACTTTCAATGGATGGGAAATTTCTTTCTTCTCCTTCATAACTTTTTTATTTTCTGTTTCATCAGATTTTCCTGCTGGCATTGTAAATGTAAATGTCTACTGCGAGGGAGTCATTACAGCTACAACTCAGATTGAATACTACACAACAGTTGGAGAGATTGAATCCGTGCTTCAGAAAGTGGCTGATCCAATAGCCTTTGCTTGTCAGGTAAACTGATCTTTGCATTAAGTTAATAAAATAGAGGAGGTGGACAGATGTGCCACTATGAAATAAAGAATGCACATTTTGATCCAAATGCTATATTTTATTTAATCATTTAAGAATATTTCTATGTAGTTTCTCATTTAATAAAATCCCAAAGTAGTTTACAGCAATTAAAACAACAAATGTCAATGTGATTTAAAAAAAAATAAAACACAGAAATACTTTGTTAAAATAATCAGGGCTGACATAGTAAGAGGGAGAATAGAATCAGTTTCATGTATTGGTTTGAAAATTGGACTATGACTCTGGAGACTAGGGTTCAAATCACCACTCAGCCAAGGAAATCCACTGGGTGACCTTGGGCAAGTCACACTCTCTCACCTTCAGAGGAAAGCAAAGGCAAACCCCACTGAAAAAAATCTCATCAAGAAAACTCTGTGATAGGTTTGCCTTAGAGTCACAACAACAGCTATGTTCCACATTGCAGGAGAAACAACAAAAAATGTTATGGTGCCAGAAAATCTAACAGGTTTTTATTTGGTTTGTGGGCTGGGGTCTGCAAAAGCTTAAATCAAATATAATTTGTTTATATATAAAAGTTGCCACAAGACTGTATATTGTTAATTCCAGCAAAACAAACAAACAAACAAATAAACAAAGTGTCTCTGAAAATGAATCCATTTTCGCTTGACAATGGAAACACCTGCTGGGGTTTTCTCTGATGATGCGAAGATTAATCCACAGAGCAGGGACCCCTATAGAAAAGGTCCAGCTCTGCACAACAATTATTGGACCTGTTAGGCTGCAGTACATTTCATAATGCTTGTATCTCAAAGTAAATAGACTAGGGTGGTCTAGCTGGGGAAAATGTATGATGAAAGGAGGAGGAGGAATGGATCAAAAGGGAGTCACAGAGATGTGGAGCATGGATCATTGGACATAGTCTTAAACCAGGTGAGACTATTGCTCTACTTACATCATTAACGCTTACCTGACTGGCAGCAACTCTGCCAGTTTTCAGGCCTGAAATCTGTCCCAGTTGTATGTGAAGTTGTCAGAAATTGAACCTCAGAGCTTTGGGACACAAAGCATTTGCTTAACCAGTCCCTTTCACTGGAGGTAACTGTTAACAGACTTGGGTGTAAAGAGAGGAAAAGTGCTTTGATCTCAAAAATCTCTGCATGGGTTCTTGCACATTCAGGCTTGTTATCACTTCTCTTTTCAGAGAGGCTCCTCATCTTTAATATCTATATGATGGGAAGACCCTATACGTACTGAAAATGCATGTGTCTATTGAATTTGGCAAGTTTAAATGGAAATAATTTTGCTCCAGATCATTTTTTGAAGATTTTCTTCCGAAATCCACACATTTCCTTCTGATGAGCACTGAAAGGACCCTAAGTTTATAAAGTTTTGAATGCAGGAAAAAGCAAAATAGTGATGTCTGCCATTCCCTACAGGTTTAATAAAGGTGCAATAAAGACTGCTGAAAAATGGCGGCCTGCTGGCAACTGTTTTTCCTCTGGAGGGAAGCCGCAGCTGCCAACCACACAGCTTCCCTCTGGTGGAAAAAGAACCTGAAAAAAGCGGGTTCTTTTAAAGCCGCAGGGGCAGCATAATAAGTACGCCAATGGTGCAAGCGCCGCATGGTAACATACAGATGCCGGGCAGCACTTATGTAACAATGATACAGGGCGCTGTCATTATTACACCGCTGCTGCCACATACTAGGGTTGTGGGCCATGTGGTTGCTCCACCCCCGTGCAACCCTAGTATGTAGCCAGGCTGGCACAAAGTGCCGGTCTGGACCGCACCAAAATTATTAGGTCTTTTCCAGGAAGTGAATATGATAATGGAGCCAGGTTGTTTATAGAAATATCAGCAGCCAGTTTCAGTCTTCAAAAATCCCCAAATAAAGTCAACAATGAAATGGCATTATCTATCAAATTAATTAAGTATGGAGAAAGTGATTCAATTTACAGTAAACGTGGTGTGTGTGTGTGTGCGCGCACGCGCGTGCGTGTGTTTATGATTTAGGCAGCTGTTTGACCTTTCAAGAGGTTTGAATATTGCTGTGCACATGTCTTATTCTATATATCTCAGAACTGTAAACATAAAAACAAGAGGACATGGCCTCTGCAGTTCAAAGGCTGCCTCTGCCAATGTCACATAATGGGAAAAGAAAATCTATTGTAGGAGAGGAAAGGACCTGAAATATCATTTGTCCCACAGTTGCTGGTCTGAGTGCACTTGACATGTCTACATCATAATTGCAAAGCAAGAGCAAAAATAATAGCTGTGTTTGTAATTCAGGCAGTCTCATTTTCCTGTGACAAATCTACCATGTCTGCCGCCCAAGGCATTACGCTCATAACAAAAGGATTAATAAAAAATGATGCATTACATTATTAGCACTTGGTTAGGGGCTGTAGTAAATTCCTTTCAAACACACATTTTTAGGACACCATTGTTCTCTTGAAAGTACATGGATATAAAGTGAAAACACGATGCAACTTTCAGAGTTCACTCATCTCTTAAAATCTTTATTGCATTTTTTTATTTTAAAAAATTCCATTAAGGACAGAAGATGAGCCTCCTCTTAATTTGAGAAGAATGCTGAAGTTTTAAAGAGAGGCAGAAGTGATACCATCAAATTTGTTGGAAACTCCCAGAAGCCTCCAGAGAGCATGGCCAATATATAAAAGATATTCACTAATGACATTGAGATTCTGAGTGATGTAATTGTTTGAGAGTTGGAGTAGGACTCTGGGGTATCGGTGCCCATTCACACTACAGACTTATAGTGCTATTGTTCCACTTCAACTGCTGTAGTTCCATCCTATGGAATCTTGGGGTTTGTAATTTGGTGAGGCACTAGCGGACTTTGGCTGAGATTTATAAATGCTGCTTCCTAAACTGCCAATCACAAGATTCCATGGGATGGAACTATAGCAGTTAAAGTGGGTTCAAATCCCCTCTTGACCAAGGGAAACTACTGGGAAACCTTGGGCAAGTCACACATTATCAACTCAGAAGAAGACAGTGACAAACCCCCATTGAACAAATCTTACCAAGCAAACTCCATGATAGGGTCACCATAAGTCATAAATGGCTTGAAGACACACAACACCAGTGGCCTTTCCAAATAGAAATTACTTGACCTACCAACATCAAAGGTTAGAAACATATTTTTTTTGGATCAGAATTGCCCAGACTTCCTAGCCACAAATTGTCGATTTTATAGCCAAAAACTAGTTTTTCTGACTAGAACATGAGTTTGTGGAGAGCCCATAGATCACTAGTACGTATGCTTCCATGTAGAAAGTCCTGGATTCAGTCTTATGTATCCCCATTTCATTAATACTAGTTAAAGACTTTTCCCTACGACACTCGCAGCAGGCTAGTTGAACTAGTAATCTGACCTGCCAGCTTCCTATGTGCCATTTAAAAATGTTTAGCTGCATTACAACCCAAGCAGAATTTCCCCTGAAAGATTTTCTCAAGCCCAGATTTGTTCTAGGATCTCAATGTCCCTGGAAAGCAGTGGTGACCAACAGCATGGGGAATCTACTCTGATTTTAGTACAAACTTTGAAGGAGCCATCCAGAGTACTAAAGGTATGTTTGGGATAATAGCTTTAGCACTTTGGGAACTTCTTTCCAAGTTCTGACTAATACTGATAGTGGATTCATCACCTCAAGGACATAAATCCCCTCCTCCTAACTGCTAGAACTCCGAGTTTGTTGTGTTTCTGTCCAGCAGTATTCTAGGTAGAAGTAACCCACAGAGATATTGTTTTTAGGGCAGTGAACATCCACAATAAGGGAAGACACAGGTATGTTGGAAAATACATTACCATGGAAAAATACTATAGGGTGGGATCTTTGATAAGGAATTAAAGAAATAAGATACAGTGGACCCTTGTTATACGCTGGGATTTGGTTCCAAGATCCTCCATGGATAACAAAATCTGTGGATGCCCAAGTCCCATTAAATAGAATGACATAGCAAAATGGTGTCCCTTATTTAAAAAAATGGGAAAATCAAGGTTTGATATTTGAAATTTATATTTTTTTGAACATTTTCAAACCATGGATGCTTGAATCCTTGTATAAAAAAATTCGTATATAAGAAGGGCCGACTGTATTTTGAAAACCTGCATAACCTCCAACTAATCCAATTTAACAAGGACAGGCCCAATGAATCCTTTGTTGTCCCACTTTTTCAACTGCTTTAAAAGTGTCCCACTTTCAATTTCCTACTCCCACTGTCCACCTTTGTCCTCTAACTTACTTCAATTGCTGCAAAGTGTTCAAAGTGCAAAAGTAGTTTGCATTCAATTAACCTAGCAGCGGGGAGAGGAGAGAACAGAAAATTGTCCTTCCCAGTAGACTCATGCAAAAGCAAACTGCTGAAGCCTCTCCTAGCCTGTGTGTTCTATCTATTTTACTAATTTTAGCCATCTGGAACACCATATGATGTTGCTTGGCTGCACATGTCCTGGATTTCATCCGTGAAATGTTGGAGGATATACACCTGCCAACATCAATGATTTCACCTCCCCATCTGTTCCTGCCATCCACTCATTTACCTTCTCCAATTGAGCTCAAACTGTACTGCCAAAAAGAATAGTAGAAGTCAAGTGAAGGAAACTGCCTGTGGTCTCTTCACTCTTCCCATTATTTGCATACTGAAATGCCATATGTATAAGCAATAACAGAAAGGAGATTCACCAGGAAGGCCAGAAAGATTTTGGCATTGTCAGTATCTCCCTGCAGGGGTGTGGACCTTTGCCAACACAAAGTGACACCTGACACCATGTGCCTGAAACCTGGGACACAGCCTTTGCAGAATTCAAGGCATGTAGGAGAGTATTTTGCCTCTTTAATTTGGAACACATGGTCTTGTGTTGTGGTTTTCACTGTACTACTAAATTAAGGTAATTTGAACTAGAGTGAAGGGTGGCTGGTTTCGGCAGTTATGTGACCAGTCTATGTGTATTCATTAATATGGATCTCCATATACTGTACAGAAGAGAAAGCTCATGCTTCTGGGCTAGGAAAAGTTGCCTTCTGGGAAAGGTAGAAGAACCAAATTTTCATACCAGAGTAAGCCTTAGTAGATTTTCAGCAGCCTAAAGGCTTTTAGATATTTTGAAATTTGAAAGGGGAAAAAAAAGAAGAAAACCCTATTGTAAATCTTGGATTTGTTGTATTGGTAGCTTTTGATTCATACTTAGTTTCCTTGTGGTGATACATGATCATCATGTTATGCTTGCTTAAAGAAAATTATATTTCCTGTACTGATGTACATAATTTATCATCAATTTTCACTTCTGTTATTATATACTCTAAAGTTAAATAATCCCAAAACTGCACTAGAGAAAGCAATAAAATTATTTTATCGCAATCCTTTCATTTTATTTATATTCATATCAGATTTATGGCACTGTTTGTAACACATTGGTTCTAAATTGGTTCCAGTAACAGGTAAATTCCTTAGAGGTCTTTAAACAGAGGCTGGATGGCCATCTGTCGGGGATACTTTGATTGAGATTTCCAACATGGCAGGGGATTGGACTGAATGGCCCTTGCAGTCTCTTCCAACTCTATGATTCTATGATTCTATAAACAATGTGCTTGGAAAATCCATGAACCTCCTCCATTCCCATTGTTATAAGTACATATGTAATTCATAAGAACTATTTTTCGCACACCACCCCTCCTCCATTGTTCAACAGTAAGTAGTGCAGCTGTTCTCCATTCCTTCAACAAGAGTTGGCATGCCTTTACTTGACACACTCCTTTACTGGATGCTCACCAGATTGGTCATGCTTCATTAACAAATGCATGTGTAAACATTTGTATATGCTTTTCCTTTCTCTATATTCTATCTTCAAGAGGAGATGGAGCTGCACTTACTTATTTAATACATACATACTGGGTTTTATACTGTATATTCATCCTGTGTGGAATCCTGTATGGGAGTTACATCTTCATAAGTGGTCTTAAATATGCAGGAATTAAAGTTGGACATATCTGTATCCAGCTGAGCTCTTGTGACATTATTACATAGCAAAGCCAGCAAAGTGATCATTGTGCAACAGGGCTGATGCATAATGGGATTGATGCACTTCATACACTTATGCACATTAGGAACTATTGCCAGCGTCCTGATCCACAACTTCACGAGCCCGAACAGATGGGCCAAAATAAAACTGCCTTGGGTCACTTTGGATGTATGCTATTTAAATGCTGCATGCATCCTAAGAGGCTGGAAGTCACACCAAAGCCATGCTCCAGTCCTAAGGACTGGAGCGCAGCTTTGGTGCAGCTTCTGGCCTCTTAAGGTGTGTGTTTTATTTAAACAGCATACCTCCAAAGTGACCCAAAGCAGCTTTATTTTGGCCCGTCTGTTTGGGCTCATGAAGTTGTGGATCAGGACACTGGCAATAGTTCCCAATGTGCATTGGTATATGAAGTGCATCGATCCCATTATGCATCAGCCCTATTGCACAATGATCACGCCAAATGTGCACATCCTCATGTTCTTTCTTCTTATCTTCTTATTTATTCTCATTCCCTTGCACAGGCTTCCAGGTTTTCCTCAGCAGAAAAAGTGGATAGCATTCTCACCTTTCTATTGAAAAGTCCAATTATTTCTCATGGTTGCTTTCGACATGAAGACTTGGATTGTCACCAACAGACTGGTGTGTACACTATCTTGCTTTTTGTACTGATTGGTTACCAAGACAGACCATAGGTTGACAATTCATCATCTATTCTGGTGCAATCAAAGTGGTGGTCCCAGCACCAGTGCTAGACCTGAATCCACTGGCTTTGTGTGTGTGGGGGGGGATCCAGTTGGAGTTGATGGGCACAAATATGCTAGTCCCTGGCACAATGGGGGGGGGGATAACAGTTCCCCACATCATTCTAATGGTGAACCTATTATCTTAAATACTGCTCTTTATGCAAAAAAAATAAATAAATAATAATGATTATACCAAGTTCCATACCAAATGGAAGAAACCGCACAGAAGAGCCAAAGTTTGGTGATAGGTCCCACATTCACATGACAATGTTTAAATATCAACTTTGTTCCAAAGTTGGTCCATAAATGTGCTGTTTTGAGGATTTTTTTAAAAAAAATACAGAAATCCAAAATGGCCCCCCCCCCCGCCAGAAAGTACCTGAAATAGCTAATGGATTATCTCCAAATCATTACTGGGGTCTTTCTTTTGGGACTAACAGATAGCACACCAGACTGGTCAGAGATCAAACATGTGGATTTGTACAGCATGAGAGACAGAGAAAAGGGCACACTCTACTCTATATAAAGCACACTATAATATACAAAGCATACTATACTACGTATATAGCATATCTATATGCTATATAGAATATAGTATATATTATAGTATAGTTTCTACAGTAGATAGTGTATCTTCTAATGAGTTACGAAAGTGATGATCAGTGCATAAACCTAGCTTCTAAATTGACTGGAAAACTTTTCCCTTTTAGGATTTTTGACTATGCCCACTTTACTCTGATTTTATTTATATTATATTATATTCTGAAGAGGTTGGCTAGGTGTCCCTGTGGGAGCAGCACATCAGTCTCCCATGGAAGAGATGGACCACTTAGGTTGCCATGAAGTGGTAGTATGTGCCCCAGCCCAAACCCTGGAAAGACTACTTTTAGGAGTTTATCAGACAAGGGAAATTGGAAGTATAATCCAATGACAATCTGAACGCAATCATGGGGTTTAACGTTATTGCATGATAGACTACCACACACAATTTCGGGCAATGGGAAGTCAGTCCAAACGCAATCATGGGGTTTCACATTATTTCGTGAGAGGTGATCACATGCAATTTCAGCCAATGGCAAGCTATTTTCTGGCAATGGGAAGTCAGTTCGAATGCAATTCAAATTCATGTAAATTCGCTGAACTAGCGAATTCATGTGAATGTGTTCTGGCTCCACTTTCTTTTCATTCGAAATTAAGAGAAATTCCTCCCATGTGATAAACTCCTTAGACTTTAGCTCCTAGAATCCCCTAGCCACTACTGGGCTCCTGCAAGCAATCCCTTGCTGTTTAGAAGATTCTAGGAGTTGTTGTCCAAAAATCTATCTTTTCTAAACTCTTACTACCCAGATCATCTGGATTATAAAGGACTCCCGCAACCAAATGCTTTATACAGTGGTGAGCTATGTTTTGGTTGTGATAACTGCTGCGCATGCATTCTCATTCTGTCTGCTAATACTGAAGATGAAGGTTTACAAGGTCAAGAGTAGTAATTATCTGTAATTACAGTGGGCTCTGAATAAGGGGTGGTAGTGGAATAAAGGCTGTCCATTCAGTACATGATAGTAGCAAGAAAATGTGCATCCCCTTAATAAGTAAAATACATGTGTTGGTTCTGAGTTGACAAAGATTGGAGATTTTTTGAGAGCTGAAAAATCTTGTGCCATAGCTAGAAAAATCCTTACATAATTGGATACTGAAATGATACAGTGAAGACTGCTACTTATTCAGAGATATAGCAGGGCTAGTCTGGAAGATCAGTATGCACAGAGATCTTGTAGCACCTTTGAGAATAACTGAACAAAAAAGCTGTAGCATGAGCTTTTATATACTTGGAATGAACAAAAGCCTATAAAAACTCATACTGCAACTTCTTTCACTATGGAATAAAGCAAAAATGACAAGTAATTGCATGAATGATTATCACATGCAATTGCGCAAATAAAGTGATATTGGAAATGCATTGTTGCTGAAATCCCAAAAGCAAAAATATGTGTGTTAATGCTTCTTTGTGACCCATTTTAATGGCAGGTTTTATGCTGCATCATGTGAAATCGTTTCGCATAATTATGCAATTTTTCTGGGATATTCACAGGATAAACTCTCGATCTCCTTCGTGTGATAAACTTGTAAGTTAATCAAGGGTGCTGTCAGGGATACATCCACACTGCAGATTTAATGCAATTTGATGCCTCTTCACTGCCATTGCTCAATGTTTTGAAATATTTCACCTTCTCTGTCACACAGCATTTGTGCAACAACGGACTATAAATTCCAAGATTCCATAGGATTGATCCATGACTGTTAAAGTGGTGTCAAGCTGCATTAACTCTGCAATTGGAAACAGCTAATATCCCTCTGTACCTATTTTTTACATATCATTGGCAGTATCCACCCAGATTTATGTATAAGCAGAGTTTCAGACTGCCATTTCCATATGTCTCAGCCAGCATGGCCATTGAACAAGGTTTAACGATGTAATCAATCACCATTTTGTCAGCCCAATCTTTTTTCACTGAAAGCAATGGAACCTAAATCTGTTTAATACCCCCTGGGTTGCCCTTGCTTAGTTTTTTCCCCATGTAGGGCTTGTTTGTAGGCTTAAGGTACATCAATGCCCCCATCAAATAATCCAATGGAACTGTATTTCTCTTCATGGAATAACTTCTACATTTCTTTTGATAACTGGAAATTTTTGGTGCATGAATTATTTGCATATGAGGCAGATTGGGTAACACAAGAGGTTCTTATGTAATTGGACATTATTCCCAGAACAAAATTTTTTACATAGGGTTCAGCTAACTGCCATGAAGCTATTTGTCCAGTGACACAATAAAAATGAGGGCAATGTTTCTTTTCTCAACCCAATATGATGGATTAGGACCGGCCCAAGGAGTTTTACTGCCCAAAGCCAACAATTAAATGGTGCCCCTTTCCACATAGAGAAACTGACCAGACTGGCAACTGAATCCTATTTCAGTGCTGGCTCCATTTGAGGTGAGCATAGAAAAAGCTGTGTGCTACACATGCAGCTCAGTTTTTCTCCAGTTTTTGCTTTTCAATTTTTCCTCTTGGTGTCTCAGTCTGGCTTCTGAGTTTTCCCAGATGGTCACACTTCCTTTTCCATTATACTACTGCTTGGTGGTTTCCTGTCTTTTGTATGCTTCTTTCTCCCCATCTGAAAAGGTGAGATGCCTTTCCTGGGACTTAATTTCTGGCAGTATGTTCTTTTAAGTTAAAGCACTTTCATGTTTTTGGTCCCATCTTTTTGACTTTTAAGTGGAATGTGGCCCTCAAAACTTTTCTGAAATTGAATTTGGACCTCAGGCTAAAATATGATCTCCACCTTGGCTCTGTATTCATATATTTAACTGTGGAAGTCAAGAGTAGGATTCTATGAGGGTTAGAAATGGGGCCAGTGCCCTTGATTGTTTCCCTCCATGCATCCAACCTTCAACATTGTTACATTCATCATTCATTGTTTCTTCCAAAGCTTGTGAATGGATTTAGTTGTTCTCTATTTTTAATAAGAGGTCATAATGTCTTTATAATGTCTCATACTTGTGTTTTTTACTATATGTAGGGAACCAACTGCTTTATTGCACTGAATGTCATGTCAGGATCCCAACTTGGTTTAGGAATACAGCTTAAACATTAGAAGCAAAAGTTAACACCTCTTGCTTCACAAATCCATCCATGATACTGTAGTTATTGCATTTGAAAAGGTGTCTTCCTAATGATGCTTAGCAAGAAGTCTGCATTTTCCTCATCACATTGCTCTAGCTGCTAAGCACGAGGGCTGTATAACAAATAATTGATTTCAAGTCACCTCACTTCACAAGCTTCCCAAATGGCAAATAAATGGGACAATGTAATTTCTTGACCTGCTATTTTGCAATTGTGCTTAACAACCTCCTGCCTAAATTTGCAAATTACGGCAATCTTAAATGGTCCAAATGCTTAACAAACCAGTACTCTTCACACATTTTAACTGCAGTTATAATTCTGTGCCATGGAAAAAGCCATTATATATCCAATTACTACAGGAGATCCCCTCTAGAAATTTTGTGTTAAACTAGGCAGCTAAGGACAAACATGTTTTTATAACAAATGTCTACCAGGCTTGTTTATAATGTAGAATTGTTTTTCAATTATTATTATTATTATTATTATTATTATTATTATTATTATTACAAATGGTAGGATCCCCCATTACATATCACCCATATTAACTTCCAGTCCTCTTCCCTGTACAAGATGCCATCTATAAAGAACTAATTGCTAATTGTGGAAAGGAGTGCTGCTAACTCTGTTAAAGGAAAGATAATATGGAATGACTGGGGAACCAGTTTGAATGCTAGGTGTGGCTTGGCTTTTTCCTGCTGAAGAGTTTTTAATGGGAGTGTATTGGGATGGAAAAGAATTTCATTCAATTCCTTAGTCTCAACAGATGTAGCCTTTCCATACATACCAAGACTCATGTCAAGAAGAAATTCGTCTCACCTCAGAAATTCACATGAAAGGCTTACAGAGAGTTTAGGGGAAACAAAGCATGTACAAAGCAATGCATACAAGTTGAAATGCAAGTAGTTACAGATGCACACAGTTGAAAATAGACACTTGAGCATGCTTTTGCCAACAAGAGAAAAATTAGGAAAAATGCATAATTAAAGGAATACAGTCAGAAAATGCATTAAAATGTAATTAATTTTTCAAGTCTCACAAACTGGTGCAAAACAAGAATGATAAGAAAATGAAGGTAAGATCTGGTAAAACATAATGGAACAGAGACATCCCTAGCAGTATTGTCACACCTGGAAATGGAAAACATTTAGTAGGATGTCTCGACCTGAATCCGCATTAAGAAAAAGAAAAAGGACTGTTTCTACAAGGGCCCCTCAGGTTTATTCCAGATCACCACTTTGACTGTTCCATCTTTGTTTTGCAATAAGTACATCTCTAGTCTTTCCTTCTTGTGGGGATATAAGAAAATGCTATATGCCTTCAAGTCATTTTCAACTTACAGTGTCCCTAAATTGAACCAATTACAAAATTTTCCTGGCAAGATTTGTTCAGAATTGGTTTCCCTTTTGCCTTCCTCTGAGGCTGAAAAAATTTAATTTGCCCAATGTCAGCCAGTCAGTTTCCATGGCCAAGCAAGGATTCAGACCCTGGTCTCCAGAGTTGCAGTCCAATACTCAAACCACTGCCCTAGGCTGGCTTTCATCATATAAGGCTACCCATATTTATATGCCAGTTGTTCTCCAGTGACTCTCCATTTGAATTAAATCCCATCATCACAACACTTCTGGCTATGGGTTTAGACTGAACAAGGACCTGGTGATGCAGTGGTTAAATGCTGGTACTGCAGCCACTCACTCACAATTGCAAGGTTGTGAGTTCAATACCAGCCAGGGGCTTCCAGGCTGACTCAGCCTGGCATCCTTCAGAGGTTGCTAAAATGATTATACAGCTTGTTGGGGTCAATTAGCTTACATTGTAAATGGTTTAGGGAGTGCTGAAGTGCACTGATAAGCGGTAAAGAAATGTCCTTCTATTGCTATATTGCTAAAGCTGTATACCAGCATGCTCTCAGTGTAGTAATAGGAAACCCAGACTTGTAAAAAAGGATGTGTTTCCTCATGTATATTTGCTTTTTTCTGTGATACAGACTTGCACTTGGAAGAGCTTCCTTCACTTCTCCACTGCGCAGCAAAATTTGGGTTAAAGAATCTTGCTACTCTTCTTGTTCAATGTCCTGAGGGAATTCCAGCTTGCAGAATGACCAACATATATGGAGAAAATCCAGCACAGCTTGCTGAAAAACATGGCCATAGGGAGATTCAGAAGATCATTAAAGAATTGTCAGTAAGTAACTACTTACACTAGGGGTGGCTTCAGAGTGAAATAGAGTGCAGAAAGATGCTGTGATACTGGTCATAAACCTTCAGAGATGTGTAAGACTGACCGCCTGTCAGTCAGCTGGCCTATTAGTTGCCTCTAGGGTTTCAAAGCAATACTTTCTGCTTAGTGTAAGGTTAGTTCTGTTCAAATCAGATACTTTGGTGAAAGTTTGGTTGTGTGAGTGTGCTGTGATGAGAAATTGCATATTAATATGTGAGGTGTGCCAAGAAGCCATGATCTCTCTTTAAACATATGCAAATAGAGTGGAATTTGTGAATATATCCCAATTCAGGCATTGATCTTTCCAACCTCCCTTTGATATTCCTTTGTTCCAGAACATACACTGAGGGGTCAACTATTCTGTATCTTGGCAGAGTGAAGCATTCTGCCACTGGTTTTGAGGTACTGCAATTTCAAACATTGATTTGTTCGTGTCACATTGCCATCTGTTCTCTTGCACAGAGACTGTACTGCATAGAGTGCAGAAGTGGACATTGCAGGCAGAGGATCGCATATCCTAACACTGGAAAATGAGCAATGCACCTGTGTTGTTGTGGGTGACATTATTAGGGCCTGTAACAGTATGGTCAGAATGCATGTATGAACAAAGTGGCATTTAGATTTGTACCATGGGTCCAAAACACACTGCAGAAATAATCCAGTTTGAGCCTGCTTTAACTGCCTTGTATCAATGCTAGGGAACTCTTTGAACTGTAGTTCTGTGAGCGATTTTGCCTTGTCTGTTAGAGAGCTCTGGTGATACAATAAACTAAAATTCCCAGGATTCCCTAGCACTGAGCCAGGGCAGTTAAAGCAGACTCAAACTGGATTATTTCTGCACACGCTGGTCCTGGGAACAACAGGAGCTGCTCTAATGGTGGTATGGCCACATGCACACATCACAATTGAAGTTTAGGACCATAGTCTTGTCCCTGTACTTCAAGCCATATTATGTGTCCTTTTGTTTTGAGCAGTTGTCCATAATCTTGTTTATCATCAGCCTGTGAGAAGACAGTGTTGTTCTTCAGAACTGGTGATAACTTGTTGATGATTGTTTTGAATAGTGTAAGCTGTAACAATGAATGGTTTTGTCATTTTCTGATTTCAGACTTGTTCCTGGTTATACTCTTGCCTTGTTAAACTTGTTTTTCCACCCCATTGGGTGGATATTGTAGTTTGCAAAAGGCCTGCTATAAATCCATAAGTGTTGAGTACCTGTCTTGTGGTTGTAAGCAAACATGGTTGTATTGGAGAGCTTGACTGTAAACAATAGATTTGATGGTGTCTTCTAGGTGGAAGCTGGAAGCATGTAGGTATACATAGTGATCCAAGGCATTTAAAATAAAATGCTTACTTGTCTGTTAAAAAGGATCTACAAAATTACAAATCAGCCATCAGCAACTGATATAGCAGAATAAACTGCACATCAAGAAGTAGTACTCATGGGTCAAAATATCACACAATATCATTAGTGCCCTAATTATACTTTTAAATAGCAGTAACTTCCAAGTTTCCTTTGAAAGATGTGAGGACACCTGTCCAGTTTCAAGATGCCACAAAAATCCTTGATTTTCCAAAAGCAAATTCATTGTTACAGAACTTGCAGATAAGTTCCTAGACAGGCAACAGTTTGCAGTTTGCAGAAAACAATGATAATGTTGACTCATGCATATGCAATATGCCATGTGCAATGTAGTGTATATGCCATATGCAAGAAAGCTTTAGTTTTGCCATAATTTACATATGCTTTTGGAATGTGGAAAACAAACAATGGTAAATAACAATAATGTGATTCTTATAATTGTTACTGGAATCTGCTTTGCAATAACTGAATGTTGTTTTTGTATATTAATGATGTAATTCTATAGATGTCATCATTATGTGCCTTCAAGTTAACCCTGACTTATGCTGATCCTATCATAGGGTTTTCTTGACAAGAATTATTTAAGAGAGGTTTGCCATTACCTTCCTCTGAAAGCGAGAGAGAGTGACCTGCTCAGGGTCACCCAATGGGTTTTCATGGCTGAGCAGGGATTCAAACCCTGACCTCCTTATTTCAAACCACTTTGGGTCCTTTCTTCTCAAATGTACACCCCGGGTGCATCTACACTAGAATAGACATAATAGAGTGTTGCACCACATTAAGTGCTGTAGCTCACTCAGTCTTACTGTTGTCGGGAAACCCTCTCCATGTCTTCTTGCCCAGCCAAGGAAAAAGATCTTGATCATTTTGGGGGATTTTGTTAAAACATTATCAAATCCTGCGATTTTGTAGTATTACTAGGTCTTTCACTTTCTCTTCCAAAGAGTGTTGGTGCCTCAGAAAACTACAAATCTTAGGATTCTGTGGTATGGAGCCATAGCACTTAAGGTGGTGTCAAACTGCATTACTTCTTCAGTATAAATGCACCTTCTATTAAGCAGAACGGGACTTATTCTCAGATTAGCTTTTTTAGGATTGTGGTCTGTGTTGAACTTGCAATATCAGCATGGCATGGCTGAAAGACCTATGAAAACAAAAACAAAAACATGGTTTTGCATCATGTTACATAATGACATTCTATAAAATACAGTAGAATATTGCCGTTCACCTGAAAATAAGAGGAAATAAATTAGTCTAATTTATTTAGCTTTAAATTAAACACTTTAAAGAACTGTTGATTTCACTGGCTAAGTGAAGCATCTGATTATATCTTTTCTATCAGAGCCCACAAAGTACCTTTGATAGACACAGACAATAAAATAGGCAGAAATGCCCCAGTAGTACTGGTGTATCAGAAAAATCCATCTTCTTCTTAGCTTCTCATGAGCCAGAATGTACATATTCCTTTCTTAGTCACAGAAGGAGGAAAGAGAAGAACAGATTGCCCAGCATGTGTTCTTATTGTGGGAGTTCATCCAGGCTGCCCTCAGGCAGAGTAAGGCAAGAACTGTTTCTCCGCTGAAATGGTGCTGATAGGATCCAAGTACAAATAACAGAACTCTGCAGCTAGAACAGAAGATATAAAACAACAAGAAAGGCCACTAGAGTATTATATGTGTGAAAGAGTGTCATGCAGATAGTCCAAGGTATAATGTAGGTAAACTTTCTGCTGCTTGGATGTGACCCTATACATATGGGGATGAAGAACATTCTTACTTCCAAAAATTGAGTTCAGAAATAATCCCATTAAAAGGCAGTTTGTAATATCTAACTTTTTGTCTGCCCATCTCATCTGCTGAAAATAAATGAAACTTAGGTTACCTGCTGGAACAGGAACTAATTACTATAGCTTTGGATGCTTGCCCATGGTTGGCGGGGGGGGGGGGGAGAGAATTGACAAAAAAACCAAGTTCAAAACCAATCCTGAGGCCGATTTTTGAGAACTTGTTTTGCTTACAATGGAAAAATTAAGTCTCGGCTGCTGCCACACTGCAGAATTAAAGCAGTTTGAAACCACTTTAGCTGTGACAGCTCTCTCCTATGAAATTCTGGAATTTGTAGATTGTTGTGACATCAGAGTGGTATGGCAGCAAAGGCTAAATAGAACACAAAACTACAAATCCCAGAATTCCATAGCAATTAGCCATGGCAGCAAATACTATGTCAAATTTCATTAACCAACATGTTTGTTGGTTTGGGTTTTTTTAAAATATGTGGCCTTTTTTCTTTGTTATGCTGAGGCAATGAGAGCTCTCTGTCCTTACAGTACCTTTCTGCAATGTTCATGTAGGATTGTCAACCAACTCATGGGAGGAGACCATGGGGGGGGGGGTATGGCCTGGCTGTGATTTTGACCTCTGGGGTGGTTGCCAGGATTTTGTGACTAAAAAGCAAAAATGCATGCTGTTGTCAGATATTCAGTAAAGCTGGATTTATTTACTCATTGAATAAAAATTCAATAGCTGCATTTCGCAGACACACTTTAATAGGATAACCTGTGCCTTCATATTAAGGTTTACTTTTTACTACTACTACTACTACTAATAATAATAATAATAATAATAATAATCCCAATACTAAATATGAAATGAACATTCTCCATTTCAGAGAAGAAAGGTAAAGAAAAAGAGCAAAACTAGTCTTCTTAAGAAATTATTTCCTGACCACCATGACTTTACTACTGCAAATGGCTCAAACTTGTTCTCAGTGATGCCTAACTGGTCACCTTCCCCCTCCCTCAAAGCCATTTGTGAATATTAATATTCCATAATGTTACTATGGGACTTCTGGCAGGGGGTGAATATGCTATCAGCTACCAGCAACCATTTTGTTTGTATGTTTTGATCCCATGTACTTTCCAACAAACAACCCTCCATTGCATGCACTTGCAAATGAGGAGACTAATAATCAGCCTGGCCTTGAACCTGAAGTCTCATTGTCCCTAATGGCAGTGCTACTGCGGACAACAGGAACTTCCCTAATGGTGGCGTGGCCATGTGCACACCCCACCACTGGGGACAATGGAACTTGACCATCTGCAGATTTTGGTATCCGGGGAAGAAGGGAATCCAGATCAGATCCCTCATGGATCCTATGTGAATTGTAATTAAGGATTGTGTATGATGTGGTATGGGAGTTGAAGTGACACCATGTTATCCCACCAGGTGACACCATCCCTAGTGACACCATTGTACAAAGACCAAAGAAGCAGCATAGTAGTACATTAGTGCTAATGTTGTTGCTGTTGTTGTTGTTGTTTATTAATTAATTATATCCAGATATTGGAGCTTAAGTTTGCTAAGTACGAGTTCAAAATGGTACAAGTTCAAAACAATACAAAAACATTAAAATGTAGATATAAGGCTAAAAGAAGTGATTAAACAATTAAAAAGGTTAAAAACATTACACATTTAAAATAGTGAAATATATTTAAAACCATATAGTAACTTGACATCCGAATTGCATGGCATTTAAAAGCTCAGCCCTTGTCTGTTTGAGAAAGCCTGATAGTACAAAAATGTGTTCACCTGCTGACCCAAGGAAAGCAGGGATTGAGCCATCCCGACCTCTCTAGGAGAGACTTTCAGACCCTGAGAGCAGCCACCAAGAAGGACCTCTCCCTTATTCCTACCAAACAAGCCTGAGAGGGTGGTGGGGCAGAGAGAATGGCCTCTCCAGATGAACTTAGCACTCTAATGGGCTCATAAAGGGAGATACAGTCCTTCAAAAACCTGGCTTTAAGGTCAAAACTAGCACATTTTCACAGCACTGAAACTCATGCTCAGACTCACATACATACAAATCCCTGTATAGATCTTTTGTCTTTTGAAGAACCTGGTGCTTAACTCACCTCCCACTTTCAAGCACACAAGCCCATGCAAATTCACTTGCTCCAGTTCCTGACTTATTGGAGTATCTCTGCTAACCATCCAGACACTGGGAGTTGCCTACCATAATATATAACAACACTTATCAGCCTGAATGCTTTGAAAGACAGTTAGAAAAAATCATGATGGATGGATCTACTAATGGTTGCTAATCGTGATAGCTATACCCTACCTTCAAGTATCTGAGGCAGAATGCCTCTGAATATTATGTGGTATGTATGGACTGTGAGTAAGAGGGTGGTATTGCACTCATGTCCTGCTGGTGGACCACCCACCTACTTCTAGGTCACCACTGTCCAAAGATAATGGTTTTGGTTTGATCTAGCAGAGCGCTTGTTACTACAAACAGGCTTCAATCAAAGCTCTAGCCTTCATGTTCAGCTTCAATTGGAAATTTCCAAATTCTCTTCAAAAACAGCCTCATAAAGAGTACATTTCAGCAATCCAGGACAGATATTAAAAAGTTGTGTATCAATCTGACACAGCACATTCATAGTCTGGTATATTGACTTAATTTTTAGCACTCGTATCCGCCAAACATGAGTACCACTTTCTGCCTTACTGAGAAATATTCTAATTGCAGGTTTGTAATCAGATACTTAAAGTCATGTGTATGTGTGTCTGTGACTTCAAACTGGCCATCAGCATGACAACCTCATGGATATTATAAGTTTTATTTTTAGGTAAGGAATACTCAAAGTTGGTTTTACAATTCCTCCCTCTGAAATATAGCCTTACAGCACCTTTTTTGGTAGTCCCTTATGCAAGTACTAACCAGAGATGACCCTGGTTAGCTTCCAAGATTAGATAGGGTCTGGTGTCTTTAGGGTATTTAGGCCAACTACATAAAACCATATTAGAACTGCAGATCCATTGAGATTATCAACCATTGAAATCTCGCTCACCAGGCACAGAAAAACAGTTGGTCTCTGTCACATTCATTCATTCATTAAAGATGGCAAAATATTTTTTTTTATTTTTTTCATTATGTTAATATAACTGTTAGCAATATGACCCTCTTTCCATGTGGTCCTCAGCCAAATTGAACTATTCAGCTTAATATGATTTCCAGCAACTTCCCATTAGAATTTTAAAGCTTGTCTTCATACACAATGCAAATGATTTGGAACAAGGGACTGTTTTAATATCACTGCTCAACTTTCTGAAATGGCTCAAAATACTCAGACCAAGTGATGCTAGCATTGTCCCAAGCTACAGTCATTGGGGCACCAGAAAGGTGATTGTCCAAGCTCTAAACTCCTTTTCCTCTTGGATCAAAACCGGAGTGGGAGAAGAAATCCTTCCTCACCAATTGTCTCAGCCTTCCACTCTGCCTAGAGCAGGGGTGAGCAAAGTGCAGCCCATGGACCTTATGTGGCCTGGGGTGTTTTGTTTTGTTTTGGCCCAAAATATCCTCTATGGGTCTTGGGACATTTTTCACCATGTTTTGTGGTGGGAGCCTGGATCACTTCCATTTAAAAAAAGAAAAGAAGGCCTCTCCTGGGCCTAAAATGGCCCAGGAATGGTTAAGAACCAGGAGAAAATGCCCCCTGCACACCCTAGAGGATGTTGGGAGTAATTTGGAAATTTAAAAAATAGTTTTTGGAAGTGGAGAGTGCAGTGGGGATGAGACCCTCGAAGATCTGGAGGGGTTATTGTGTCTGCCTAGCCTCCCATAGTTGCCCTCCTAGAGCCTTCTTTACCACTAAAATACACATTCTCAGTTCTCTTCTCTCTTATTCTTATGGAAGCAATTGCACCAGCAGCTCCCCTGTCCCCCAAAAAGATAAAAGCAGAGGTTCACTCTCCACCTGCCCCTACTCTGAATAAGAGACTAAAAAGAAATGGTAGTTCATGGTAATGAAATGAAAATGAAAATTTATTTCTATACCGCTATTCCTATACAGATCACAGCAGTTTACAGTAGCTATAGTTGTTTCAAGTTGTTCCCTACACTTGCCATTAGGATCTCTTGCCATTTCCTTGGAAGAAGTATTGCACCTACAGACCATCATTCCTCATTCTACTGTTAGGAAGCCAGTTAAAAGATACAGGTAAAGGTTTTCTGTTGAAAAGATTGTCTAGTCAGTTTTATGAAGAGATTAATGTGTGTTTTATGTTTGTTCACGTTGCAAGCCTGAAGAAAGGAGCTAGAAGACTCTTTAACCGACTCCAGGTCTGGCTGTGTTGAAGTAGCATAAGAGTGGTGACAGTCGTGTAGGGGGCAGTTCTCATCTCTGTTACTAAGCCAAGGGACATCTCTGTTACTAAGCCAAAGACGACTCCATGGTCATGTGGCCAGCATGACTACACAGAACACTGTTACCTTCCCACCAAAGTAGTACCTATTTATCTAGGTTGGCAGAAGCTAGGACTAGTGATGGGAGCTCATTCTGTCATGCAGTGCCTGGGTATTGACCTGCCCACTTGCCAGTCTTGCAGTTGTGAGAGTCAGCATCTTGACCACTGAGCCACCATGTCCCATCATGTCAAGCCAGTTAACTTGACATTTATTATGACATTTGGCATATGAATTCTTCCTTGTAGATGGAACTGGTTTTGTCTAGTATAAACAAACTGTTTGAACTCAGCCAATTTGGCAATACTGTACAGCTCACCAAATCTTTCTATAACTCATGGGGTTTATGTTTTACATTTTTTCCCACTTCCAAGATATAGAAAACAAAAAAGCTTCATTAAATTGGGGGTGAGATATTTTGACAATACCTTTCACCTCAGTTAGAAGAATTACATACAGCTTTGACCCACAGCACTTTTCTGCATTCATTTATTCATTCAATATCCTGCCTTTTTCCTGGATGGAACTCAAGGTGGCTCACAACATAAATTAATAAAGGTGCATAAATTAAAACCTTGCAATAAAAAAGTTTTTAAAAAACAATTAAATAAGCAACCATATTAATACATCGATAGTGATAACCACATTCAGGAGTAACTTTTATTTTCATGTAATTGTGCCAGATGGAGGGAAGAGAACCTCTCCTATCTTTTCCAACATTTAATCTTTTCCAATATTTCAGATTCATACCTTAACAGAACATGAATTGATAGAGGTATTTTGTTTTTCTGAGATTACTGAGCTCCTCTTCCTTAACGTTTGTGAAGTATTGTCAAAGTTGACAGTGAAAATGAAACAGTCCCTGAAGTGAGTGTCTACCTCCATGTAAGTGGAGCACAAGCTCACAAGAAGGGGGAAATATACCACCTGTATCTGCATGTAGAATTATCTGCTTGTGGTACCATCTGTATCTGTGTGTAAAATCTAACAGGGTCTTGAATGAGTTGAAAGGCATGGATCCTTCTGCAAAGTAACAAGTGGTGGTTCTCCCATTTATCCTGAGGCCCTGTATTCTTGTACTCCACCCAAGACTTTCTAGCAGCTGCAA
The DNA here is from genome assembly GCF_019175285.1 of Sceloporus undulatus. Lineage (NCBI taxonomy): Eukaryota > Metazoa > Chordata > Lepidosauria > Squamata > Phrynosomatidae > Sceloporus > Sceloporus undulatus. Next base: position 169,716,702 of record NC_056526.1, on the reverse strand, counting down.
TGACGTTCAGAAATGGCTTGGGAGTACAGGAGTCTTAATGGGGAAGAAAGGGCAGGAATTCTTTATTACATCCATGCAGTGCTATAAGTGCTTCTCTTGGTCCAAGTATGAGGGGCATGTGGCTTTCCAGACTGCAACTCTTATCTGCCCTCAGCATTCACATTTATTGATTAGGGAAAAAATGTATTGATTAAAAATGTAACCCAATCCAAATTGTGGTTCTTGTTTCAGCTGGCACTCTGGAAGCTGCATTCACCATTTAAAACCCTCTAGATCTAACTGTATCCAGTGATGAGGAAGGTGGAAGGTGCAAGTGAAGAACATCTGGAGGGACCACACTTTGTCCATCTCTGCCTTGTACATGGGGGAATTCACCTGTGTTCTAATGTGAAATTAATTTGTATCAATTTATAAACAAAACCAGTTTTTGTCCTGTATGATCCTATCATGGTATATTTTAAAGAGTTACAGACAAGTGAACTGGTAGAAAGATGTAGTCTCAAGGTTACCCTAGCAACCACTCCCAAAGAACAGAAAGAATCATAAAAATACTCTTTGTGCAGCTTGCTGTTATGCACTAGAATTTACAGCATGAAGGAAATACTCAAGGAAAATGGAAGTATGTTTGGAGCACTTCCTGCTTTTTTTCATGAGTGCATATTGTTTTCTCATGCATTTCTAAAGCTTGGAATTACTAGTGCAGTGCATTTTGGAGTTTTTTTTTATAGGTTCTTTTTGTCTTTTTTGCCAATGGTGACATAATTTGAAAGTACTCATAAAGATGTTTTATTCTGCATTATTTTAATGTTAGTAACAAGACAATGTGTCTCCACAAGCTATTGTCCTGTCTTGTCTCTGATTTCCTCTAAGGCCTAATGAATAATTGGTGCAAATTTAGTGCAATATAACAAGATGGCTATCTATAATCCAAGTGATGTAAGCATGGGGGGGGGTGAGAACCTTGCCTCTCAAAAAAGACTTCCCATCAGTCCCTACACTGCTAACATTTTTATTTAGGTTATATATACAAGGGGTAGAACCAATAAAGACCTGGAGTAATTACTGAGGAAGGTCAAGGAGGAAAGTGCCAAGGTAGGCTTAATGATGAACATTAAAAAAACAAAAATAATGACCACAGAAGATCTACAATAACTAATCCTAGATAATGAGAAAACTGAACTAATCAAAGAGTTTCCATATCTTGTATCAAATATTGACCAGAATGGAGATTGTGGTCAAGAAATTAAAAGAAGACTAGGACTGGGAAGAGTAGCTGTAAGAGAACTAAAATGTAAAGATATAACTCTGAACATTAAGTGAGGATCATCCAAGCCATTGTATACTTCAACACCATGTAAAGACGTGAGAGCTGGACAGTGAAGAAAACCAATAGAAAGAAAATCAGCTCATTCCAGATGTGGAGCTGGAAAAGAGTCCTGAGGATACTATGGATGGACAAAGAAACTAGAACACATCAAGCTTGAACTCGCCCTGAAAGCCAAGATGATGAAACTGAGGCTGTCATACTTTGGGTACATCATGAAAAAAAGCATGAATCATTAGATGCTAGGAAAGGTAGAGGGCAACAGAAAGAGAGGAAGACAACATGCCAAATGGTTAGACTCAACCAGAGATGTCTGAAACTGCAGGAACAGAGCAGAACAGCTGAAGATAGGGAGACTTGGATGTGTCTCATCCATAGGGCTGTTTTTTTTTAAAAATTACTTTATTTTATAGTGTAAGACATACAATTCAGAATCAGATCCTTCAGTTAACATAAGTTCAGCCAAAACAACTTGCTTTAACAGAGAACTTTTAAAATAACAATTATTATTTAAGCTAGCAGCCATAACATCTGAATTGTATTTTGTTACTTAATGTTGGTGTAGTCCTACACATTTGGGGGGGAAAACTGGTTTAAACAAAATAAAACCAACCTTGGTTCCCTCCTCCCACCAAAAAAAAATGGCTTGAAGAGAGTCCAAAATTCCCCTTTCGTCTATATTATCATATATACAATATATTGTCAATTGACAGACATAATAAAGTAGATATAGAAATAATTTCCCCCCAAGCTATAGCCTTTTGTCTTGAATCTGGGGATTTCAATCCCATAACCTGTTGACCTTTTCCCATTTCCTTTGGAAATGTTGTTCCATTTTTCTATTTATAACCATTGTCGATTTATCCATTGTAGATAAATCAGATACTTTCATAATCCATTCTTCAAGTAGATCTGTGCTTATTACCTTCCAGCGTCTAGCAAATGTAAGGTGAGCTGCTGTGACCAAGTACAGAACAACTCCTCTTTCATCATCCACAGGGTTACCATGAGATGAGGATGACTCGAGAGCATTATACAACAACAAGAAGTCCCATTGAACAACAAGGGTCTTACCTCTGGATAAATATACTTTTTTAATACTATGCACAGTCAGGCATTGCACTTTGCAAAGTTTTTCTGAAGATACTTTGCTTTCTTTGTTTTTAATAGCTTATTCCTATATGGTTTATGTTCAGCAAGACCCAACAATTCTCTTTCCACTCGCATATAGATTCCAGCTGAAATGCAGTTGTGAACATTCTAATTGATGGCTCAATAAAAACCATCCCAATGGCAATTCTCCATTATAGACCATATAATGATTATTACCAAATGTGTCATTTAAGTAAAATGATTGCCATTCTCATTTGAAAGTATACAATTGCTGTGTCTGCACTGAATCTGGGGAATAACATGCTTTCTCCCACATCCACACCCACACTCACTTGACTGAAAGAAAATTACAGGTCCTGTGAACTTTTAGAGATCATTCTAGTTAGCTACTATTGTTGTCGCTGTTGTTGTTGTGTTGTTTTTGACTTATGGTGCAACAAGAGCACTAGGGGTAAAAAATTGAATGTCTTTTGTCTGCATTTTTAAATTATGAAACAGAACTGGTAAGGAACCTGTGGGCAAACTGTGATTATCTCTTTGTTGGTTATTAGCAAATGTGCCTGTTTGCATAAAGGTTAGAATACACTTAGGTTACCCATAGGTTAGAATACTGTTAGAATACCTTATTTGAAACAATATCACATAGTGACCAGATGCATTGTCGTACTTTGTCTGGATAAAATCATGGGGGTGGGGTGGGACCTTTAAATAACCCACTGATATTGTGTATCCCTCCAGTCCCCTCTTGCTGGAACTACCACATGATAGGAGAGGGATCATTCTATAAGCTGATCTTCCAGGTAAAGCTTTGCAAAGGTTTGAGAAGTCTGCCCTATACAGGTTGTGTTATCCTGAATTCCAAAATATTCTAAAATCCAAAATTGTCCATCTGGGTGGCTGAGGCAGTGACACCTTTGCTTTCTGATAGTTCAGTGTACGCAAACTTTGTTCTATGCACAAAAATATTTTTAAAATTGTGTATAAGATTGCCTTTGGGCTATGTGTATAAGGTGTATATGATACATAAATGAATTTCACATTTAAACCCATCTCCAAGAAATCTCATTATGTATATACAAATATTCCAAAATCCAAAAAACTCCTCAATCCAATACACTTCTGATCATAAGCATTTTGGATAAGAGAGTCTCAGCCTATAATGAATGGAGATGGTATTGTGGGCCTCAAACTCAGGGATGTGTTTAAATTGCTTAAAATAAATTATCTCATTTTAAAGGTCAAATGAGACACACCTGTAAGATCCCTGTCAGTATGCATGCTAAAATTCAAGTGTCTAGACTTAGATTTATGTCTTTGACAGACAGCCATTCTCTTACATATTACTGCACTGCAATGTTTGGAATGATCGGTTTAGAAAAGACCAAAGTTGTACTATTTTTATTTTTAAAAGCCTGCACTCCAAGCAGAATGCAGAAGAGTTGTTTCACACATCAGTGATTTCCTGACATAGAACAAGTCCCACAGGCATATTGTCTGAATGGCTCCTACACACTTTTACCTGACAAACTCATGTCTTTTGTTTATTTACAACATTATTGGACTACTGTTTTTAGAAGTCTAAGAACAGTATACAAATAAAAAAGAAATTCACAATATCACACAAATTTTAAAAAAATTAAAAGGGAGTGTAAAATAAATCACAAATTTACAATTGAGAATGCTCCTTAGTGGGGATATAGCCATTATACATCTGTCTGCTGATAATCAACATTGTTGTATGGTGCCTACAAGGCAGCCTTTCTCAAATAGTGGGGCGGGCCCCCCAGGGGGGGGGCGCGAGGCTCTGTTATGCAGAGGTGTACTTATAACAATTTTATAGACAAATGATACTATTTACAGTCGCGCGGGGGCGCGAAATGTTTTCTTCTTCCTAGGGGGGGCATGACAGAAAATAATTGAGAAGCACTGCTACAAGGCAACTCTAACTTATGGTTAACCCATCATAGGTTTTCTTGGTAAGATTTATTCTGACAAGGTTTGCTCTTGCCTTTCTCTCAGGTTGAGAGTGTGACTTGCCAAAAGTCACCCACTAGTTTTCCATGGCTGAGAAAGAATTCAAATCCTTGTCTTCCAATGGCATTGTCCAGCACTCAAACCATTATACCACAGTAATTCCCAGTGCTGGTAAATCATGCTAGAATATAAATAGATTGCAAACCTTTAAATAGATGAAAAAATTAACTCTGTTCTTTTTCCAGAACTGTAACTACAGCTAACTTCTTCCACCTACAGGCTAAAGTGAGTACTGTACTTCCTCTGCAAAGCAATTGTAGTCCCTGTTTTGACCTGTAGATGGTAAAATGCCAGTGTACAGCATTACTCACATTATTGTGTGTAAAAATGTTTCCTTTATACTTTTGTATTTGATATAGCTAATCAGTGGCAAACCTCCTCTAAATAAATCTTTCCAAGAAAATCCCATGGTGTGCTCACTCTAGGATTGCTCACTCTAAACTGGAAATGACTTGAAGGCACACAACAACAAATAGCTAGTCTAAGATTATCTGAAATTCAGATATGTTGAACTATAGTTCCCATCTTCTCCACAGGTCATATCCATTGCTGTGTTGTCAGCAGGTGGTGGGAAGTGTAGTCTAGAACTTTTTGAAGAGTGCTATATTGAGGAAGGAAGTTATATGAGACTTCTCACCAAATTATTATTTATCCTCAATTGTACACATCTGGAATTTGCTTCTGAGAATGATAAATATATATTATCTGCACTTATTGTGTTCAGTGTTCCAGTGGGTACATTTATATAAATATCCTGCTCCTTCTCACATCTTCTCAGTAGGATAGAATGAGAAAACATGGAAGAAACAGTACCTAGTAAGAATGACACCAATTTGCCAAAAGAAGTAATAATGTTAGTTTGTCTTCCGTGATGCCAGATGAGGTGAGTGGAGATATATGTCTCTTCAGTCTCGCAGCTTTGGAATCTGCTTATAGTGTGAACCAGTTTATTGCCTTTGCAAATAAATATGCTAAAAGTATTGACAAAAAGCTTGTTACCACATTTCATCCTGCCCCTATTTTTCAAAATGTGCCCTCCTCAACCATGCTATTTCTTATTACCCTGCCTGCACCTCTGCTTGAAGTGAACCCCCCCAAAGCCCTCATCAGCCCATTGATTCACTGAGGGTATGGTGGCATCCATGCTAATTACTAAGAATATACTTTGGGGCTTTCCCAGATGTGCCCTGATTAGTTTGTGGGCACTGAACATCCATCTGTGCTTTCCAGAGCTGCCAGTGAAAAATTGCTTATTGAGGAGGAATGAGTACATTAAGAGCTGAGAGAGAGGGTGAGGGAGAGTTCTTGACACAGCGAGCTGAAAGTCTCAAAGCTTTAACACTTATTTTAATAACAAGGTCATAAGGAAGTTGGTCATTCCATACATAGTTTATATAACAAAGGGGAATCCTAGACTGTTGTATAGCTAAGAATCTGTGTGAATTAATATCTATCTTCCTGTTATTTAAATTATTACTGCATTTTTTTGGCAGTGCTATCAACCAGCCATACTTTTCTGGGTCCAACCAGTCCTGGAACCTGAGGAGCAAATTAGTATCTTAAGGGAGTGACTGAATAAAATAACTTTATCACACAGGGCTCCTGGCATGGGATGAGAACAGGACAAAGGGGCCTGAAAGGGAAAGGAACGGAACAAATGGGGGACGCATTTTACTGCACACAGGAAGTCCCTCACTCATTCCGTTCCCTTCCCTTCTGTTCCCAATCCGTCCCCAGAGGGGGCGATTTTTGAGAACTGTTCTGAACAGTTCTCAAAATCGCCCCCTCTGGAACGGATGGAGAACGGAACGGAACAAGTGAGGGACTTCTGTGTGCAGTAAAATGCGTCCCCCATTCATTCCCCACTCGTTCCAGGTCCCTTTTGTTCCATTCTCATCCCATGCCTCCTTCTGTGGTGTGATAAAGTCCAAAAAATCTGGGATATGTAAAAAAAATGTTAAAAGTCTTTTTGAAAGTTCCCCACCTTTAAAGATGAAATAAGTGGTAAATGGACATGGCCTTTTCTGTGGTAGCATGTAAAATATGTAACACCAGCCTCAGATATATCAGCCAACTTAAAGAGGGTGCTGGTACCAGTTAACCATTTTAAAGAATACCCAAGAATTTTCTATATTTTGTATCTTATTTCATGATGTTCTTCCTCCTCCTCGTCCCTCTTTTTTGGTTATTTCTGAGCCTGTTTTGTTATAATACAGTGTTTTAGCTGTCTCTTTGTGAACCACTTGGCAGGCTTTCTATCTGATAGAACTGCAGGATTCAGATGGTTTAAATCAATACATGGATGTCAGACGTTGACTACTTTATCTGCCAGTTATTAATCTGGATCCATTCTCAGGCTTCTAGGTTTTTTGACCTACCATAGTTTCTCTCCAGGGTCCCTTTCATATTACACAGTTATAACACTACAGTGGACCCTTGTTATACGCTAGGGTTTGGTTCCAAGATCCCCCATGTATAACAAAATCCTTGGATGCTCAAGTCCCATTAAATAGAATGATGTAGCAAAATGGTGTCCCTTATTTAAAAAATTGGAAAATCAAGGTTTGATATTTGAAATTTATACTATTTTGGAACATTTTCAAGCCATGAATGCTTGAATCCGTTTATAAAAAATCCGTGTATAAGAAGGGCCGACTGTATATTCCACTTTAACAGCCATGGTAACATCATGACATAATATGCCCTATGAGGAGTGGCTCAGGGAGCTAGGCTTGTTTAGCCTGGAGAAGAAAGGTTAAGATGTGACATGATAATCATGTTTAAATATTGGAAGGGATGTCATATTGAAGATGGAGCAAGCTTGTTTCCTCTGGCTCTAGAGACCAGGACATGGAGCAATGGATTCAAACTACAAGAAAAGAGATTCCACCCAAACATTAGGAGAAACTTCTTGATGGTAACAGCTGTTCAGCAGTGGAATATCCTGCCCCAGAGTGTGGTGGAGTCTCCAAATTTAGAAGTTTATAATAAGTTTATAAGAAGTTTATAAACATAGGCTGGATGTCCTTATGTTAGACGTGCTTTGATTATGTGTTCCTGCATGGCAGGAAGTGGGACTGGATGTCTCTTACGCTCTCTGTCAATTCTATCATTGTATGATTCTTTGGAACCCTGGGATTGGCAGTTTGATTGGGAGTATTTAGAATTCTCAACCAGAGAGCTCTAGGGCCCTTGGATTCATTCAGAGAGTAATCCTTAGATTTATTCAGAGATTCAACCTCCACACATGACTACCCTGTATTATGAGACATTTCCAAGCCTACCTATCCTCCACTGCTCTACTTAAGTCTTGTAGATTCAGGCCATGACCTCCTTGATTATCCATCTGGCATGCAGTCTCCCTCTCTTTCAGCTGTCTTCTACCTTTCCTAGCATTATTGCTTTTCCAATGATTCATACCTTGTCATGATGTGTCCAAAGTACGACAGCCTAAATTTGTTCATCTTTGCTTCCAGAGAGAGTTCAGGCTTCATCCGTTCAAGAACCCATTTGTTTGTCTTTTTGGCTGCCCACAGTATTCTCACCACTCTTCTCCAGCACCACATCTCAAATGAGTTTATTTTCTTTTTATCTGTTTTCTTCACTGTCCAGCTCTCACATCCAGACATAGTGATGGGGAATACAATGGCTTGGATGATTTTAACTTTAGTGCTCAGTTGTATATCTTTACTCTTTAGGATTTTGTCTAGTCCTTTCATCACTGTCCTTCCCATTCCTAATCTTCTTTTGGTTTCTTGATTGCAGTCTCCATTTGGATAAATGGTTGATCCAAGGTATGGGAAATCTTTAACTATTTAGTTTTCTCATTGTCTAGGTTGAATTTATGTAGGTCCTCAGTAGTCTTTGCACTTCCTTCCTTGACCATCCTTACTAATTGTTCCAAGTCCATGATGTTATCTGTTAGTAATATGGTGTCATCTGCATATCTTAGACTGTTGGTATTCCTTTCTCACATCTTTACTCCTCATTCTTCTGAGTCCAAACCTGCTCTCCATATGATATTTTCTGCATACAAGTTGAAAAAGTAGGGTGATAATATACAGCCTTGCCTAACCCCCTTGCCAATTGTGAACCATTCTGTTTCTCCATATTTTGTTCTAACAGTAGCTTCTTGTCCTAAGTACAGATTTCTCATCAGGACTATCAGACACATTAAGAGCATTCCATAGTTTTTTGCGATCTAAGAGAGGAATCCTATTGAAATACAAAGAATGGCAGTTTCAAGTGGCATATAGACCTAGGTGTCTCATAGTTGTTGTTTAAAGTAATTTGTCTCCAAACACGGCAATGTGGCGCATTCTTGGGTTGTGTATAATTGTATACAGCAGAGCTGAAAGTTATTTGCTACTTTCAGATTATATTGGAAATCAAAGGCAGGACAAGGTTTTGGTGCCTGCCAGGTTTTAAATGCTCAAGAGGTCTATTGATATATTTCTTAATTTTCCTTCATCAGTACGGCCTTTGCTTCTAACTTTCTTTCTTATCCAGATCCCAATCATTTCATTGTTCTTCTGTCTAAGCAATTTATATTGATTGCCAGCTACTTCTGGATGTCCTCCTCAAAATATTACAAAACTCTTTTAGAAAGTAAGTGCATTGGCATTTTCTTCATCTTTTTTTAATTCATTTTTACATGGAATTTCATGGCAAGATGAAACATTCCTGCAGTTCTTCTTTCATTATTTGTTCTTCTACGCCATCCTCATCTAGTAAAAGCTGTATCTTTACTGACAATTAGTGTTGCTATTTTGTCAGTGATCTGATTCTTTGTACTGTATTGTGTCTTAGTTTGAGCACATCCAATGGGCACTTGTTCCAATAGTAACTACAATGCTTTCTTACCTTTTAGTAAGACTTGTCTGTTTTATGACTGAGCAAATTAGACTTCTCAGATTTTAGGCTGTCCTAATGTATCAGACTACAACTCCCATCAGCCCTACCCCATGCTGGTTGTGAGTGATGGGACTTGTCCTCCAACACATCGACAGGGTACTGAATTGGGAGTGGTTAATGTAAACTGTGGGTGCATGCAATGTTCTTGTGAGTCATACTTTTCTGTTCTGCAGATACTGCTTTCCTTGTGCTTATTGATGTGAGACAAAGGGCACTTACCTTAGTCACCCCCATTTGCTAACTTGGCTCACAAAGGCCAGGCACCACTACTGTGGATAATACTGTATTGGAATGCCCCATCTGTCCTGGTTTGGCAGGGACAGTGCCAGCTATTTTCTCTCATCCCACTTTTTCAGCTGCTTTTAAAATGGCCCACTTTCTTTCTTCTCTTTCTTCTTCCCCCTTTGTCCTCAGCTTACTTCCATTCATGGAAACAGAGATTAAATTATAAAAGTAATTTGGGCTCAATTAACTCAACAACAGGGAGAGGAGAGAAGGGATGAAATCTTGCTTTCCTATTAGTCTCAGGTAAAAGCAAACTGCTGCAGAGTCTCCTAGTTTGTCATTAATCATTTTTGCTGTCTTGCTAATTGTGCTAATGTTGCTTGACCATAAGTGTCACAGTTTTCATCTGTAGAATGCTGGAGGGTATAGGTGTCTGCAAGCTGCCCACCATTTAAATCATCCAAACTTATTGTGATGTAGTTTTCATCCACAGTATCATGGAACATTAAACTAGGACACCTGTTCACTGGGTCTTAGAGAGTGATTCATGGTTCAGTTTGGGGGCTCGCCCTCAAATGACAGAGTGAGATGCTACCCTTGCCAGGACAATGAAGTGAAGGTGCTGCAGCGTACAATTTTAATTATCAATAATGATCAGAGGCACTGTGATTAAACAAAATGGTAGGCAGTATTGCAGGTGATTGCTACTAAGAAGAGTGGAGTTCTTCATCAGGTAGAATTTTTCTCAGGCCCTCTTAACACCTGGTATTTACCCTAGGAAAATGTCTTGAAATCTGTATTTCTCTTGGGGAGGAGCTGACATTGGTATGAATCTGCACCTCCAAAATACCTATTTAACATTTCTGTTTGGCTCAGATTCAATCAGTTGCCATTCTTTTCTTCCCTGAAAGAAATACAACCTATAGAGTCTTTCTACTATTTGGCAGAACACCAAAAACAGTGGGATACTCAAGTCCCAATTTATACCGCTGCTAAAAAAGCCCTCCCTCAACCCTCTGATGCATAATAATTACCGGCCAGTATCTCTATTGCCATTTTTGGGAAAGGTGATCAAGAGGGCGGTTGCAATCCAACTTCAATTGATCTTGGAAGAAACGGATTATCTGGACCCATTTCAAACCGGCTTTTGGGCAGGCTACGGGGTTGAGACGGCCATGGTCGCCTTGGTCGATGATCTCCGTCTGGGCATCGACAGGGGAAGCGTGTCCCTGTTGGTGCTCTTGGACATCTCAGCGGCTTTCGATACCATAGACCATGGTATCCTTCTGGAGCGCCTGGCAGAGGTGGGAATCGGGGGCACTGCGCTCCAGTGGTTCCGCTCCTACCTCTCCGGGAGGTTCCAGATGGGGCAGATGGTGCAGGGACGTGTGCTCCGATAAGAGGGCCCTCACAACTGGGGTCCCTCAAGGAGCCCTTCTGTCTCCCATGCTATTTAACATTTACATGAAACCGCTCGGAGAGATCATCCGGAGACATGGGGCACACGGAATATCAGTACGCTGATGACACCCAAATAGTCTTCTCTATGTCTCCGACGATGCAGTGACTGAGGATGGTGTCTCTCCTCTCGTGGCCTGTTTGGAGTCGGTAATGGTCTGGGGAAAACCGACTCAGTCTGAATCCAGAGAAAACGGAGGTACTTGTGATAAGTTCCCCTGGTCCAGGAATGGCGGTGGTTCCACCTGTCCTGAACGGGATCACGCTTCCTGTGAAGGACTCAGTGCGCAGTCTGGGGGTGCTTCTTGATTCGTCGCTTCACCTTACAGCTCAGGTGAATGCGACGGTCAAGAGCACCTGTTATCAGCTTCGGCTTATTCGCCAGCTGCGCCCATACCTGGCCCAGAGAGACCTTGAAACGGTGGTACATGCTCTGGTAACCTCTCGATTGGATTTCTGCAATGCGCTCTACGTGGGGCAACCCTTATACCATACCCGGAAGCTACAGATGGTACAGAATATGGCAGCCAGACTGGTCACTGGTACTTCCAGGGCCAGCCATATTACACCTATACTTAAAGATCTGCATTGGCTGCCCACCCGCTTCCGGGCACAGTACAAGGTGTTGGTGATAACCTATAAAGCCCTATATGGCTTGGGCCCAGGATACCTGAAGGACCGCCTCTCTCCATACATTCCGCCCCGCACCCTCAGGACTTCTGGGCAGCAACTACTGAGGGTCTCAGGGGCTAGACTAACCTCCACAACGAGGAGGTCATACTCCATCGTCGCCCCGGCCCTCTGGAATACGCTGCCCATAGAGCTCCGCTCGGCCACCTCCCTGATCCAGTTTAAGAAGGAGCTAAAAACCTTCTTATTTCAATCTGCATTCCCCGAATGAAGTTCCAGCTGGTCTTCCCCCCCCGACGACAATGGTGACCGGCTGATGGTGTTTTAATTTTGTTTTTAATATGGATGCATTGTATTTTTATGTATTATGGTGTTTTTGTATTGTTATTGTTAATATGTTGTTCACCGCCCTGATCGATGGAAGGGCGGTATACAAATAAAATTTTTATTACTATTATTATTATAAAGATGTTGAATAGCACCGGGCCCAGGACAGAACCCTGTGGGACCCCACTGGTCACTTCTCTCCAGGATGAATAGGAGCCATCATTGAGCACCCTTTGGGTTTGGCCGGTCTACCAATTACAAATCCATGTAAGAGTTGCCTCATCTATCCCACATTTGACTAGCTTGTTTGCAAGAATGTCATGGGGGACCTTGTCAAAGGCCTTAGTAAAATCAAGCTATGCTATATCCAAAGCATTCCCTTCATCTATCAAGCTGGTTATTTTATCAAAAATGGAGATCAGATTAGCCTGTTGTTCAGAAACCCATGTTGACTTTTTGTGATTATGGCATTCCCTTCTAAATATTTACAGACTCTGTTTAATTATGTGCTCTAGAATCTTTCCTGGTATTGATGTCAGACTAACTGGACAATAATTGTTGGGATCCTCCTTTCTCCCCTTTTTAAAGATGGAGACAATGTTTGCCCTTCTCCAGTCTGCTGGGATTTCTCCTGTTCTCCAGGAGTTCTTAAAGATTATTGCGAATGGCTCTGAGATTAAATACTCTTGGGTGTAGTTCATCTGGTCCTGGAGACTTATATTCATTTAGATTAACCAGGTATTCTTGTACTATCTCATTACTTATCCTGTGCTGAAATTCCCAGATTCTGTCCTCTGCTCCATTATCCTCAGGTTGAGCACCTTTTCCTTTTGTGAGAAGATTGAAGCAAAGAAGATGTTGAGTAATTCTGCCTTTTCTCTGTCTCCTATTAACATTTTGCCATCTTTTCCATGAAGTGGCCCTACCATTTCCTTCTTCTTGTTTTTGCTGTGAACATACCCCAAAGGGCCCTTTTTATTGTTCTTAATCTCTCTAGCAAGCCTGAGTTCATTCTGCGCTTTAGCTTTTCTGAATTTACCCCTACATGTGCTCGCTATTTGTATGAATTCTTCTTTGGTGATTTCTTCCCTTTTCCATTTCTTATACATGTCCTGTTTAAAACTTAGCTCCATTGAAAGTTCTTTAGTCATCCATCCTGGTTTTTTAAGATACCTCCCATTTTTCCTCTTCATTGGAACAGTTTGAAATTGTGCCTTCAGCATCTCTTTTTTGAAAAATGCACATCCATCCTGAACTCCCTTCTCTTTTAGTATTTCTGACCATGGGATTACTCCCAGTATCCCCCTAAGTTTACTGAAATCAGCTCTCCTAAAGTCTAGAATGTGTGTTTGACTATGCCTGGCTTCTCCTTTCCACTGTATAACAAATTCCAGAAGAACATGATCACTCCCACCTAAGGATCCCACCACTTTCACCCCAAGATGATCAAATTGTTGTTGCTGTTGTACTTTTGCCACATAATAAGAAGGCATGATCACTAGAGAAAACAATAATGCTAGGAAAGATAGAGGATAGAAGAAGGAGGGGAAGACCTCATGCCAGATTGATGGATTAAATAAAGGGGGGGGAGTCATAGGCATAGGTTTGTAGGGTCTGAGTAAGCAATAGAAGATAGGGAGTATTGGGAGTGTCTCATCCACAGGGTTGCCATGAGCTGGAATTGACCTGAGGGCAGTTAATAACAACAAAGTTACATCCTGCTTGTTGTTAACTGCTCATGAATTGGCCCTGACTCGTGGTGACCCTATGGGTGAAGCACCTCCTAAACCCCCCCTGCCCTCCACTGCTCTGCTAAAGTTATGTAAATTCAGGTCTGTGACTTCTCTGATTGAGTCTATCCATCTGGCATGCAGTCCTCCTCTCTTTCTACTACCTTTTCTAGCATTATTGTTTTTTTTTTTCCTAGTGAGTCATCTCTTTTCTTGATGTGGTCAAAGTACAACAGCCTCAGCTTCATCATCTTGGCCACTTGTGAGAGTTAAGGCTTGATCTGTTCCAGGACCCATTTCTTTATCTTTTTGGCTATCCACGGTATCCTTAGTACTCTTCTCCAGCAGATCACCTCAAATGGGTTTAATGAGAAAATTACAAAAGAATATCCCTTGATCATAGAGGTGGGGTTATTCAGGCTGTTTCTTGACTGGCTTGCTCTTTATTCTCGTTTTAATTTTTTGGAAGGGGGGGATAGGATAGAGACATTCAAATAATTTTTCAAATTTTGTTTTAACAATTGCAAGCAGCTGCAAGAGTGCCAGGAAGCTATGAAGTGATGTAACGAATATAAACGATAAATAAAAATGAAATGTACAATCTGTTCTAACATTTGTTAATCATCACTGTTAATGCAATAATCCCTGCTGAATTTATTTATTTATTTATTTATTGCATTTGGGTTTCTTCTGCCACCTCTCCAACCTACACATGGAAGCAAATGCAAAGTAATTTTCACAATGCTTTATGGATCTAATGAAGGGACTAGTACAAGCAACCTTTCTTTGTTTCTTTCTTTCTTTTTGGTGCTGCAAGATTCTTATGTTTTTGCTGCAACAGAATATCCTATCCTCCTGAACTGCTGGGGTGTGTGTGTGTGCGTGTCTTAGGAAATGTTTCATCTTTAGTAAACAAAGCTCTCTATCTCACTTCAAAATCTATTCAGCGATCTGATAAGATCTGAAATATACTCTCTCTCATCTGTGTGGTGTCAGTGTGACATTTTCCCTTTTTTATACATGACAGTTGTTTGCTATATCTAGGGATAACAGCGCAAAAAGCAATATTGCAGGACAGAGGATGTAGATTATGTCCTTGAGAGGGAAGAAAAGCCTTTCTGTGTGAAAACTGTTCAACAACAGAATTACATGTGAAGGTTGTTGAACCCTGGCTTGTAGGTTGCCAAGAAAAGGCTAAGAATGGTCTTAGCCAGATCTAGTTCCATTCGGTGTTTCATAGCAACATGCATTAATGGAAAGGAAAGCAGTAATTTAAGTATGGGATTAGGTATGGTAGTTATGCTTAAATGAGAGGTTGGAAGAAACTGACAACAAATAAGACATTACTCCCTATTAATGACTGTTTGGAATAATGAAGCTGCAACTAAGGTTTCGGTCCATAACCATAACTGTCTGGTTAAAAAATAATAATAAATGTAAGCCGCCCTGAGAGCCATTAGGGCTGAAGGGCGGGATATAAATACCTAAATAAATAAATAAAAATAAATATGGCCCAGGATAACCTGTTAGCAGCCTGGGGTATTCTGGCCCTGGAGCTGCTGTAATGTCTCCCATTACCTGGGACCCTCTGTTGTGATGATTGGTAGCTCTTTGCACACATGTCCTGCTGTGCTATCAGGTGCTGCTGCAGTGGTGGCAAATCACTTGCTCTGAGGTCAGAACAAGGTGCCCAGCATCAGTCACATGGTTGTTCACATGGTACTGTGTTCCAACCTCAGAGTAAACAACATGCTGTGGAGGCACTGCAAGAAGCATTGTAAATAGTCATCCAGTGTCACAGTGGAGGGATCTAGATCTTCTGGGAAAATCCAAATCAAAGGGTAAATTTTAAAAAAAAAATGTTTTAAGGTGGGTATATAGTGGGTTTGGTGCTGAACTGGCTCGTCATTGTTGAGATACTTCATACCAGAACTGGAGATTGGGCACTGCACCATCTGGAGTTGTCATCATGAGAATGGGGCGAGGACATTTTATTTGGCCTGTGCAGACAACCCTTAAGTCTCATGACAATTTTAATTTAATGAGAGATAACATCACTCCTTTTATGGTGGGACTGTTAACATATTGATGTTTTATTGTAACTAGGTTGTGGCTTCTTTAACTGTTAGAGAAGAATGTCCATATGTTTCAAGTGTTGGCTCATGTTGATGCATTCAGGTTGAATTTTTTCAAATAATGAAAAGAAAAGTATTTTAGCTACTTCTGAGAAATGAGAAAGCAAATAGGTAACTTGCTAGAACAAATTCAACCTAGACAATGAAGAAATAGAAGTAGTAAAAGAGTTCTCTTACCTGGGATCAAACAGTGGTAGAAATAAGAAGATTTAAAATGGGAAGAGTGGCTATGAAAGAACTAGAAAAGATTCTAAAATGCAAAGATATACAACTGAACACAAAAGCCAGAGTCATACAAGCCATTATTTTCCCTATTACTATGTATGGATGCGAGAGCTGGACAGTTAAGAAAGAAGACATGAAGAAAATCAATTCATTTGAGATGTGGTGCTGGAGAAAAGTGCTGAGGATCCTGTGGGCAGCCAAAAAGACAAACAAATGGGTCCTAGATCAAATCAAGCCAGAAATCTCCTTAGAAGCCATAATAATAATAATAATAATAATAATAATAATAATAATAATAATAATAATTTATATTTTCCCACCTCTCCCTGCGGATCGAGGCGGGATCACAACATTAAAAAAATACACATTACAACATATTCAATAAAATCACAATATCACAATATCACTACTATTGCTAAAAGCTAGCTTGTCGTCTATTTTCCGTCTTATAGTTGGGTGGGGTTCTTTCAGGGTCATCATAATAGGCTAGGTGGGTAGTCCTGCTGGAAGAGATCTGTCTTAAGTGCCCTCTTGAATGCCTCCAAGGTGGCAATAATAATAATAATAATAATAATAATAATAATAATAATAATAATAATAATAGGATTTATTTAAGACGGATCTCTTCCAGTAGATTGTTCCACAATTTGGGAGCCACGACCGTAAATGCCTTGTGGGAAGTTGTTGTTAGTCTTGATTTTGGGTAGTCAAGCAAATTCTTCCCTAATGTTCTTGTCATGTAGGTCTTTAAAGGTGATAACCAACACTTTGTATTGCGCCCAGAAGCTGATCGGCAGCCAGTGTAAAGATTTTAATACAAGTGTTTAACACAACCATTCTGGTTGCTGCATTCTGGATCAATTGAAGCTTCTGAACTTGGTACAAAGGTAGCCCCATGTTGAGCGCATTACAAAAATCTAAACGAGAAGTTACTAGTGCATGTACCACAACTTCAAGGTCCCCCTGGGTCAGGTAGGGGCGCACTTGGCGTATCAACCGAAGTTGGTACCACACACTCCTGGCCACCGCCTCTACTTGAGATGCCAACTGTAGAGACAGGTCCAGGAAGACTCCCAAACTGCAAACTTCATCCCTTAGGGAAAGTGTGACCCTGTCCAGGACTGGTTGACAAATCTCCATTCCTGGACCAGGGGTTCCTATCGCAAGTACCTCCATTTTCTCTGGATTCAACCTGAGTTTGTTTTCCCTCATCCAGCCCATTACTGACTCCAGGCAGGCATTCAGACGGGAGATGCCATCCTTGGTCACTGCAACAGTCGGGGACATAGAAAAGTAGATTTGGGTGTCATCAGCATATTGATAACACCACTCCACATGTCTCCAGATGATCTCTCCCAGAGGCTTTGTGTAAATATTAAACAGCATGGGGAACAGAATGGCGCCTTGAGGGACACCAGATGTCAGCTCCTTTTTACGGGAGCAGCTGTCCCCCAGCATCACCATCTGGAATCTACCTGAGAGATAGGAATGGAGCCATTGGAGCGCAATGCCCCTAATACCTAACTTTCTCAGGCGTTCCAGAAGGATACCATGGTTAATGGTATTGAATGCTGCTGAGATGTCCAAGAGCACCAACAGGGTCACACTTCCTCTGCTGATGCCCAGATGGAGATCATCGACCAAGGCGACCATGGCAGACTAGACTCTGTATCCCATCCTAAAGCCAGTTTGAAATGGGTCCAGATAATTGGTTTCATCCAAGACAGCTTGGAGTTGGAGGGCCACTGCCCTCTCGATCACCTTGCCCAAAAATGGTAGTAAAGAGACCAGCCTGTAGTTGTATCTAAGGAGGGTTTCTTCAGGAGTGGTTTAACCACCACTTGTTTCAGCTTGGATGGAAATTTCCCCTCCCTGAGGGATGCATTAATTACGTTGTTACTGCAGCCCCTCCCTGCATGGTCAGCCAAGATGGGCAAGGATCAAGAGGGCATATTGTCTTCCTAACACTTCCAAGGAGCTTGTCCACTTCATCGGTATTTACAAACTCTAAGTGATCCAGTCTAACATAGTCTGCGGAATCACTGGACATCTCTCTTATAGTCTCTGTTTTAATGCTGGTGTCAAGATCGGCCCTTATCTGAGAGATTTTATTCGCAAAAAAGTCGTTAAAGGCAACACAGCAGACTTTAGTTGGTTCTAATAAAGGGTTCAGGGTGCCTTAATATCGAGTTAACTGATTATATTCTTCTTTGTCCTTCACTGGCTCTACCTTAGCTCCTTCCCAACCGATTGGTATTCTTCCCCCCCTCCTGCAAAAGATGGTGCAAAGAAATAGCATATCTCTCTACAAAACGTAATTTAATAAAGGCCAAATTGTAATGCTATCTGGCAATTAATCTTTTTTTTGTTTGTTTGTTTAATATATTTCTTTATACACTTTCTAAACAGCAAAGCCCACTGAATTCAGTGAGTTTTACTTCTGGGTAGTTGTGTGGGTGCACACTTAGAGAATATAAAGAGAAATTCCTCTTCAGAATCTGGTGTATGCGGTGATTCATTCCCACTCTAGCTGGTGGTGCTGAAGGCAAGGTATGAAATGGTGGACTAAACAAAGTTAAGAGTAAAGAATGTGTATTTACACACACAGGATGTGTGTGTGTGTGTGTGTGTGTGTGTGTGTGTGTGAGAGAGAGAGAGAGAGAGAGAGAGAGAGATATTTCTGATGATGGATTCACTGATTGCAAAACCAACAAATAAACTGGAATCTGTTTATAGCTCCCAATTAAAGAATTTTTCTGGGAAGAATCAGACCATGTTTGCTGCAGAGGGCTAGCTGAAGCAACTGTCTACCACAACCCCTTTCTCCTTGGGCATATGTGACTACTAAGTCAACATAGTACTGATGACTTCAGAGTCAGCTGGTAACTCCAGTGTCAGACAGGACCATGGAATCTGCTTCGGGTTTTAATCCAGCCTTTAAAGGAGCTATCCCAGTGGCACTCAAGCTATTTGCCCTTGGAACCTGCCTTTACACACTCCTACTTGGCATAGTATTTATTATTATTATTATTATTATTATTATTATTATTAATGGTATTTATACCCTGCTCTTCAGCCCTAAAGGCTCTCATAGCAGTTTACAAAGTTATTCAGATGGTTCCCTACCCTTAGGTTTACAATCTAAAAAGACATGACACAAAAGGAGAAGGGAATGGTGGTGGGGGAAGGGGGTCATGTCCAGTGGTTCTTCTCTCCCTCTGAGGCCTGGACCATGGCAAAGGGACTGGGGGGAGGACCCTTCTTCTTGCTCTGGCTATCCCTGATGGAGTTGGGCCTGCCTTTTCATTCCCTCCCATGTAGGATGATGACAGATGGCATGGAGGGACGGCTCTTATCATATGACTAAAATATAGTATATAAAATAAAATATGATTATGAATAAAGTATTTTGTTTGTTTAGTGTGTGTATTTTTATTTGTACATTCATGTATATTTACATTTCAACATTTTATAAGGAATAGCATCATTCAAATTAGAACAGTTTATTTAAGTAAATTCAATATTCAACTCAAGGCACATGTAAATTTCACACATAAAAAGTTTGGGAAGAGAAGGAGGATGAGGAGGGAATGACAGCCTCCAAGTCTTGCACTCCCTTGACCAACTCTCGCACCCCCCAAGGGGTCCTCCCCACTGACTGAGAACCACTGAGTTATCCCAAGTGATGGACCTAACTGCGGGAATAAGGAGCCACATCTTGGATAGCTTCTTCAAAATTTGGTCTAAAACCTAAAATATATTCACTGCCTCACTGATATCAGAGCCACCAGTGACTGCTGCTCCTCCCCCGAATGAAAGAAGCAGTCTCCTGAAGGCAGTAGCAGCTGGTGGATTCTGTATTGGTGTGATTATGAATTCACTGTGTTTTTTGTCTATATGTAAAGAAATAATGGAAAGGACTCTATGCCTCAAACAGGTTCAAGACTATGAACAGCTCATTTAAAGTTTGGACTAAATTCTAAAGTGGGTTCACTGCCCCAATAACATCACAGCAACTACTTGCCACTATATGCAGATACCTTGCCCAAATAGTCATGGGCCTATTTGCTTTGCTGGATTACAAACTGGATTTACGGAGCAGAAGACACTGCCACTCCACCCTCCCACATAACAGTTCCACAGCAAACATAACATTTCCACAGCAAAATACAAGAGGATAAGGTGGTTTATTAGTTGACACTGTGGTCACCCTTTGTCTGCACTGCACAGACACTCAGGTATGAGCACTGGCTGGGCACTCTGCTGGCACCATTCCTTTGCCCCTTTCCCTCCCTTACAAAATTAACTGGACATCCACATCCAGCTACTTAATAATGCTCACTATCCTCCCTTTCATTTCTCTCTCTCTCCCCCCCCCCCCCCCTCTTCTCTTTCTGTTAATAGGCTTCTCTCCCACCCGTGTAGGTTCAACTCCAGATGGTACTGACCAAGAGGCACTCACTGCACAACCAACAACTGTGCCCAGGATGATCCCATCTGTTCATCCATGTGCACTTTTGCAGGCTCCTCCTGACCCCACAATCTTCAAGACAGACAATGATATCTATAGTGCAGGTTTAGTTGGGCCATCCTTGATCCCAAGTAACTTCTGTCTTTCTCTTTCATTGCTATGATACTGACTCATAATAGACACAAATTAGCACACACAGATTTTTTTTTATGACCGGTCACATTTCTGAATGCCTACCTACATCCTGACACATCTTTTGGTCTTTAAGATTTATGCCTCTCAGGGCCATTATATTCTTTCATTTAGCCTTTATGTAAAGCTGGGAAGGTCATGTGGTTATCTAAAGGCATTAGCATCGTGATTTTCTTCAAGCTGAGTAGGTGGAAGTAATGAATGGACTGCTTTAATGATGTACACAGAGCTGTTTTTCTCTTCCTCTCTGCGGTTTCAATTCCCAGTTTCAATAAACTAGCTTCAGATTTTATCTTAGGCACCAGTAATTATAGAAGCCAAGAATAATTGCTGCACAAATACAACCTGATTGGCTTTTATATTATGGCTGGGCTTCATTTTCAAGCTTAAATATATGAAAATCAGCTCAGTGAATAAGCTCAAGTAGACATTATATCAACCCTTCTCTTCCTACTTATCTGCACTCCAAAATCTGGAATGAAGCTCAAATTATGCCACATATATCACCAGCTAGTGCTATCTCCCATGAGAGGGATGCAGCTACGGAAGGCAGGCCTCCCAAACACACAAGGTGAGGCATATAGCAGAGCTCAGAACAAAAATCCCTAGCAGAGTGGCTAGAGAGGAGACTGCTCTACAGCACCCCTTGGACCTGTTTCCCCAAACTTATCACTAAAGACAGGCTCTGCTGATTCTCAGCCCATTAGTTGACTGTGTTGCACTCTCCCTGTAATCCTCCCCCATAGCCCATATACTTCTTGTTTCCTTCTTCCAGAAACTCTTCCTGTGCCCAGTGTGGCTTCTATGTGACATGGGTTTGATGAACATAAAATAGATAAAGAAGTGTGTGCATGACTGCTTCATTAGACACCAGGATAATACATCAGTTCACCAATGCTCAAACTGGTTGGATGATTTGGAACCTTTCTTGGTAGCAGGGCAGAAGCTCCTTAATCTGTGCCGCTATGAAGGCTTGAAAGCAGAGGGATATATAGGTCTGGCATTTGTTAGACAAATGATATACTGCATCTTCTGCTCCTGCTGAGATTAGGTAACAGGAGACTTCTGGTCCTCACTTTTCAAAATCATCATTGCCCAGGTGTAACATGAGATGCTCACAGACATGCTTGCTTCATTGCCTATATCTCTCCAAATAATTTACCCTCAAGAGCAGCACGGGTGTTGCTTTCATTTCGTGAATCATATGGAGTAAATACTTTTGTGTGTGGCATCAACTGTGCAGGCATCATGCCTCAACATCTCATGGGAAAAAAAGGTAAAAAATGTGATGGAGAGACAGCAGGGACACAAAGTGTGAGAATATAGTAACGGTGAATGCTATATCCACAATACCTGCCATTTAAGATTTATTTATTTATTTAGAGCATTTATATCCTGCTCTTCAGTCAAAAAGCTCCCAGAGCAGTTTACAAACTGTTAACTTGACAGTTCCCTGCCCTGAGGGAATCTAAATAAGACTAGGAAAAGGGAAAGACAAGTTGCTTACCTGTAACTGTAGTTATTCAAGTGGTCATCTGCGAATCCACAATTTCGGATCCTACTGGAATTTCTAGAGAAGACTTTTTGGCAATATCTCTGCCCACCCTCTATATAGGTTCGGTGTCTTCCCGCCCTTTCTCGGTTCAAACAGTCTGCCATAAGAGCAGACAAGGAAGAAAGCACAGGAAACACCAGACGGGAGGATGAGCGGGATTTGTGTGGATTCGCAGATGACCACATTAAGAACTACAGTTACAGGTAAGCAATCTTTCCTTCTTCTTCATGGTCTCTGAGAATCACACAAATGGGTTTGACTGACAAATTGAATTTGTCCCGGAGGAGGGCGTGTCTTGGCAATAAATAAAGCTATTAAACCAGGAAAACAGTGTGATTGTGTGTCATTTAACAGTTGTCAACTAACCTCAATGTGTTGCAGAAAGAAGCACACCTCTGCCAAAGGCTGTCTCACGACATTGTCTGGTATCAAGCCTGTAATGCTTGATAAAGGTCAGCGGTTGTGACCAGACTGCAGCCTTACAAATGTCTACCAAAGGGATGCCGGATAGGAAGGCAGAAGAAGTAGCTACTGCCCTGGTTGAATGGGCTTGAATTCGAGCAGGGAGACTCTGCCAAAACAGTTCATAAGAGAGGTGGATAGTGGGGGTCACCCACTTAGAGAAACGTTGGGGGGGTGACAGGAAATCCCAGCTTAGGGATGGAGTAACAGACAAAAAGCTGTCGAGAATGCCTCAAGACCGAAGTCCTGTGGAGGTAGAAAGCTAGAGGCCACCTGACATCGAGACAGTGGAGTCGACATTCGGAGTCGGTGATCGGGTTTGGGGCAAGGGTGGGAAGAACAATGCCTTGGTTGAGATGGAAGATAGAAACTATCTTTAGCAAAAAGGAAATTTCCGGTCTGAGGACAACCTAATCCTTTAAAAATCTGAGGTAGGGAGAGTCAGTGCGGAGGGCACAGATTTCACTGGTCCGGCATGCAGAGGTCAGCGCAACCAAAAATGCTGTCTTCCAGGTGAGGAGTCGAAGGTCACAGAGGTGTTTGAAGTCGTAGATGAGTTGGAGGTCCCAAGTTGGCGTAGGGGCAGCAGTTGGGGGGCCTGAGGTTGTTGAGGCCCTTAAAGAATTTCTTTACCAAGGGATCAACAAAAAAGGAAGGGTGGCCAGAAAGCTGGAAGCGGGCACAGATTGCTGCGAGGTAGCATCTCAAGGAGGAGATGGGAAGGCCTGACCCAAAGAGAGAGTTGAGGAACTCGAGGACAATGGGGACATTGACCTCTGAGGAGGATAGTCCCCTGTCAGTCAGAAAGGACAGGAATTTGTTCCACTTGAGGGAGTAGGAGCACTAAGTGGAAGGCTTATGGGAAGCCAAGATGACCTTTCAAACTGGAGCTGAGAGACAGTTCAAGACAGAATCCTCCAGGTGACAACGCGGAGAGTCTTGACGTCTGGGTGATGAACTTGACCATTGTGGAGGGTCAGGAGGTTGGGATGGAGAGGCAGCAGCCAAAACTGGCTGTTGGAGAGGTGGAGAAGAGGAGTGAGCCACAGCTGTCTCGGCCACCACAGGGTGATAAGGATTGCGTCCGAGCGGTCTGTTTGGAGCTTGGCTATCACCCTTGTGATGAGAGGGAAGGGAAGAAATGCAGAGACCATCTGGTCTGACCAGTGGAAGAGGAAAGCATCTCCTAACAACTGGTTGGACGGAGTCCTGGAGCAAAACTGACTGCATTTGAAGTTCAGATGAGAGGCAAACAGGTCGATGTCTGGAGTTCCCCAGAGGGAGAAGAAATGGCATACAACGTGAGGGTTGAGTTGCCATTCATGACAAGAGTCTGGAGCTCTGCTCAGTCTGTCTGCAAGCACATTCTCTTCCCCTGGAAGATGGATGGCCTGTAGGATGATGTGTCTGGGGATGCACCAGTTTCAAATTTGGAGGGTGAGAACGAAGAGGGTGGAAGATCTGATACCTCCTTGCTTGTTGATGTAGTACATCACCTACATATTGTCGGTGAGGAGCCAGATGCCTGGTCTCGAAGCAAGGTTTCAAAACCCTTCAGGGCCTTCTGGACTGCTAACATTTCTAAAGCATTGATATGGTAGCAAAGTTCTGCTGGAAACCATCTCTCGTTGATGAAGAGGTTGTTGCAGTGGGCTCCCCATCTGGTGGTGGAAGCATCCATAGTGAGCGTGACCTGGGGCTGAGGAGGCTGAAAGTGCATGCCCATGCAGGCGTTTGTCCGGGAAAGCAGCCAAAGGGCTGATAAGGCAGCTAGTTTTCAAACAAACAACCCCCTCCCAGCACAGCAAATATCCCGCCAGGGGGCGGGACTTTCTGGTTTGGGGCAGGTCCGCACGGTCCCGCCCCGGTTTGGCCCCGCCCCCGGACCACCACCACCACCCACGGGACGGACACCAGGCAGGGAAAGGAAGGCCTCGCCTCCTTTCCCTGCTTGGCCTCCTCCGCCGGCGAGTGACGGGGCCTGGCCTGCTCCCTCCTTCCGCCTCTGTGGAGGCTGGCCTCCACAGAGGCCGGGGAGAAAGGGAGTGGTGGCTTGCCCGCGATCGCCGCGATCGCACCGATCGCGGGGGCTTTCCTCCTCCTTCCCGGCCTCTATGGAGGCCCACGCCTCCACAGAGGCCTGGAAAGGGAGTGGGGCCGCCGTGACTCCGCGATTTGCGCCGATCGCGGGGCTATCCTCCCTCCTCCCGGCCTCTATGGGCCAAGCCTCCACAGAGCCTGGAAAGGAGTGGGGCCGGGAGGAGGAGCTTCCCACCGCGTGATCCCGCGGTGGTGCGCCCTTGCATCTTCCGGCTGAAGAGGAGGCTGAAGCTCCTCCCAAGCCAGGGAGAGGGGAGGAGGCGCTTCCACCGCGTGACGTACGATGCAGGCAGCCCGAGCTCCTTCCCGGCTGGGAGCAGGCCGAGCTTCCTCCCAGCGGGAAGAGGAGGAAGGACAAGGTTTTAATGTAGGACTTAAAAAAAAAAGGTCCTACATTTTTAAGCTGTCCTACATTGTCCGTCGGACTCCTCAGTATGGCAACCTACACACAGGAGATCTTACAATGATGTGACCACACAGTCAGCATTATAGAAGATATCACTATCACTTGCAGAACACTTGTGGTGATAGCATAAGTATACTGTCTCCAGTGGCATCACTAGGGGGGTGCAACTACACTAGGTGACACCCTAAGGGACGGTGACACCGCTGCTTGCAAACACTACTTTTTTTGCAGGAAATGGGCTGTGCATTACCTCTCCCTTTTAAATGTTTTAAGAGATGTGAGAATGGATGAAGCTCAGTGGGAGGAGAAAGGCAAGGCACCGAGAATATTTAAATTAAAATGTCAATTTCAAAATTTGATGTTTTTAAAATTAAAATTATTATTTTATTCAAAAAATTATTTAAAAGCATCAATTTTAAAACAAATCTATATGTATATGTAAATCTTTAGGTGTGCATATGATATTGTAATTGAGGTATAATTTCATTTTTCTAGTTGTTTGTCACACATTACACCTTAGTGGTATATGGAATACGATTACGAGACATTAGTGCAAAAAAATCAGTGCATACTAAGAATTCTGTATGGGTGAAATGGATGAGAGATCAATGGGAGTGACACCATGATTAACGCACCGTGTGACACAACCCTAGTGATGACCACATGCTAAGCTCCATAGTGCCATATCTGCTTTGTGTTGAGTCAATAAAAAAAAAACCACTCTATTAATGTTGTGGGCTCTGTAGGACGAAATCTAAGTAGGAACCATATAGGCCCTGTGATCTCATTGTTCTAAAATGACAGATGGTAGCAAGACCCATGTGCTTAATAACCCCTAAGGTATGTAGTGGTGACTTGGTATATCATATGAACACAAGCCAAGAAAAAAAAAAAAAAAAAATATCAAAAAAAATATAAATATAAAATAAATTGAAAGTTAATGTCTTTTGAACCAAGGTTGGTCACAATGCGTGAGGTACAATAGGGTAAAAAGGTCTATCTGAGATAGCTTCCCAGATCACATGTCTCTTTAGTGTAGTATGGGAATTGCTTACTTTTTCAAAACAAATGCGTTTAGGCTAAGCTGTTTTGTCTGATGTGTAACAACACAGATGGGATATGAGCCCAGCTGCATGACAGGTTACAGAATATTTTGTCAGTCTGTGCAAAGTGCTTGAGGTTTTACCTTTTTTAGCTCAGGCTTTTAAAATGTGTTTTACATGCATTTGGGTTATAAAACGCCTTGGAAAGCACCAGCCATGACAGAATTCAAAGCTGTCATCAGGGCAGCCTCAAAGCATGTTGAACCTTTTTTTAACTCTCTCCCCTCAGTATCTATTCATATCACCTCATCAAAGTAATGAAGACACATATTTAGGAGCCTTTCTGGCTTAGAATATTACCTTGCACTATGCATCCTGTTGTTGTTGTGTTGTGTGTGCTTTTTAGACTTACGGCAACCATAAGTGAAAAAACCGATCAAAGGGTTTCTGGGAAGATTATTCAGAAGACATTTCATTGCCTCTCTGACCCTGAGAACAATCTGACTCCCCAGTTCCCCCAGAGGGTTTCATGGCCGAGCAGGGATTCAACTCCGCCTCAGAGTGGTAGTCAACCATTACCAATATACTGTCTTTTACTTCTAGAATCCCTAAAAGACAATTGATGGGACTCTTTAAGGTTGGATCCAGAGGGTAACTTTTCAAAGGTCCATAGGATATGAAATATTATTTTTTGTGGAGTTACAGGATTTACAAACAACTTGTATAACTTCAGTATATTGCAGAGCTGTACTTGATTTATTCACACACAACACAAACACGCACACTCCCCCAAATCAGCTATTTTTGAACATCCTTGACTCAGGACTTGGACATTATGACTATTTCAAGCAGGCTTGGTTTAGTCCAGAAGGAATCCTTTAAAAAGACAACACAAAAAAAACAGCCCTTCAGATGTTCGTAACACATCTGGAGATTTACAAGCTCTTTGAGCGATTTCCTTATCTCATCTGTACCATTGCTAACAATCTCCATATTTGCCACAGCCTTTCTGTGTCTCATGTATTCACTATATTGATGTTAGTATGTAGATCAGGTTTCTAACAGAGCTTGTCACAATAGTTACACATTTTACAGCACATAAGCACTGCTGTTTAAAATCTTAATGGCGGAACAGTGGGCTAATAAGGTTCATAGATGCCCCAGTTCAGCTTGCCAGTTCAACAGGTTTTTTTCTTGTGTTGGTGTCCTACAAACACAAATAAGAGATCAGACCTCAATACTAGCAGCTAACTTGGCTTTATATAGACTACCATTTGCTGTGATTAAAGAAAGAAAAGAGAAGAAAAACAGCGGGGACTATCTGTCATTCAACTTCTCATCATTGGCGACAGGAGCATCCTAGTGAGATTAAACGATGGAATGGACTGATATAAGGTAAAGTAGATATGGGCTAGGGATTAAAAAGTCTTCAATTGTCCAATTTTAAATTAATGCTGTACTGCTGTGCTTCTTACTCCTTACTTCTCATCTTCATTTCGCTTGCTTTCCCCCCATTATACTCATATTATTATATATTACATTTTATTTATAAAGCGCTGACATGCCAAAACAGGGACTTGTAGGTGGTTTACTGTATTAGTATTTTAGCAATTATTTATCTATAGAGTGCCAGACTGAAGTCCCATCAGCCTCACCAGTTGTAGCCCAACAATGGAGAGCCACTAGATATCCATTCTGCTTAGTTCCAGGACAGGCATTTAAACAAAAAGCAGTCATATACAGCACAGGACAGTAGAATTGTACAGAAAAAAAAAAAATAAATAATTGTTTTATGACATAGGCAGGTTTGCTAGGAGCAATGTTGATTGAGAGTATACATACACAAATGGAACAAAATGAATGAGGAATAAGTATTGAAAGAGATCAATGGATCAAACATGAACAAGCTACTCCTCTGGAGTCAACTCCAGTACAGAACTAGTGAAAACCCCTTGTCATAACTCCTACATCTGAAATGGTTTTGTGATGCAAAATCAGGCTATCTGCTCAGCAGAGAAAGGTCTTCTTGAGATCATTTCAGTGACTAAGAAATAAACCGTAAGTGTTCTACAGGCTTGCACTGAGTGTTTTAAGGAGGAGGGAATGAAATGTGCATAAGGAAAACAGAATAAAACAAAACTACAGTTCTAAGGGGACATGCTAACGTTACACCCATCACCTGAAAGTAATCATTATAGAATGCATAAGAGTTATCTGTAGGACACTGGAAGAATAAGCAAGTGAGTCTTGTTATCAAACAGTGAACATGACCTTGTGGGGTGGTGAATTCAGCCTGTCCTCTGTGAAACACCATGGTAAAATGACAAAATCTTTCCAATGTCACTTTCTTATTTTGTCTTGTTTTTGCAGAAAGGATGGAGCTTCTCCATCTTCTGCTATCCAAATTTCACTGTTGAGTTGTACAGAAGGTATCACTACCCAAAATAGTCCATGGTCAACATACGAAAGGCCCAAGGCATTTGTTGCCAGAAGCAGAACATCTAGCGTGCTCTTCTCACAAGACTGGTAAATGTATCCAAACCACTATGTTACTTGCCAAGGAGGCAGAAATCCCAGAAGCTACTCTCTCTAACTCAGCAGCAAATATACAAATTGTTTACTTTTTCATGATCACCAAAATTTACTGCTGAGTAGGCTGCTCCTCTGCTATGTTACAAATCCAATTACTTTTTAGGTTAACTCTCAGCATCCCTACCAGCATGGTCAGTGGCAAAAAAACAATCAAGCTCTGCTCACAATCTTTCAGGACTTTTTTCCTCTCTTTACCAGCAAAAAGAAGATTCTGTATGCCTCTTTCTTCAGCTCTCCCTTTTATATTCAGCTCTTCATGGTTGATATGGACAAATGAATACTCTAATAAGAAATGGTAATGTAGAAATGTGAAGTCGAAGGCTTTATGGCTGATCCATAGTTTTGGGGTTTTATTCCGGGGAAACCCAAAAAAAGTAATGATGAAACTTGGATATTTTCCACGGTGCAGACAGAAAACACGTATCAAAGAAAAGGAAGAAAGCTATGACCATCTCTGTAATTTAATCTGCTATTTGATACAGCCGTGCAAGGCTAAGATGTGGCTTGTCATACTGCATTCAAGAATAAGTAAACCAGTAATAGCCTACCACTTTCATCAGTTGTGCATTTGAACTCTTTCAAAGTGTTAAAGTGAGCTGGACTGCAAAACTGAGATCAAAAATCATAAATATGTTCCCTTCCATTTCCTAGAACCTTCAAATTGTGGAAAAATAAGTGACATCTGGAACATTGTTTCATGAGTTAGTTACCAGAACATATTACTTCTATGTAAGAAATGAAGTTAATTTCTATTTAATAGCTCTGATTGGGCTTATAGAACGCTATAATCACACTGACTCTTGCACATGACCAGTTCCTAAAGACTGTATTTTGTTGGACAACTGACACACACCCACACCCTCATCAGAAATTCAGCTAGTTTCAAGTCCTTCCGCTATATGGCAGGTAGGTGTCGAACCTCAAGCCTTAATCCCTTCTGAGATGCCAGTGGTATTTTTTTATATTCCCAACGATGAAAATAGTCCAAAGGGAAATATTATTGGCCTTTTAATATTGTCTCACAAAATGTATGTTTACAGAATGGAAGTTACAGAAGTATTCTCAACAAAGAGCACTTCTTGCCCTGAGATGTCCAACCTTAGTGTCTGCATATTCTTGTCTACAGCTCTCTCAATTCCCTGCACATGCCCATGTCAGAATGATAGAATTAACGCATACCTTGACCTCCAGATCCCTCTGTGGCCACACATCCCCTAGATCACATTAGAAATGTTGAAGTTGTTTCGGCTTTGTAAAGCCTCAGGGTGGGGAAAAACCCAGTATTGGGGTTGTAAGAGAAGGGACTGCTCTTAGAGGCTTCTAGGAGCAGCAGCTAGTCATTCTTGTCCCATTTTTTTGGTCATGGAGCACAGGCAACAAGTCAGAAGGGGTCCAAAAAAGGTCCCAGGAGACAGCATGCATCCACCCAGTGTAAATACTAAGGAATAAGTGTTCAGCAAGAATCTGGAAACTGAATCATGAGGAAGATACCTAACGTGTGATTAAAGAGAACTTGATGAGGAAGCAGAGGGAAGCTGTCAAGGACAAAGTGAATATTTTGGTTCTAAAACTTTGATGGCATGTGTAATCCTCAAACACAGTGATAGCTGTGAAAAAATAGAAAGGCGCTCATGATTGCTTATGAGTGTTTGTATTTTATAATACTATAATTAAAAGGAAGCTGTTTGTAGCTTTCAAGCACCGTTTCTTTCTCAGCCTTCTCCATATCTTCTAATGCAAAGCAATGAAAAGCATCTGTT
>NC_056526.1:169681821-169685981 GCF_019175285.1 Sceloporus undulatus | reverse complement strand
TGGCGGGATATGGCAAGCCTACCTGTGTGATCTACACAAATTCAAACTAAATAATGAGGAAATCATTATTTCTGATCAGAACAGAGACAGCAGCCAAGAAATATGAAGACAAATGGGAATAGGAAGGGCCACTATGAAAGAGCTAAATAAGATCTCAACGTGTAAAGATATGCAACTGAGAACTAAAGTTAGGATCATCTAAGCCACTGCACTGCCCATCACCTTGTACAGATGTGAGAACTTAACAGTGAAGAAAGCAAATAAGAAGAAAATAAACTCATTTGAGATGTGGTGCTGGAAAAGAGTGTTGAGGATAGTGTGAGCAGCCAAAAAGACAAACAAATGTCTTTCAGATCAAGCCTGAACTCTCCCTGGAAGCCAAGATGGTCAAACTGAGGTTGTCATATTTTGGCTACATCATGAGAAGGCATGATTCATTAGAAAAGTCAACAGTGCTTTCTAATGAGAAAGAGAGGAAGACCACAGGATTGCCATCAGTCGGGGACAACTCAAAGGGAGTAAACAACAACAATAAGTAGTAGTATCTTCTTTTAAAAATAATACTTTGAAGGTGGTGGTGCATTGGATGAAGCTGACTGGGATCCATAAGTTCATTAGATATAAAATATGTTACAGTCCCTTAGTATTTGCTGGGATTTGGTTCCAAAAACCTAATTTATAACAAAACCCATGGCTGCTCAAAAATACAGTGGCACAGTGGAACATTGTCCCTTATATAAAATGTCAAAATCAAAATCAAGGTTTGCTTTGTGGTCTTTATATTTATCTTAAAATATTTTCAAGCCATGGATGGTGGAATTCATAGGAAGGATTGACTGTAATTAAGGGGTAAAGTGTGTGTGTGTACACACATACACTATATATATATATATATATATATATATATATATATATTCATGATCCTGCGGAAGGATATTATATATATATATATATATATACACACACACACACACACAATCATCAATATCCCTAGAATATCCCCTCCCACCATGCACAGGGAAAGGAGAAGTCAACATGAAATGGCTTTGGGCATGTGAGCTGGGACTAACCACAGTAAGCCTCACAGTCATTTGACTAATACACACAGTACAAGAATGTGCAGTTCTCCATGTTGGAGGAACATCTAATTGTACCTATGGATGTAGCAAGGTTGGAAAAGAAAAATCCATTCAGTTCCCCCAAAGCCCTGGTTGACCTCTCTGTATCATGCTGTGTTAAATGTTTTAAAGCACTCTAAATGCACAATGACTAATTCATGTAATACAGCAAAGAATGAGAAAAGGGGAAATGTACAGCTCAGCAAGCTTGAAATTTGCCAGGTTCATTTCTGAAGAACTGACACATACATGCACACAGCACAGTACTATGCCTTGGGACCAGCTGTCTACAGTTGCTTTGCAGGTTCTCAAAACATTAAAATGAATAATGGACATCAAGGGTTGCAGTTCCACAGAATGGAAAATTATAATGTGTCAGCAATAAAATGGATCCCCCTAAACAGAAAATAAGCTTCTTCAGCCCCCCCCCCCAGCCTTGTACCCTCAGATGTAAACTGCAACTTCTATAGTTATCATATAGTGCAGAAAACACATCTGGAGCATGTTTGCCCAAATTACTTCAGCATTCAGAACCTTTGAAAAACTCACACCATCTCCATATCCTTAACTGTTTGGGCATAATGAAGGTTGGATTCCAAGGTAATTCATCTAGTTACTTTCTTAATGAGAAAAGGAGAGCCAGTGTGGTGTAATCATGGTTTGATTATTTAACTATTATTATTATTATTATTATTATTATTATTATTATTATTAAGCTTTATTTATATAGCGCTGTAAATTTACACAGCACTGTACATAAAATCATTTAATTAGACGGTTCCCTGCCTTCATGCTTACAATCTAAGAAGACACGACACAAAAGGAGAAGGGAATGGGGAAGGGGATCAGGTCCAGCATTCTCGCTCCCTCTGAGGCCTGGACCAAGGCAAGATGGGGACAGACTGAGGGCTCTGTATCTTAAGGATAGGCCTGATGGCATTGCCCCACCCTCTCACCCCCACGAGGCCCAAGATGGAGTCAGATGCCCTGTGGGAGGGTTCAGTTTCCTTTAGTGAGGCCGGATGGGAAGGCCTACCTTTCTCTCCCTCTCAGAAGCAAGGATGGAGACAGATGCCTTGTGGGGAGGGTTCAGTTCCTTTAGTGAGGCCGGATGGGAAGGCCTACCTTTCTCTCCTTCTCAGAAGCAAGGATGGAGACAGATGCCTTGTGGGGAGGGTTCAGTTCCTTTAGTGAGGCCAGATGGGAAGGCCTACCTTTCTCTATGACTCTGGGAAGGCTGAGTTTGGATTGCTGTTCAGCCATGGAAACCCACTCAGTGACCTTGTGCAAGCCATATTCTGTCTGTCAAAGAGAAAGGCAATGGCAAACTCTTTGCCAAGAAAGTCCTATGTTAGGGCTGCTATAAATCAGAATTGACTAGAAGGCACATAGGAACCAAATCTCTCTCTCTCTCTCTGCCTTGAGCAGGTTCCTTTTGAACAATATCCATCAAAGGCTACAGGACTCTGCATTTGGCTCTTTTTACACCATACTTTTTTGAAGAAGGGTGGGGAGAGACATGGACAAGCTGCCTTGTTCATAAGCAGTACGTAGAGAGATCTTGTAGCACCTTTGAGACTAACTGAAAGAAAGAAATAGACAGCATGAGCCTTCGTAGACTTCAGATGGATTTATAAGCAATCTACTTTCAGATGGACCACTGAGCCTGAAATTACATCACTTTGGGCCCATACAGACAGGCCAAAATAAAGCTGCTTCGGGTCACTTTGAGGTATGCTGGTTAAATGATGCACGCATCCTAAGAGTCCAGAAGCCGCGCCAAAGCCACGTTCTAGTTCTTAGGACTGGAGCATGGCTTTGGCGTGGTTTCCGGACTCTTAGGATGCATGCATCATTTAAACAGCATACTTCAGCAGCTTTATTTTGGCCTGTCTGTATGGGAATGTTGATTACATTCTTTAGCAAATCACTCTTTTGTTGCCCACTGAAAACCCAGTGCTGGCGGCCCCCGCCAGCTCTTTCCAGGCCTGTAGGAGCCCCGCTGTGGTTCACCAGAGCCCTCCAGCAGGCTCCAGGGGCCGCAGCGGGCCTATAGGAGGCCATGCAGCCCCAGGCCTCCCCGGAGAGAGAGGCCTGGGGCTGCAAAGGCTCGTGGAGGAGCCCAGGAGGCGGCCTGCGCGCCGGGGCTCCGTCGCGGCCCATGCAGCCCAGGCCTCCCTCGGAGAGAGAGAGATCTGGGGCTGCAAAGCCGTGGAGGAGCCCAGGACGGCGGCGTGCCCAAGCCCTTCCCTTCGTCCTCCTCCCCCTTCGGCTGAAAGGGCCCCTGGAGCCCATTTGGTCGAAGGAAGGGACCGAGGAGGAGAGGGCGAGCACACGCCTTCTCCTCCCTGCAGGGCTTCGGTAGACCTGAGGTGTCCTTCGGAGGACACCTCAGGCCTGACGAAGCCCCGAGGAAGGAGCAGGGGCCGTCGGCGTCCTCCTCCCCACGGGCGTTCGGCAACCTGGGGGTCCTTTGGAGGACACCTCAGGCCTGGCAAAGCCCGAGGAAAGGAGCAGGGGCCGCGCACCGTTGTTCCTGCCCTCATGGGCCCTTACTGGTCCCCAGAGTCTCTGAGAGGCAGCTGGGGGCCAAGGAAGGAGAGGAGAGCAGGTGCCCGCACCTGTCATCCCTCTCCCAATCCCCCCACTTCTAGCTGTCTCTCAGACAGCTGGAGGTCGGGAAAGGGAGCAGAGAAAGCCCCGCCCCCAGAGGGTGGAAGCTCCACCTCCAGCACGCGGCCCCACCCCGGAGGATGGAATCTCCCCCCTGGCTTCAGCCCCCATTGTCTGAAAGACAGCAACCCGGCCCCCAGCCAAAAAGGTTGCCTACCCCTGGTTTAGGGAAACCAGTGGATGACAATTGCTAGTTCTTGCTGATTGAAGTAAATCCCCCCCCCACCTCAGGACTTGAGTGTATGGGGCAGATTATATGAGAGGAGTTGATCCTGTAGGTAACCTGCACCCTAAGCAGAAGGCTTACCCTTGAAGAAAGAGCCTCTTGGTTTACTGCTCCAGTTTTGGAATTCTCTTTCACTGACAGCT
>NC_056526.1:169679903-169681796 GCF_019175285.1 Sceloporus undulatus | reverse complement strand
ACAGCTTGGTTGGCCTTCTCCCAACTTTCCTTCCACTGATAGGTAAAGACGTTTTCATTTAAGCAGACATGAATTGCCACTGGGGCTTCCACATCTGTGGGGAGGACAAGCTGCCTACACAACCAGGATCCACAATAGGCCAATACTGATAGTACAGTCTGCACCCTACCCTGGCTCGGGGCACCTCCTCTTAACCTCCTCCACATGGTGGCTGGTGCTCCTCCTTGCATCCATGCACCAGTGTACAATCTGCATGCCCAGGGGATTCTCTGGAGTTTCCAGCCTGATTCGCAGCAAATAGGAACTCTTTTTAGTCCACAGAATCACCATGGAGCAAGGATTGGTTCCATGTTCCACCTGTTTTTGTCCCATGCATTGTCTAAACAGGTGAATGGGCAAATGGGTACATTTCTTTTCCTCTGTTCAGATATGACCAACATGACATTTCAGCTTAATAACAGCCTTGGACAAAGGCATGTTCAAGAGAATCCACATCCATCAATCTCAGCACTTGCAAATAACCATACTGATTGAAGACAGGACTTAGCTTATCACTTGGCTGTTAAAACCAGCTTACTTCTATCCGGTTAAAAGCTTAATTCAGGAATCATCCTGGTTTTTGCCTGCGAATTTGCCACCTAAATACAGCCTGGGTCCATCCCCTCTTCCAGGAGTACTCCACCTGTCATTTTCTTAAGTCAGAAAACTTCCGGATCCGAAAAGAGCAGCATGGAGCATTCCTGGAAGTGGGGATGGACCCAGGCTGTATTTGGGTGGCACATTCGCAGGCAAAAACCGTCTGATAAGATCAGGATGCTGCCCAAATTAAGCTTTAACTCAGATAGAGGTAAGCTGGTTTCAATAGCCAAGCAATAAGCTACTTATACAGATAAGGAGAGTACCAGCTTGGGAAAGAAAGATGGCTATAGACCCTAAATTACAAGCTGACCACATTTCCTAACAACATCTGATGTGCACAATTTGTTTCAGCCACATGAGATTGCTTCTCTGATATTTTAACTGAGTATTCTTTGTCTTTGGATATGTTGCATGAACTCTACTTGTGACACCTAACCTATGCTGATATCCAGTAACTAGGGTGCCTTGATTACTGGACTAAGGTTGGACAGCACAGTATGGTGATTTATTTTCAGCCTGGTGCTCCTTCTATCCAATGTTCTTCCTAGAGCAAAATTAAAATCCACTAGTCATAGTAGTAGTGTATGTTTATATTTGGGGGGGGGGGTTGTCTTCAACAAGGAGATGGGAGGCAGAATGGCTTAATAGTTTGAGACATTATTCATACTTTCAGTGATCAAAGTCCTATATTTACTAGCCTCTAACAAATGAAGCCAGCATAGCATAGTGGTTTAATTGTTGGACTATCACTCTAGAGTCCAGAGTTCTTTTCCCAGCATGGCCATGAGATCCACTATGTTATTCCTTCCTCTCCTCTCCCCTCTGCTGAGCTGAGTGCAAAATACGTTTCCACTTTTAATTCAGTTTTCAGCTACTGGAGTAAGTTGAAAAAAGTAGGAGGGAAAGGAAGAAAATAAATACTTTAAAAACGGCTGGAAAGGGCAAATGATAGAAGATTAATCAAGAGTTTCTCTACCAAATCAGGACAGTTGGAGGGTCTGTAGCCCTGCTTTTCAATAGAGGAGACTGCCCCTGGTGCCTCCTGGCATCTGCTATCGGGTTGTTGTCTCATTCTGTTTAGTAGTGGTGCCACCTTAAGACTAGTGTGCCAACTCTTGTGGAACATTCTTTCTCAACAGGCACTTGAACAACAAACCATAGAGTCCCAGACAAGAAACTGATTTCCTTTTACTTATCCTCCCTGTCAAGATGCTTCAGTTTCTCATCAGGGACTCTGGGAGATCCCTGCCCCCC
>NC_056526.1:169636736-169679878 GCF_019175285.1 Sceloporus undulatus | reverse complement strand
CCCCAAAAAAAAAAAACCTCTATGAGAATGGCCCTTCCATGTCCTCCAGCTGTTAAGTAAGTTTTGTGACCTTGGATAGAAAAAAGAGAAGAGCTGAATAGTACAAGGGGGAAAATTGGTCATAGCAAACTGTTCCACCTTGTGAGTCGAAGGCTTTTATGGCCGGCATCCCATAGTTTTTTTGTGGGTTTTTCGGGATTGTGGCCAGTTCTAAAAGAGTTTT
Source organism: Sceloporus undulatus (assembly GCF_019175285.1). Classification (NCBI taxonomy): domain Eukaryota; kingdom Metazoa; phylum Chordata; class Lepidosauria; order Squamata; family Phrynosomatidae; genus Sceloporus; species Sceloporus undulatus. The sequence goes on along the minus strand of NC_056526.1, from coordinate 169,679,655 downwards.
TTTTCTGATGTTCACCAGCATCTAGGGCTAGTGAAACATCAGGAATAACTCTTCTAGAACATGACCACACATGTTCCCACCTTGATTTGCTTGAAGAATTCAAGCAAAAGTGTTTACTCTGCCCTTGTGTGTTACCTCATGGTATACTAGCCCAAATTAGGTGAACTGAGACCACATTCAGTCTAATGAAAGTACTGATCATGTGCTACAGAGGCAGTAATTTCCCACAAATGTAGCAATCAAACCAGGTTTGATTTACTATCAACTCTTCATAGGGGTTTCTTTGCTTTTCCAACTCTCTGGAGCACAATGATGTTCTGTGCTCCAGATTAGTCATGATAGCTTGATCTTTTATGATAAAAAGACTGATAGGACTATTCAAGTGGACTGCGGGAAAGTGACCTTGTTCAACATTCCCCAGAAAGGGTCAGCTGTTTCACTAATCTTGCTAGCTTCCAGGAATGTTTCAGACAACAGTGTGGGTGTAGGTGTTGGTTGCAGTCAGGGTATGAAAGATAACAGGATATTCTAAAAATAAGTGTATATGGGAGCAACTGCAATGACCCTCTTCATGCTGTACATGGCTAAGTCACGTTCCTCCCGTTGATGTTACACAGTCAGGTCAAGCCAGCTATACACAAGAAATGGACTGAATAATGCAAAACCAAACTGGCTGTTATTTGCTTTAGTACAAAAGAGCTGATTTCCTCCTCCTAGTTGGAATCATGAACTCATGCACATATTGCAATATAGGGGTTAGTCCACATCAATAGTTCCTCAACAGAAATGCACACATATGGAAACTAGTGTGTGGAAAAATTTTTTACACTTGGCAAGGATGTGGTTGCAAATGCATTTTGTTTCAAGAGAGACCATTCATTTGTTCCATACATGCCCACTTTTTACATGGCCAGCTATAGCTACAACTAATTTTTCTACATATTGTCAAGCTGGCTTTGGAAGTTTATGGATGCTTGGGCAACTGGTCATCAGTGGACTCATCATAGTCCCATTTTGCTTTCAACACGTGGAAAAGCACTTAATAAATAATAAATAAAACTTATAGTTTATCCCACTTTTGTAAAAACAATTAAAGTGGATTACAATGTAAAGAACATCATATATACAAAATATCCCCCCTAAAAAAAGAGTTAAACAGTTTAAGTTAAAATAACATGAACAATTAAAACAATAACGGGGGCAGAGTCATAAATATATGTGGGGGGTTGCTACATGGCTGAGTATTTATTCGGGGAAGGCCTGCCGATAGAGATCTATCTTAACAGCTTCTTGAAGCTACTAGATGGTGATTTGATGGATCTCATCCAGCAGGCCGTTCCACAGGCGGGGAGGGTTGCAGAAAAAACCCATTGGGAGGTCGCAGTCAATCTGTCTTTATAGGCTGCAGTAAATTCCTCCCAGAGGACCTGAAAGCACGGGGTGGATTGTATGGAAGCAGGCAATCCTTTAATAAGTTGGGTCCAAGGCAAATAGGGCTTAAGGTAATTAACCACACCTTGTACTGTGCCCAAAAACTAATAGGTTGGAGCACAAGCCAAAGAGCAACAACAAGTGCTTTTGCCAATCTCAAAATATCTCAGGTGAACATGGGAAATAGGGAGATTCTATAGTGGGCCCTTGATATCCACGGGATTTGGTTCTAGGACCATGGATAACAAAATCATGGATTATCAAATCCCATTAAATACAATGGCAAATAAAAAGGTTCTCTTATATAAAATGACAAAACAATATTTGCGTTTGAATTTTTTTCCATAATATTTTCGAGCTGTGGATGATCAATCGGTGGATTAAGATCCATGAATACAGAAGGCTGACTGTTTTATGATTTTAGGTTTTAGAAGATAGTAGTATACATATAAAAATAATATCAACAGATTTTTATTGAAGATGGCAGATGTAATGAGATTGCTTTAAATCCGCATTAATTTTTGAATAACTAAAAGGAGTAGATACATAATGAAAAAGAACATATGAGATATGCTGGAAGCTTTGTTTCCTTGTTGTTGTTGGCTGCGTTTTATATATCTTTGTGTTATTTTTTAGTTAGTTTTGTTTATGGTTTGGTAGACGGTGGTGGTGGTTCTGTATGTTCCTTGTATGTCTTTTAGATATGGAAAATTGTATGGATTTGTGTGTTTTGGTATTCAATAAAGTATCATTTTAAAAATATCTATGGTGAAAGAATAGACTGTTACTTCCAGGATGCACCTCAATGGTTTTATGAAAGGACACAGATCAGCGATTGCAGTTATAGTGGAATAGGAGGTCAGAGCTCGCTGCCTGCAAACATGGAACAGGGCACAACGGATTGTAACTGGCCTCTTAAAAAATCTCTGTGCTTTCCAGCTCTGTCTGCTCTGGCTTTCAGTTACAAGTTTCTGGGAAAGGAAAAACTCATTTTAAAATTTTATTGCAATACATTTGTAAATGCATTTTTGTATGCAAAAATACCTCATGCCTTAATCTGGACAGCTTCAAATATGATAATAGAAGTCCTGGGTGTGCCCAGCATATGAATACTGCCCCCAAATGAAATTCCTTCAATCCCCAATTTTTTTTATTTTTTATTTTTTGTTATTTTTTTTTGCATTGCAGTAATTAAAATTTCAGCTGAGACTGTAAAAATTACAGTTTAGCCATGAATGAAAAGGGGCAGGCAAAGTACCAAGACATGCCCACAAGCCTTCCGCTCTTCTGCCGAGGGAGATGATAGTAAATTGTGCGTTTTGTCCTACTGGAAAAATTTGTTGGCAAAGCCACAACATTATGTCTGCTCCTCTTGAGAGAGAAGGAACTACAATGATATCATGTGTGAAGGTACGCAAAAGCCACTCTAATTGCTGCCTCTTACTTTCTTTTTGTAATGTGAAAAGACCCCAAGAAACTGTGTTTTCCCAAAGGCATGTTACACTTTCCCCCTTGGTCCCATTTATAAAATACATCTGGAGTGGACCATTTAAGCCAATGCTCGCTTAATGTAGAAAATCCAAAACACCAATAGATACCTATCTAGCATCAACCTGCTAAAGACCTCCAGCTAAGGAGTGCATACCACCATCAATAATCATTGGTTCCATTGCAATCTATCTTAGCAGAGGACATTCTCCTAATGTATACCCAAATTACCCTTATCCCCCACAATAAATTATTTTATTCTTGTTCTTGGGGTCAGTAGAAAATAATGTCCCCCTTTTATATACTTGTTTATAATATCCCCTATGAAAAATGTCTTTGTTAGACTACATTTTTTCAAACCATATCCCCCACACCTCCAAAAACTTAATTTTTGAACCACAGCTCACAGGATCCCATAACCACCTGACCATTGTAACTTTCTGCCCCTTATATTTCCAGAGAAATGCAAATTGTTGCATGGAACTTGCTTTCCCTTACGCTGACCATCTTGTCACTGCATATTCCATATCCTTAAAGGGTAGTGCCCAGAATTGATCCTAAACTCTAGATGAGGCCAAGCTATTCGGTTTGTGTAGTCTAGACAGGGTTAACATTAAAGCAAGTTTAGACTGCCGCATCAGAGCTGCCGTGTGCTCCTTTCCTCTCTTCCTGTTTGACCTGGTTTCTTTTCTGTCAATTCTTTTATATACACAGTCATACATGCAAACTAGAAGCTGCAAATAAGGCCCCCTCTTCGATGTCACGCCATGCTGTGGTGCTACTGATGAGTAGATCCACTGTGGGGAAGGTTATTCCAGCCTGTCATTAACAAAGTAGGCTGGAGTGAAAAACCAAGCTTACAGGAGGAGACAGTGTTTTTTCTTATAATGTTGCAGCAGATACTGAAAGTAAAACTTGGGAAGTTACTAGCTCCCCCACCCACCCCCACCCCAAGATCTACACATTCTTCACTATGGAAACTAGAGCAGAATCCTAATTAGTGGCTTCATGGGAATGAAGGGAAGACCTCACCATTCACACTACACAGTTAGAATATTGTGATTCCATTTTAACTACCATGGCTGCAATCTATGGAAACCTTGAGTGTGTACTTGTGTGAAACCCAATGGCATATGTAGTCTATTTGTACCTGGTGCAAATCTTTTTTTAAATACCTACTCTATCTTCAACAGCTTTTCCTGGGTCTAGTGGAGCTGCTGGCTGGGTGGCAAAGAGAGCCCAGCAAGCAGAGGCCGCCAGACCTGGACAGCAGCCCAGTCCCACCAGTGGCCTCTGTGGGGTTGGGTTGCTCCTGCCATTCCGAAGCCTTTGCTGATGGAGCGTGCTTGAACAGAAAGGGAAGCAATTCTTTTTAGTACCCGGCCAGCAGAACTGCCAGATCTGAAGGCAGCCCAGTCTCACCAGCACACCAGGTGACAGCCCCTCCTGAAGTGTCACCTGGTGCAGTCCACAAACTCTGCACAGCCCTATTGATGCCAATGTAAAGCACTAGGCCTCTCGGCTGAGAATTCTAAATATTCCACCTAAAATACAATCCAGGATTCACCTTCCACCGCTTGCTTTCACATTCTGGATAAAAGCATGTAGGCTAGGCTAAAGATTTTCTCTAATAATAATAATAATAATAATAATAATAATAATAATAATAATAATATGCAAAGGGATCTTGTAGCACCTTTGAGACAAACTGTGTAGAAGTTGTAGCATAAGCTTCCATAGACTTACTTCTGCATCTGCATCTATGAAAGCTTATGCTACAGCTTCCTCCATCATATATCATCAGATATATGGGTGACAGTGATGAGGAAAGTGTATCATGACGTCAGAACATCAGATAAATCTTTCTGATAACATGTAGTTTCACCTTTTTAAAAAGATGGTGAAGAACAAGTGTCTTTACATGCCTGTAAATTTTTTCCCGGCCTCAGGGCACATCTCAGTAGGACAACCAAATGCAAAAGAGGATATTGTTCCTGTGTTTGAGTGTTGAGTATACTAGAATTTCAGCAGATGTAGCAAGTTGTAGTGCAAACTATACCAAAAAGTTACTTTATGTACATGTATTAAACATGGAGGAGCTCTGCCCCCTTTTTGCATCTTGCCTCTACTGTCCTCATTTGGCGTGTTTCACGTTTGCATATCAGGCTATGCTTAATTTTTTAATATGAAATGCTATAAACACTTTCTGATTATGGAATGATTGTAATTTAATGCGATTGCTGCATGTCTCTTGAATTAATATTCTAAATCCAAGCCAGCAAAGTGGTTACATATATGATTTAACATGAAAGCTAAACGTAGATGTAAATATTCTACTGCAACGGGGTCTGAAGTTTTATAGCTGACCTTGCAGGTTTATATCCCAAGTTTAGACAGACATTTTTCTGAAAATGATCAAACTCAAGAGATTAGGAAAATCCAAAAATACGGAGCTCTGCAACTGTCTCAGTATCTTAGGGAGCACTCAAAGTAGAGTAGCAGAGGCTGTGTTCTGTATATATCATGTTTCAGATTCAGTGCAGCTGAAATACTCAGGTGGCAGAGCTGCAAAATCTTGTCTGCTTAAGATCGAGAGAGACCTGCTGTCAGTGATCATAAATAGTACTATACTAAATGGATTGTTGGTCTGATGTAAGTAGCTCCTGATATCTAACAACAGAGGAGTAATCAAACTAGTTAAATACTAAAAAAAAAGCCTGAAAATAGTCGCCTATCAGCATATGGAGATCCCATAAATTTCATAGAGTTTTTTTAGTCAAGGAATGCTCAGTGGTGTTTTTGCAATCCTTTCCTCTGAAGTATAGCCTACAAATACCTGGTATTCATTGGTGGTCTCCCAAGTAATAACCAGAACTAGACTCTTCTTAGCTTCTAAGATCATATGGGACCTAGCACCATTAGGTTATGTAGACTCATTTAAAATATGTCTGTCTGTATTTGCCTTCACATTAGGGACCTTCAATTATAGTGTGATGCCCAAGTTTTGAGAAAAATCACTGTTGTCTAAAAATAAACCAGTTAGTTGTCCTCATGATTGCAATACTATATAGCCATAAGAGTAGCTTTATAGTTCTCTCTCTGTAGAGTCTTAAACCAAAGGTTTTTGATAATAGAAAAGTTGAAAGCCTTATCTGTTGAAAGCTCTGAAAATGTGTGGATTTTGGAGATGGGAAAGGTGAAGGCATCAAGAGTCAGATTTTCTGAGACCTTTCATGGTTTTCTCTGCCAGTTTAATCTCACCTATTCTGGTCCTCCCTGGAATGTCCTCCCCCATTTATTTCTTTAATCACAGTGGTTCAATTCAGGACAGATCATAGCTGCCTTGTTTCAAATGAGTTGTTATGACAATTGTTGATGGCAAGCAGCATTTAAGAAAGTGCACGTCATGAAATAAATTAAGTGTATTAATTCTGCTTTGGATCCAAGGTTCAAGAAAAGAGGACTGTAATCAGGATCAGACTAGTGCTTTTGTGAGAATACCCAAGCATTTATTCTGTGCTATTATAAAAAAGATTCTATAGTTACATATAAATTTAACTTTTATCAAAATTTACTTGCACACCTGTAAGCCACATTGAATATAGTGTTTACTTCTGGATGTGTATGGGATGAGGCTGCAAAATGTTTACATCAGATCAGCTATACCTGGTGTATGTTACCGTTCCTGCTCAGAGTATGAAGCTGGATATAAATCTCGAGGTCATAGCAGTTTGGTTTTTTATTTAGAGTGTACTGTGATCTCTCTGTATAAGCTACCAGTTTAAATTGCGGGTAGTGTTTTGTTTTCCAAATTCCAACTGTATCATGTGGCAAATAAAAGAAAGCAAGAAATCAACAAACTTTAGCATCACTTAAAAGGCTTACACCTGCACCAGAGTCCAGTATATTTAAAGCAGTAGTCCTCTCAGACTCACAGGTTTTGAGTGAGGCCAGTTTCATACCTAAGATGTTATACTTACCGTGCCTACCTGAGAGTGGTTTTTATATTTACTTCAGTTCAATACAGTGTTTGGTAGCTGCGTCAGATAATCATGTCTTCTATTTACACTGAAACATGTCTTTTAATATAGTTCATAGTCATGGGGTCATTCCGTTTCCTTTTTTTTTTTGTTACAACATGCATCACACTTTTGGTTACTTAATGGCAGCAATTCTAAAAATAACCCTTGTTTTTTTAAAAAAAATCATTGGTAATATTCATGGTGGTTGTAATGGTTTCCCACCCCCTGTTTCTGTACAGGAGAGCATCAGCCTCAGGGGATTTAAGAGTGGAAATGTAAAGAAGGTGCAATGTTCATGATGGAGAATGTTGGCTGTGTGTTTGAGATGAATGCGGTTGAGGAAAATGGGAGAGACAGAATGCTTTGAAGCCTACTTTGATGAAATGGGCTGCTGCTTATGGGAAATCTATAAAGACAATTATCTAGGAAATTTGTACTCTTTCTGCTGCTTTAAAAATATGCTATTTTGGCAAGTCCTTAGTTAATTCTGAAGTGATCCCATTACAGAATGCTGTGAGCTTGGAATTTAAGGACAGCAAATCTGTCAAAAGAAGTCTAAGAATTGTGCTTGAGTATGTTACACATAGTGAAGATTTCATTGTATGAGGATAACGAGAATATGTAATAAACTGTTTAAATCCTTTAAGCCTAAACCTTTGTAAGCATACAGGCAAGCATTTGTATATTTTTTGAATGTTCTGACAAATGAAATGTATTTTTCAATAAACTATATTATAAATATGTTACTATACTGTCTGGCTTATTTAAAATGAGATTGAAGATAAATCTTTAAATCTAATAAACTACAGTAGGTCAGAAATTATTAAAACTTGTATTTACATTATTATAAAGGAAAAAATTCTCATTCAACCAATTTGCATTCATATTCTCATACACCCAGTTTTGCTTTCATATAGTCTGTGAAAGGCAACAATTTCATCAGAAAATTTTTTAACATCCTCATCTCTTAAATTTACATATTTAATAAGATTTTACATTTTTGCTCGTCCCGTGTTTTGATCTGCTGTTCCTTTAATAAAGATAGCCCTTTATTCTTTAATAAAGAATGCAGTCAGCATTCTAGCTGTAATTATTATGTTAGAAAGCAACCTTCAGTCCTCAGATTGATTGATTGACTGATTGATTGACTGATCATAGAAGCAAAGAGCATTAGGAGCTAATTGGATTTTATGGGAAATTTAGCAAAAGAAGGTACTAGATTTAACTGGGGAGATAGCTGTCGGTAGCGCCCGTAGCAGTCACCTTGCTTTTTAAAACAATTTTATGGCGGGAGCCGTTTATTTGGTACTTAGGCCTAAACAGAACGGCACTTTGTGCCGGCTGTGGGTGCAGTCAGGTGAAGCATCCTAACACTGGAATGCCCTAATCTGCCCCCAGGGCCAGTTTGGCATATGCTGGTCCACAAACGTGCATGCCAATCCATGGTGTGACTTCGAGTGGCTAGGCATCCACTGAGTGGCAGCACTGAAGGGGTATCATAAGCCAAGCCGCGGCGCGCTATGGACTCCTGTAGGTCACAAAAGAGGACTGATGGGGGCTGTGCATGAGGTTGCCACAGCCGATCCTGCCAGTAAGGGACGTTGCAGATTCCCCTTGGGGTGTCTGTAAAGCCCCTAATTTAGTTAAGTATAATTAAGTAAGAACTTACTAGGCCCCAAACAGACGACCCTAAAGGAGTGGCATAATGCCGGCCTTTGAGCATTGGATCAGGGCCTTGGCAACTGCATACCATAGCTCCCAATCCTGCTATTTGCCAGCTCAAAAAAGTGGTGGCAAAAATGCCACCCTTTTTAGCAGCAAAAGGGCAGCCGTCAGCTGCTGCCACAGCTTTGCAACACCCTGGCGTGTTCCGCTGCATGGCAGTGTATAAACGCTGCCGCTCTGGAGTGTCACAATGCTGCCTGCCACTGGTCGGGTGGGCAGCATATGATGGCCATACCCCCCACTGCCCCCAAGCCAGTGTTACGTCGCCTGTCTGTTTGGGGCCTAAATTAACTAAATAGCTAAATTAACTTAATAGCTGATACAGAATACTGGCCCTTTTTAACACTGACAAGGTAGGTTCAACATAGCTTATTCCACATAAATTATAAATTTATTAGTCCATAAGAAAGGCTCTGTGTGTTATTCCTGAAACAAATAACAGGCAACCCTCTGGAAATAAAGATGAGCATGATATTTAAAGCTATACAGGTCGAGTCTTCTTTATCTAGAATTTTGAAATTTAAATATTTCAACATCAGAACCTTTTTTTCATGGATAGCTGAGACATGACATCTTTGTTTTTCTGTTGGTTCAATGTACCAAACTTGTTCAGGCACAAAATTATTTTAAAATATTGTTTCAATTATATCCGGCTATGGTATAAGGTATATATGAAATATTAATAGATTTTTGTTTAGACTTGGTCCCATTTCCAGATATTTCATAATGTATGCATCTTGATAGTATACCAAAATCCTCCAAATCCCAAATTCTTCTGCGGTCACAAGCATTCAGATAGGGAAGCTCAACTGTATTATTAAACATGGTACATACAGCACAATATTTTAGTGCAATTAGGGATTTTAGGGAGCATTTGAACAAGCAGCCACACCTGCAATCTCTGGGGCAAGCTTGTAGCATACAATGTCTCCACACATATATTGATTCGGAATCATGAGTCCTGAGTGTTTCTACAATTTCATGTATCTTATTGTAAGGATATCTGCCAAATTTTGGGGAAGATTAATTAGCTCAACACACCAATATGGCTCCTACAAGTACCACCGCCCCTCGGATTGATCCCACCGGTTTACGAAGGGACCAACGTTCCAGGGACTGACGCAAAGGCAAAGTCCTTTGAATTTTAATCAGTTTATTGATGCACAGGGACACACTCACACACATACATTCACTCATCACTCAAGGCTAATAAAGAAGGAGGAAAATGGAAAGAGAACACAAGGCGGCTAATGGAATACTTGCCGCCTGAATGTTTCCCTCGGAATCAAGGTACTGCAGCAACACTGAGGAAAATGGGGAAAGGGGTGCGTGGACCAGGAGAAGCAACTGACAGAGTGCCTGGCCTGCCACCACATGGAACTTCAACAGAAGGAAAAAACTGGACTTTAAATAGGTTTCCTAGTCACGTAGCCAGTGGAGGCTCTTGTCCTCCTACATCAAAGTAAACCAAATTTACACATCACTTGATCCATAGGCATCCCCCCCCATGGGAAACGATTGTTGCCAGAGCTGTGTGTCGGTGAAACATCCCATCATAAATCTGTCTCCTAGGTGTGAAGGAAGGCGTTTCCTGTTTGCAACCCTAAGTAAGGCGTGCTCCTACGTGTCTCTCCGCTTCAGGTCATGGCAGCCAGGGGCAGCTCCCATAATGCTTTCCATTAGGGGCATCAGAGACATACTCACCCTATGGATGCAAACTTGCTTGGAGGCCTCTATGATCAAGTGATGCAGGGAAAAGGGCCCCACTATTACCTCCACAGATGCATTTGGGATAGGATTTTGGGGGTATTTTATCAATTCCCAGGACTTGATAACATATGCAAGCTTAAAACCATTTGGCTGTTGATCACATTTTTGTTCATTGTAAGGTTCTATCCAACATGGTCCCTTCGTGTAAGTAAACATTACTGTCTGACAGGCCACTGTCAGTGAAAAAGTCTGCCTGGAATCCCCTTAGTCCACTGGTTGGGTCCAGATTCTTCAACCATGTGCCTGGCTAAGATGGAGTAAGAGTCCAGAAAGGGCATTACACTGTCCCAAGCAGCAAAGCTGGCTTTAGAAGCTTCCATTTGCTGACAGATCTGTTTTAACTGAAAGAAGTCTGTCAAGAATAAGAATTGCTGGAGCTGTGAGGCTGACTGAGCAAAGCAGCTGTTGATTGCAAAGGGTTTGTGTACACTAAGATATACCTCCCCATCCTTTCTATCATCATTATCACGGACAAATACAGAATAGAATCTGCACTACACTAGTAGGAGTTCATTCCATTTTAACAGCCAGGTCTGTCTTGCAGAGGCCGGGATTTGTAGTTTGGGGGGGAGTTTCTTTTAGAATTTTTCCCGAGCTCTTGTGTGGAATTCAATATAATAGTGAGGAATGGAAACTGGGATAATTGTTCCAAAAGAGCAGCACCTTTTAGAAACAGGTTGGGAAGATGGTGGCCCTGGGTGTTTTGGGCATGTAATGGTGGAGGCACATGACCCGTATCAGAGCTTTTGCGAGAGTGTAATGCCAATGTCTGGAAGGCACCAGTTACCAGGCTATAAGAAGCATTGTCAGAGAATAGGAATGTAGTTATCCATAGAAGGCGATGATAATTTGTTTTTAATAACAAGTTATTGGCTGTGGGCCTTTCATTTAGTACAGTAGGAATAACTAAACAAAACCTCCATGTTGAAGTAGAATTGATTATGAGATGATAGAGATTAACAACAGATGACTGTGAACTCCATTCCCTATTTCTGAGTATGCCAAAGGTATCTAGCTGGTGCGTTTGGAATAAGAATGGTGGACTAGATGGGCGTTTAGTGTTAATGTTTGCGTGAGCTACCACAACTAGAACTAGAGATGCTACGTCAGATGTCTGCCTTGTTCTTTCAAAAATATGCCTTCATAACTTGACCACTGGGAAATTCAAATGCATACTACAGAATAACATATCATTCAATATATTATTATTATTATTATTATTATTATTATTATTAAAAAACAAAAGGTGACGATCTTCTAATTCCATTTTCTTCATTTTGTTTGATAGATTCTATATGGAAGTTCAGGTTTGCTGTGGTTGACAACAATATACAATATATATATATATATATATATATATATATATATATATACAGTATATATAAATAAAATCATCCTGCTGAAAAGTTACTTGCTAGACCATCATGGTGCACATATGTGCCATAATTTAACACCTCCTTGAAGGCAAAGGAGTTTCAGCACTTGAATAGAGGCTTCTATTCTGAGTGGGTCTTCCCATTTAGATAGATGCATCTGGATATCTCTGCCTTCCCAATAATAATTAGATGACTTCTGGGAAGTTGTGTATGTGTTGTTACTGTGACTGCCAAATTTATTTGTTATATTTTCTTCCACTATTCCTCCAAAATGCCCAAGGGAACATGTATGGGTCACCTTTTATTTTCCCAAAACCTCTATGAGATATAGGTTATGACTGACCCAAGATGGATATGTTTAGTTTGCAAGAGAGAAAACTGACAGGTGACTTGATAGCCATCTTTAAAGATCTAACAGGATGTCATGTAGAAGATAGAACAAGTTTGTTTTCTGCTCTTCCAGAGATTAGAACATGAATCAATGGAGTCAAATTAGAATAAATTAGATTCCACCTAAAACATTAGTAATAACTTTTTTCTTATTGTAAGAGCTGTTTAACAGTGGAATAGACTACCCCAGAGCGTAGTGGATCCTCCATCTTTGGAGATTTTAAAACAGAAGGTGGATGGGCATCTTTCAGGGATGCTTTAGTTGTGTCTTCTTATGTGGCAGGGGATTTGACTGGATGGCCTTTGTGGTCGTTTCCCACTCTATGGTTTTAGAACCTTTACATGAGAAAGTTGCATTCTCCAAATAATGGTATTGGACAGGGCTGGCCCACCATTAGAAAGGGCAAGGTGAGGGTCTTAGGCAGCAGATGGTGTGGAGCAGCAAGAGCAGCCCCTTGTCCATTCTTGTTTCCCAGCAGACAAAGCTATCTGCAGTCAAAAATCCTCATACTTATACCCAGCTTTTTGACTCTGGATACATCAACTCATCCAAGATGGGAGCTTTATGGGTGTCTCCACAAAGATTGTGTCACTATTTCTTGTGGGAGAGAGGGAAGAGACACACGTATCAACAGTTTCTGAACTTCATAAACTACAGTGGACCTTCCACATTCACTTGGGTTAGGGGCACAGGATCCCTGTGAAAGTGGAAAAACTGCAAATAAAAAACAATATATAGTGGTCCCTCCACATTTGCTAGATTTAGGGATGAAGGACCCCTGTGAATGTGAAAAAAATACAAATAAAAAACCACTATTCTGTTTTATCTAAGAGAATACCTCTCTAGGAATTTCCAGGTCCTCCAGTACAACTCTGTGGTCAACATCTGCCTGAAGTTGATCACAGAATTATGGTGGAGGACCTACAAATGTCCAGAGAAGTGTTTTCTTTAGGAACTTCTAGCTTCTCCAGCACAAGCTTGTTTTCTGCTGCTCCAGAGAATAGGGCCCAGAAAAAGGATGCAAGCTATAGGAAAAGAGATTCCACCTCAACATTAGGAGGAACTTTCTGGCAGTAAGGGCTGTTCGACAGTGGAACACACTCCCTCAGCATGTGGTGGAGTCTCCTTTTTAGGAGTTTTTCAACAGAGGCCGGATGGCCATCTGTCAGAGATGCTTTGATTGTGAGTTTCTTTATAGCAGAGGGTTGGACCAGATGGCCCTTGTGGTCTCTTCCAACGCTGGGATTCTATGAACTCTATGGTCAACTTCTGGCAGAGTTGCACTGGAAGACTTAGAGATTCCTAGAGAGAACAAAACTACAAATAATAAAATCCGCAAAAGTCAAAGCCACAAATGTGGAGGGCCAACTGTAATTAAGTTAATTAAGTTAATTAATTTAATTAATTAATTTAATTAATTAATTAATTAATTAATTAAGTTAATTAATTTAAGTTAATTAATGACTTTGCTAACTATTTCATCTCTAAGATTACCACTATTCGCTCTGAGATAGTCCCTCCTGATTCTTCTTCTGCTCTTAATCTTCTATCACCTTCGCCTAACAAATTTTCTGTCTTTCCTCCTGCCTCTTTGGATGAACTCTCTACACTTCTGAACTCTTCCAAACCTGCTACCTGTCCTCTTGATCCTATTCCTACTCGTCTTCTAATCTCTATAGCTCCCTCCTTTCTGCCCTCGCTTCTCCATATCTTCAATCTCTCTCTCTCTACAGGCTCCTTCCCCTCGGACTTCAAACATGCTCTCATTTCCCCAATTCTGAAAAAACCTTCTCTTGACCCCTCCTCTTTGTCTAGCTATCGTCCGATTTCTCTTCTCCCCTTTCTTTCTAAGGTTTTGGAACGGGTTGTCTATTCGCGCTGTCTTGAGTTTCTTGAAGCCAATTCCATCCTTGATCCCTTTCAGTCTGGTTTCCGCCCAAGGCATTCTACAGAGACAGCTCTCACTAAGATCTCGAATGACCTTTTACAGGCCAAGGCTAATGGCCTTTACTCTGTTCTCATTCTTCTCGATCTGTCTGCAGCCTTTGACACTGTTGATCACTGTCTCCTAATTGACATACTCTCTGACCTTGGGTTCTCAGACTCTGTTCTCGACTGGTTTAGATCTTACTTGTCTGGCAGATCTTTTGCAGTAGTTGCAGGGGGTCTGACTTCTTCTCCTGTTCCCTTATCTGTTGGAGTTCCCCAGGGCTCTGTTCTGGGTCCCCTTCTGTTTTCTCTCTACACACTGTCCTTAGGAAAACTCATTAGCTCTTTTGGCTTTTCCTACCATCTGTATGCCGATGACACCCAGCTGTATCTTTCTGCCCCTGACCTTTCTCCAAGGCTTGAACAGCAAGTCTCATCTTGCCTTACAGCTGTCTCACAGTGGATGCGCCATCGGCGTTTGAAGCTCAACATGTCCAAGACGGAGCTTCTTGTCTTTCCTCCTAAGCCCAACCTTCAACACTCCTTTTCTGTCTCTGTGGACAACATTTCCATTCAACCAGTCCAGCAAGCCCGCAGTCTTGGCTTTATCTTTGACTCTTCTCTGTCGTGTATCCCTCAGATCCAGACCACAGCCAAGGCTTGTAGATTCTTTTTGTACAATATTGCCAAAATCCGACCATATCTCTCCGCCTCTACTGCCAAGATCCTGGTCCATGCCCTAGTGATCTCACGACTGGATTACTGTAATGTCCTCCTGGCTGGGCTTCCTTTTTCTCACCTCCGTCCTTTAATCTCTGTTCAGCATTCAGCTGCACGCATTATCACTTCCACCCACCGCTCTGACCACATTTCTCCTGTGTTGGCATCCCTTCACTGGCTCCCTCTCCCTTTCCGCATTCAGTATAAGCTCCTGCTGTCGACATTCAAAGCCCTCCATGGACTGGCCCCTCCTTACTTATCAGACCTTCTTTCTCTTCACCTTCCCACCAGGGCCCTCCGTTCTGGTAGTCAAGGGTTCCTGTCTCAGCCCAGGATTTCCTCTGCCCCATCCCGGATTCGCCCCTTTTCACTTGCTGCCCCTCACTCCTGGAACCTTCTTCCTCCACAAGCAAGAGCCATCACTTCTTTAACCAGCTTCAAAACGGAGCTGAAAACCATCCTATTCAGAGAAGCTTTCCCAGGCATCGCATAATTGTCACTTACTATCTGATGTTCTGTTGTTGGCTGTTTATCGATCCATTTCCTGTATTCCTATGTACTGTATATGTATTATCCTACTTGTGATTATGTATTTTCTCTGGATAATGATTAACCATCCATTATGAAGCCTTGCCCTCCCTCCAGTCCATCTGCCTTGGTCCAGGCCTTGGAGGTTGAGAGGAACTGCTGGACCTCTTACCCTTTCCCTCCACCACTCCCTTCTCCTTCTGTGTCATGTCTTTTTAGATTGTAAGCCTGAGGGCAGGGAACCGTCTAACTAAAAAGATTGCATGTACAGCGCTGTGTAAATTTACAGCGCTTTATACATAACGGTTTACTAATAATATTGTGTCAGAAGTTTGGCACTTTATCCTTATGCCACTCTTCTTTTGCCATAGAGTTCTAAAGAATCAGATTACAGAACATTACAGGAAAGCCTCTGGTTCCAGATGATGGCTCCCAACCTCCAATCTGAGCAGCTAATACTTTCAGAGAGAGAGATAGGTTGAACCCCTTAAAACTCATCACAATTTCATTTCTGTTTCCTCATTCCATTTCCCATTTTTGATAGGCCTGCTGTCACAAAAAGCCTACATACTGTATTTATTTATTTGTTATTTATTTCTCTCTTGCATTTTCTCCCCAAACGGGACCCACGTGGCTCTTACAAATAAAAATATTCTAAAAAAACATATTACACTAAAAATTCGTGCTGTTTCTGCTTGCATTTTGGGGGATCAAAAGTTTTCATGGTATTGTGGACGAAAAAGAGGATATTAAATGTAAAAATAAATAAATAACATAAAAAACAAAAGCAAATAAACCAAACACACCAAACAAAAACACTTCCTATTCGCAGTAATGATAAAGCACACCAACATAGGAATGCAAAGTTCACCTGTGAAACCTATATGGAGTTAGTGACCTTATGGATAGCTCATTTCCAGTGGGTCTTTATTGTTGAAGTCATCACATGTTCAACATTCATGTTGTTTTCTTTATGTATAAAACAAAAAGTTGGCAGGCAGAGGCTAAAGTGTTGGGTGTATACTGTTCCATTCACTACAAGATTCGGTTTCTTCTAAAATTCTGGCAGTCTGAATAGAGACTCCTAGTGTTCTTACATGGAACTCATCTCCTTAACCAAAAATAGCTATGCAGCTGTTTAAAAGGAGCTGTAAAAGAGCAAAGAAAGTCACAAAGAGTAAGCAAGTTAGGTGTTTTTTTCTATCGGACTCCAGCAACCTGGACTTGTGGAAATATTAACCAGTGTGTTAAACTCCCAGAGACAAATTGCTTAAAATCCATTATTAGCCAATGAGAAGGTCATAAAATATTTAATATTAAAAATATGGACTTATTGCACAGCTTCTTTAAAAAGTTGATTACTACTCTGAATGAAGTCTAATTGGCTTCATCAGATTACTATCACATGGCTTTTGACCGTCAATGCCGCCGGGGTGGTACAGCCCAAGACTTCAAGCTAGAATCCGGAGTTCAACTGGCAAATTGCAAAGCCAGGAAGTCCCAGCTTTGAAAAGAGGCCGGCGAACCGAATTTAGCCAGAAGTTACCTGAGGCTGTACCCCGCCTGGCGGGTATTGCAGCCAAATCATTCAAAAGTATCCGGATTCCGCCCAAATTAGAATTCAAATTGGGCGCGTAGTCCACTCTTGAAAGCTGTGTAATAAAACTCCTAATTTGTTCTTCAGTATTCTAATTAAAATAGGTGAATATATTCTGTTCTTTCCTCCCCTTTTCTATAACTTTTATACGGAAACTATTTATTAGACTTATAATTCCTCATTTTTTATGACAAAATGTTAATTTCTATGCCCAGTGCTTAAAATTTAATTGCTAAATGAGTCCAGGATGAAAGAAGTGGTGCTTGATGTCATCACAGTCAGTGCTCCATATCTATTCAATTCCTTATCCATGGATTCAATATCCATTGTCTTGAAAAATGTTTGAAATATGTAATTCTAAAAAGCAAGCCTTGATTTTGCCATTCATTATAAAGGAAGCCATTGAAAAGGCCTTGTATTTAATGGGACTTGATGATCCATGATGTCTTTATGGCCTAAGGGGACAGTAAAGTCTTTAAACCTGGACAATGACTATAATGATTCATTGGAATTCTCTGGTTTATGCGACATTTGAGCTATAATTCTCACACAAGCAAAACCTTTGATTTTGCTCTTCTTAGGACTCCTAAAAACAACAGTAGAAACATGGGATCGGAACACACAGACAAGCTGAAAGGAAAACACTAAAAGCTAGGAGCTGGACTTTCCTAAGTTCTACTGCTTTATCGCTTGATTTAAAAGGCTCTAAAAATGGGACCTCTTTGTTAAATGGAAAATCTACCATGTGCCTCATGGCTTTGTGATCCTGTTCTTATTCCCTCCCCTTTCCTCTTGTAAACCCAAAATTCATATCTGCAGCACCACCCACCTGGCACTCTTGTAACATGTCTTCATATTGTGCCTAAACTAATTTTACGAAGTGGCTAATGACAGATAAATGAGAGGAGAGCCAGACCAATGTGATCAGGAAAAATTGTGTACTCACAAAATTACCATATTCTAGGGTAGGAACTGTGCTTCTGTTCCATAGAATTAACCCGTTGGTACCTTGAAAATGACGGGGGTACCAGAAAACAAGGATGTAGTTTTTTTGTCAAGCAGTTAGTTTTCTGAACCTTACATTGTGACGTGTGGCTGATAAGCAATAATGACTGCTAAATGAAGATAACTCCATTTATACGTCACATGGTAACGATTGCATGGATTTTTGTGTATTTACTTCTGGTCACAGGCAACTATGGCAATCCATACATAACTGTCGTTTGTTTAAACCAACACTCTTGATCATAAACTAATTCATAGGTCTGCCTTGTACTGGTATTTGATACATTATGTTATCATGAAATGCAAATATGGCTGGAAATTAAATTTGTTTCATTTGCACAATCTGGTAAATTATTGCCAACAAACAATGTTTTCAAACAATAAAAAACAGAGAAAACAAACATCAGACACTTGTGGTCCCTATCAGGCCAAAGACAAGCTATTAAATAAATACAGGACATTAAGTTAATACATAAATAATTACAGCAAGCAAGCCTAATTCAAACCACTTTCCAAAGCTTGATCTATCATGGTGGACGTTTGTTTCTGCATGTTCTCTAGAGATTTTGGGCCTCTTGGGTCCATGACCAGGCAGCCACATTCAGATTTTTCCAATCCCTGGAAAAAAGTAAACATAGCAGATATCTGGGGTAGGATGGTTTCAATATTGTGAGTATATTGTTGTTGATGTGCTTCAGGTTGTTTTATAGTGACCCATAAGGTGACCACGGGGGGGGGGTGGGTGTGGACAAGATTGCCAGAGGGGCTTTCCTGAGCCTTCCTCTCGAGAATGAGAGAATGTGGCTTGCCCAAGCCCCCCCAGGGTTTCCATGGCCAACCAGAGATTTGAAACCCTGGTCTCCAACGTTGTAGCAGCACTTCCTACCACTTTTACCAGCTTTTGTCTATCTCCTCCCCCATGCCATTATCTAATTCCCTCTCCGTCTCCCAAATATGCTGTATTTACAACAATCCTGATCAGGCAAGTTACCTTTGAGAAGAAAACACTATTATAATCACCTGTGAACACCAATCCATGACTGAGCAAGTAGGATGATGCTCTGTGCCCCAAAATTTGGGGTTTTCTTTTAGTTGAATTTATAACCCACTTTTCTCCCAAGATCAAAGGCAGTTTCTATCTATCATTGCTCAGTCATGGAGGCTTAGCATGTAATTATAATCATTTTCTTGCAAGTAACTTTCAAAGTTCTGGTTTGTGATGAATCATTTGACATCAGAGAATCCAAGAATCTTGGCACTACGTGACCATTTTTAAGCATTTTGATACATCGGATTGGGCCCCAAAACATGTTTTGGGGCTAAACCCCCCCCCCCAAAAAAACGGACATGGACAAGTCTTTACAAAATTGATTTTGATGTATTGTGAAAATTCTGAGTACAACACTAAAAAAAAAAGTAAATTGTAGCTCAGACACCGCTCCCTCCTTTAGAAAATCTATCATATGGGTTTGACGTATCCATTAATGTGTAGACATAACTAGCCAAACAGTTTTCTCTATTGTGCTTCTTATGAAATACCCGTGAGCCGCGCTTCCCCTATTCTTGCAGAACAACTCTCAGATGAGGCCATAGAAATGCAAATAGCATTCTGGACAAGTTATTTTCATGTTGCATTAAACAGGGCAGCATGTGAGAAACCATCTTGTGCTTCAAAGAAAGCTGCTCATGTTGTTTCCCAAGCATTCCGTCTCGAAGGCTTG
The DNA here is from genome assembly GCF_019175285.1 of Sceloporus undulatus. Lineage (NCBI taxonomy): Eukaryota > Metazoa > Chordata > Lepidosauria > Squamata > Phrynosomatidae > Sceloporus > Sceloporus undulatus. Next base: position 169,659,952 of record NC_056526.1, on the reverse strand, counting down.
TTCCCACAGGGGATCCCACCCCGCGTTCTGAATCGATTTCATAGGCCAGCGTGCCCATTGGTTCGGTTTAAACGGGTTCCTAGAACGGGTTTCGAGAGCAACCCGGACACGTTCCCGACTAGAAATCGACTCCAGAAGCGTGTTAAAATCTAATTCGCGTTTCCTCATTTAACGCGGTAAAAACACTAGGTCCTACCAGTGGTTTTTCCCTTGATTCGGTTGGAACCGGCTATTTAATCGAGACGTTCGTTCAATCGGGCTAGCCCGCGACCCTCGGGAGGAGCTGAACTGCGATGGGGGCTGTCATGGGGGCGTGCCCTTCCTGTCTGTCCCCATCCGTCGTGGCTGTCGCCAGTTTTTTTTCCCTCCCCCCCTTTGGTCCGCTGTGGCTTTCACTAAGGATAGGATTTTTTATTTTTTATTTTAATGGTTTACAGGGCGCTAATTTCTTCCGCGCTTTAAGCAGCCGCTGAAGTCTCGGCGTCGGCTCAGGGCGCCTGCTCTGCAAAGGACTACAAGGCTTCTCCCGGGGGATTGCAACCTTCCCTCTGTGTGGGAGAGCCCAGTTCTAACGGAGGAGAGGCAGAAGGGAAAGCTAGCGGCCTTCCCCACCCCTCCGCCCGCTTGGGCTCTGATCTCGCCCAGGGCAGGGAAGGGAAGGCGCCTCACACGAGGAGGCATCTGATCTCGCCCAACGCTCCGATTCTAAGCTATCCCACCCTAGCCTCTGTTTTAGCTTGGACCTAGGGTCCCCGTTCTCTGCCCCTTCTGCCAGGCAGGAACTCCCTATCAAGGGCCTCAAGCAAGGCTGGGGGTGGGCTGTGCCAGTGGGGAATTCCTTGACAGAGAGTTCCTGTGGGCAGAAGGGGAGTGGACTAGAAGGCTCTTCCTGGGGTCGCCTGTCCAACTCTCAATTCTAAGGTCCTGAAACCTCTCCCTAGTCCTCTGGAGAAGAGCTTTGGTTTCTACTAAATCGCGCATTGCCAGCAGCCTCCTTCTCAGTCTCTGTGGGCTCTCCAGGAAGGCCTTCCTCCTGCTGCTGGGAGACAGCGAAGCAGGGATGCTGCGCCCTGGAAAACCTCTCCCATATCCTCTGAAAGAGCCTTTGGTTGCTTACTAAATTCGAAGTGCCAGCAGCCTCCTTCTCTTGATCTCTGTGGGCTCTCGAAGGCATTCCTGCCTGGCGGTCTGAGGAGACAAGCAGGGATGCGCCCGGAAAAACCTATCCCCTAGTCCTCTGGAAACGCGTTTGGTTGCTACTAAATCGCATTGCCGCAGGCCCTCCTTCCCCATTGACTCGCTCTGTGGGGCTCTCTGAGGGCGTCTGCCTGGCTGTCGAGGAGACATGACGCAGGGATGGCTGCCCTGGAAACCGCTCCCATCGTTCCTCTGGAAGAGCTTGGTTCTTACTAATTCGCTTGCCAGCAGCCTCCCTTCTCATTGTCCTCTGGGGCTCTCTGAAGGCATTCCTGCCTGGCTGTCTGAGGCGACATGAAGCAGGGATGCGCCCTGGAAAACCTATCCCATAGGTCCCGGAAAGAGCGTTGGTCTCTTACTAATTCGCATGGCCACAGCCCTCCTTCCCATTGATCTCTGTGGCTCTCTGAGCATTCTGCCTGGCTGTCTCGCGAGACATGAAGCAGGGGAGCTGCCCTGGAAAACCCTTCCCATAGTCCGCTGGAAAGCGCTTTGGTTTCTCTACAATTCCGAGGGAAATGTACTCTATAGGCGACACGCTTATGATTCTCGTTCTAGGGTTGGAGGAGAAGGCAGATTTCCGTTTGAGAAAGGAGGAAAACAGCTCTATCCCCCCCCCCAAGTGATCAAGCCCTTCCCTGCCTGGGCCGAATCACTGCTCCTTTGGGAGCCTTCCCTTCCCGGCCTGGGCGAGATCAGAGCCCACGCGGGCAGGGATCCTCTTAGCTTTCCCGTCTCTTGCCTCTCCTCCGTAGAACTGGGCTCTCCCCACACAGAGGGAAGGTTGCAATCCACCGGAGGAGCCTTGTAGTCCTTGGCAGTGCAGCGCGTTAGCAGCCGAGCCTTCAGCCGCTTACAGCGGCTGAAGAAATAAGCGCCTGTAAAGCCATTAAAATAAAAAATAAAACTAATCCTTATCTCTTATTGAAAATTCGCTTTGCCACAAAGCTTTCCCCCTTCAGCTTGGCTCGTCAAGGGATCTCCCTGGCTGTCTTGGTGTGAGACTAGAAAACCTATCCCATAGTTCCTCTGGCAAGAGGTTCGGTGTTCCCTACAAGAATGCGCTTTGCCTTCATCTCTGGCTCGTCCAGGATGAAGAACACCTATCCCCATAGTTCCTCTGGCAAGAGTTTCGGTTTCCTACGAATAAATTCGCTTGGGCCTTCATCTATGGGCTCTGTCAAGGGATGAGAACACCTCATCCCATAGTTCCTCTGGCAAGAGCTTGCGGTTTCCCTACTAATTCGAGGGACAAGGTATATAAACTGATATAAGGGCTGACGAGCGCTTATGACGTTTTCTCGTTTACGCGCCCTGATTGGTTCATTTAAAAAAAACCGCCAAAAATCCATCGAACAGAAACGGACACAGCGAGGAAACGATGTCACAGATACATCGATTCCGATTAATGCGGGTTAACGTTACGTCCTCTGACGTAGTATTGTGACAACTCCCAAATAGGTATCGGGAAGAAGATCGCTTTTTTAACACCGATTCATGCCAAGTGAGAACGCTTGACCTGACCTTGCAGGTAAAAAACCCGAATCTAAACAGCCGATGGGACGCTGAATAAAGCGATTCTAAAGCGGGACTAACACACCTGTGTTCGTTTTATTCGATTTTTTAGACAAGCGTTTTATTTTAATCGTATCAAATCCTAAGTGGGAACAAGCCCTAAGGCCCGGGCCACAAAAGGCTCAGATTCCTTCGGGAACATGCTCACAAGCAATACTGTGGGTTAGGGAAACCGGGTGAGCAAACAATATTATTCTTAGGTATCAAAGGGATATCTTAGCACCTTTGAGACAATGGAGTTACTAACATAATGAGTTTAAACCAGCAATTACAGCCATAAAAATTGTAGTTGGCAATACTAATCACATGACAACACCTCCAGCCCATAGCTGCTGTGTTCCAGAATCAGGGTTGGGTGTCCCTTTTCATTGGGGGGGGGGGCCTGCAATGAAATCTTAATTGCGCAAGTCCCAGCCGTGTGAAACATCCACTGCTGGACCGTGTGAAATTGCCATTCATGGTGTCAGTGGCTCCTTCTTTTCCCCTGTCCCCCCTTAGCCGCCGCCCCATTCCCAAGCAGTAGCTTGCTCCTCCGCCCCCCCCCAATTTTGCTTCTTCCTGCTTTTAAAACCTCAGTCACAGAGCGAGCGCCAGAAGTGCAGGAAAGAAGTAATTCAAAATAAAGAAAATAACTGAAAGGCATGTTGCTAGGGCATAGGGCAAGACGCAAGGGTACGATGGATCAAGGAGAGAAGTCGGATGGCAGCGGCAGTTCCATTTACACAATTGGGCAAAGACAGCAATAATACGGCTGCTCGGAACTGCCCTCCTCCTTCCTTCTTCTTTTAACTGCTGCAATGCTTGCACGAAGCTCTGGGGGCGGGGAGCCGGGGGGGGGGGGGGGGGGGGGGGGGGGGGGGGGTGGGGGGGGGGGGGGGGGGGGGGGGGGGGGGGGGGGGGGGGGGGGGGGGGGGGGGGGGGGGGGGGGGGGGGGGGGGGGGGGGGGGGGGGGGGGGGGGGGGGGGGGAGGGGGGGGGGGGGGGAAGGGGGGGGGGGGCGGGGGGGGGGGGAGCGGGGGGGGGGGGGGGGGGGGGGGGGGCCGGCGGGAGGAAGACGGGAGGGGGGGAATGCGCGGGACGGACCGGGGGGGGGGGGGGGGGGGGGGGGGGGGGGGGGGGGGGGGGGGGGGGGGGGGGGGGGGGGGGGGGGGGGGGGGGGGGGGGGGGGGGGGGGGGGGGGGGGGGGGGGGGGGGGGGGGGGGGGGGGGGGGGGGGGGGGGGGGGGGGGGGGGGGGGGGGGGGGGGGGGGGGGGGGGGGGGGGGGGGGGGGGGGGGGGGGGGGGGGGGGGGGGGGGGGGGGGGGGGGGGGGGGGGGGGGGGGGGGGGGGAGGGGGGGGGGGGGGGGGGGCCCGGTGAGGCAGCCCTGTTAAGAGCCCCTCCGGCTGGTAGTGCGGAATGCTTAACCCCCATGCATACGATGAATTATACTCAATCTATGGAGCTTATGCTACAAACCTCTTTCTCTCAGTTAGTCTCAATGTCGCTACGATTCTTTTGCATACTACGCAACTCACATGGCTATGGTTTGAATATTCCGCGTAGCCCTAAAGAATTTATTTCACAATAGTTCTTAGAGTGTCTCTTGCAGCTGCTTCCCTGCCCCTGTATATTCAAGTCGTGACTGTTTCTGGATTCAACTGGCACTTTAAGAGCCAAGAACGGAGCAAGCTTTCTTTATCTACACTCAGCGCTTCCCATACAGCCGCAAACACCACAGTTACGTAGTTTTCCATTCAATCTGTCCAGAAACTCTCATAATGGCTTCCAGACATGGCAGGGGACATTAACAAACTTTATGTCCTGGTCGGATGTCCTGGTTTGTTTGAAAGGGACTGCCCGTATAGTTTTGTGGTTCAATGGGTAATGGCAAACTAATTACTGTGGCTTCCTGCCTGTTCCCTCCCTGCTTGCATGACGTGCGCAGCAAGAAGTGTTGTGAATGATGAAATTCAGCTCTTTTGTGTGGTGGATAACTTTTGGGAGGGGGGACCTGCCCGGCCTTGTATCGGTACCCTCTTGATCCGACCCTAAAAATGCTCCTGTAGCCGGGAATTTACATCCAGAATATCCGGTGTGTGATGGTCCATATACAATGTGATTTCTCTGGTTTGGCCCAACAAAAGAGGGGCCTTTTGAAATGGGAATTCCTAGTCTGGTCATCTTTTGAGGGCCTTTAGGGCATACCGAAGTGGAAGACATCTTGGGGTCTGGTGGACTAGCACTAGACCCGCATGCTACGTGGCCCCATTTTGGTCCCATGCTAAAATGTGGCTTATCGGGTAGTAACCTGATTAGAAACATAGGCTGCTACTGACGCTATAATCTTTTTCCGATTAGGACTCAGGTTGGTGAATCATTGGCCACAAACTCTTAGGCCTACCGTTCCTCCCCCCTTGTCCCACATATTCAGTCAAATGCCTCTTGCCAATTTTCACATCCCCTGACTAGAAGGAACTTTTGGATGCTTCCCCCCAGCACTAGCATGGCATGAAGGGGGGGGGGGGACACCAAACTAACCCATGGAGTTTATCGCATCGCGTCCGAGAACATTGTTTGGAACCCCCGATTGAACGGAACCGTTCCCACTTCTACCGCACGTTTTTGCCCCATCGGGTTCGCACGCGGTTCTGACATACCCCTCAAAGTGTTCCATAGGTGTTCCTCGGAGGGAACGATCAGAAATGATCCAGCTTGGTGGAACACGTTTTTAACACGGCGCAGAAATGTCAAGCGGTAATGGGAATCGGTCTTCTACCGTTCTGTTCCCCGATGGTTCTGCCTTGTTGGTGATGGCTGAAGGGCCTTCCCTCCCTCATTCCTGTCTCCCAACTCTAGCCTGGCCCTGGCCTGGGGCTCCTCGACTGCAAAGCCTGGCTGGAGCTTGAGAGGGCTGTCTCCTAAGCTCTGCCTGGCCCGGGCTGGGCTCCGCGACTGCAGCATCCTCCAACCTGGCCGGGAGCTTGAGAGAGGCTGTCTCCCCAGCGCCAGCCGGGCTCTGGATGGGCTCCTCGATTGCCCAGAGTCCCACAACGCCTGGCAGGGACTGAGAGCGGCTGCTCCTCCCCGCTCTAGCCGGGCCCTGGAGGGCTCCTCGACCTGCAGCGTCCTCCAAAGCCGGCTGGCATGGAGAGAGGCTGTCTCCCTCCCCCGCCAGCCTGGCCCGGGATGGGGCTCCTCGACGGCAGCGTCCTCCAAACCGGGCTGGCCTGAGAGAGGCTGTCTCCCAGCCCTCTAGGCCTGCCCTGGACAAGGTTTAAAAAGAGGACCTTCTTTTAAAATTCCTGGCCAGGAAATTTTTTTTAAAAGTGCTACATTTTAACAGTGTCCTACATTTCCCGTTTTGAGGTCCCGCAGGGATGGCCCCAGTTTTGGGTATATGTAAACAGTTATATATTGTGTGTGTGTGTGTGTGTCTAAACGTATACCTACAATATATACAATATCTATTTTACATATGAATATATACAAAAGATCATATCATGATAATATAACATTATACACACAACTATCATCATATCATATTATATATTGGATAACATTTTTGTATAGGAGATTGCGGACCTAGATTGTGTATCCGTGTGTGTTGTGTGTCTAAAGTTCATACAATATTTCAATATACCCACTTGTTCTATGCATATATACAAAATATATATTATATATAATTAAATATATTACACACCATATATACATATAATGCATTTTATATATATCGTATATAGATCTATATATTATAACTATATATACAGTGGTCCACCCCGGGATACGAATTCCCAGGTTCCGAATTTTTCGGGTTACGACAAAATCCCATAGGATTTGTTTCGCTTACGAAGGTTTCTCGGGTTACGAAAAAACCCTCGGCGCTATTTCCTCCGCCACCGGCAGGGCAGCAGAGAGCTATTTTTTCCATTAGCGCCTATGGCAATTCGGCTTACGAGGTTTTTCGGGTACGAAATTAGCCGCGGAACGAATTAATTTCGTAACCCGAGGTACCACTGTATTCATTATATATTTATATATAGATTTGCGGACTATTTGGGTATTGTTCTGTGTGTGTGTGTGTGTGTGTTTGTGTGTGTCTATATGTATCTTGTAGTATAAAAAAGATTGTTGTGTTTGCACAAATATCTCCTTGTAAAGCCTTTTGTCTCGTGTATGTGGTACTCATGAACAAGAATACACTGTTACAAATACGCATGTGCAAATATTCGTTCTCATACTTTCCACGCTTCCTATAAGGACAAATGCGGTAATGTGTTCCCGTTACGTTCTCCGGAACGCTTTACATTTTCGAATGCGATAATATCCGTCCCATAACGTTACATTTGAAACGTTTGGGAACGAATAGAAACGTTTCAGGCACTGATGCGTAACCTTCCATGTCTTACTAAGCACATTGCATCCCATTCTGCTTGAACCATCTCAAAACTTGAGTTATATGGGTTTATCTCATCTATCCTCACAATAACCCAACAATTTTCTCCATTCAGCCACTGGGCTTCACTTACAGAGGAAGTCGAGATCGTGGTCCACTCCTGCATATTATAACACTTTGGCTTCCAGATTTTGAAATGAAAACTCCTCTAGGAATAGAAATAAGTAAACATAACCCTTCGTCAAGCATAGCAGTTAAATTCTTCAGCTTCCCCACAGCCAAGTGAAAGAAGAGTGGGGGTGTCCTTCTCTGCCGCTTGTCTGAAAGAAAGTGAGGGAGGTGATGAGAAAGAAGCCCAGTTCAAGCATTCTAATATACACACAATGAGGAATGAGTGGGCCTCTACATCACTGTCCCTCTTGCCATCCTTGAGTTGGAAAGCTACGTCTGCTGAAAGAGCCTGTTCTTTTCATGTAACATAGAGCTAGATTACACGTAAGTATACTATGCGAATTGCAATGGATTTCCCCACATGTGCACAACGCTTAGTTATCTGCACTTTCCTGCGCAAATTTGCATCTATTGCCCTCCCTCTGCCAAAATACACAGCCATGTGAATACAAGTAAAGTGATGGATGGTCAACCATTGAATAACAAGCATTTGCAGGGTACTGTGATACTCTGGTAAAAAACACATTCTTCTTCTGCAGAGTTTGAGGAGAAACCCTGAATTCCTCCAAATGGCATGGAGGAGTCTCATTCTATTTGAATAGAATGAGGAGTATTTAAATCATATAGACAAGCACATAGATTTGGATAGAGTGGACGCCCCATAGCATTAACAGAAAAGAACACTAGAAGAAGTGCAGGATAGACAAATTGAGGCCTTGCAGCTGCAAAACACCACCACCCTGTTTTTGCAGCCCTGACAACAGTGTGATGCAGCAGCTAAAAGGCCAATGTGATTCGACTACATCAATGGAAGTATAGTGTCAGATCAGGGAAAAAATGTGCTATTCTATTCGCTTTGGTCAGGCCTCAGTGGAATACTGTGTCTGTTTCAAAGTGTTGTCAAATTGGAGCATGTTAGAGGAAGGCGACCAAATGGTGAAGGGTCTGGAAACCATGCCATAGGAAAGACTTAGGAAGCTAGGTAGCTTAGCCTGGCGAAGAGATGGTAAGAGGTGATATGATAGCCCTGTTTAATATTTGAAGGGTGTCACTTGAGGATGGAGCAAGCTTGTTTTTCTGCTGCTTCAGAGAACAGGACCCGGAACATGGATGCGGAAAAGAGATTCCACCTCACATTAGGGAACTTCCTGACATAAGAGCTGTTTGCAGTGGAACACCCTCGGAGTGTAGTGAAGTCTCCTTCATTGGAGGTTCCAAGCAGAGGCTGGATGGCCAGATCTTGGGGGGTGCTTTGATTGTGAGTTAATGTGTGGCGGGAGTTTGACGGGGGCCGTCTCTTCCACTCTATGATTCATGATTCTATGACTTCCCAGATGCCCTCAACTGCGTTTTCGGTCCCTGGGGGAGAGTAGTTCTGATAAAAGTATATCAAGTGCGTACTTAAACTGGTCTCTCATGCATATAGATTGATCTCTGCAAATTTTATGCAAAGTTGGGTTTCTCTATCTAGTTGCCTTCCTCTCTTCTCTCTCCATTTCCTCTTTCCTTCTTATTGCCATGCACATGTGCCACCCTACTGATGCATGATTGGGAGGCACCCATCATAAGTCTAACCTACCTTACAAGGTTATGAAAGGAAATGCAGGAACAGGATCCTTGTTCACCACTTTGCTTTTTGGAAGGAGGGTGGAGAAAATGTAACCATTAAAGAACACCCAGATTTGATCTTAAACTGGGGAAAAGATAGGGGGTGCGTCCTGCGTGCCATGCCTCTAGTTAGATCCCATTCCAGTGTGAATGAATCCAAGAAATCTCCCATTTGCCTATTGACATGTATGAAGCCTTGGCCCTTCTCTCCAGTGGTGATGAGCTTGGGCCTGAGGTGAATTAATCAATACTTTGCATCGATATGCTAATTCAAAGGTTTTAGTAAGTGTATTCTTTGTAGACCTTAGCCTTTCCAGTAAACATGGCTGATTGTGTAATTCTGGAAAGCAAAAGGACAAGGAAGTGGGAGTTTCAGCAGCACTTCAACAATTCCACCCCAAAGGTATTTCTGGCTTGGAGCAACACACCTGAATCACTTCAAGAATTTTTCTGGGCTGAGAAGCACTAAACAACTACTTTTAACAATATTATATAATCAAATAAATAATATTTGAACATCATTGCCCACTTGCTCACCTGAACCTTTGCATGGCTTGTCTCTCATTCTTTTCCACCCCCGCTCCTACAACAAAACATAGTCACAATCAGATAGGGTGGGCCTCATTTTTTTTTTTAAATGCCCCTGCACTTTTGGTATGAATAACATCTTATCAAAGGACCTCAGCAGATGCCAGTAATCATTCATTTTTACTAAATATTTATATCCTGGCCTTTATCCAAATATCTCAGGATGTCTAAAATAACCTGTTTAAATATTGAAATTCAAACAGTAAAAGATATTTTATCTAACCTTTCAAGTATCTCTGTCCCACAATTGTTGGGCATTGGAATACCCTAGATGTGCATACATATGGGCCACATGGAAATGGAAGTTCTCATAACATAGCGTGATGTAAAGTAGAGAAAGAGCATGATAGCCAGTACTGTAAAGCAAGAAAAACAATTCAGGTAGCTGTTGTTCTTTTTAGATTAGAATAAATCCTTGGCCTGTCCAGTTTAATTATATACATTGGCTGCATCCCGTTGGCGTTATGATGTTGTATGCTAGCCTTACAACCTCATATCTGTTTGGTATTCATATTTACAATTGTGATACCTTTACCATGACCGCAAAGCACACAAAACCCACCTTAAAATCTAGGCAGCCTAATGAGGGATGGGGTTCTGCAGTGCTGGCGAGGGAGTGCTGGTGAATGAACTGTCCAGTCTACTTCTACAAGGGATCATCCTTTAGTGCCACACTTGCCAGTGCCACACACCTCCACCCCTCAGTTAGCTGCCTGGATTTTAAGGTGGATTTGGGGTCAGGAGGCAGTCCACATCAACATCATAGCTTAGTTTAATGCAAGATCTCAGCCACCATTTCTTCCTGTTCCTTCTGTCTTGCTGTCTTTCATTTCTTGCTCTGTGTTTTGGCATGTCTGCTTCCTTCTTTCCCCTTTCACCACAGATCACCACAGAACATGAGTGGTTAGTCCAGGGATGTCACTGGTGGGGTGCAGGGGATTCAAACCCAACTAGGTGACACCTAAGGGGGGGGTGACATTACTGGTCCCCAACATCTGCCTTTTGACAGAAGCAGACTGTGACGGATGCATTAATCCTTTATAATGCAGAAAAGATTGTGTAAATGGAGCAAGCTCAGGGGAGGAAAAAAGAGAGACCCTGATTTTTTTAAAAAAATAATTTTTAATATTTGATTTTTTGTTGTCTTTTTTTTTTAAGTTGATGGTGGCCTGCAATCTACCATAACAGGAGGGTTCATGCTTTCTATTCCTTATATAGATTATTGCACATCATTTCTTCGGTGCAGCAACACCCATTCCTCACCCGTTCCGTGCTGATCCCATCTCGTGCCCAGATCAGTCTGGAAATGACATGCGATAACTTTTAGAAACATTCCTCTGTGTGTTCTCTACACTCAAGGTGGATGGATGGATGGATCGCTGAACCACTGAATAGACATCTCTCATGTCACACTGAGTTATTGGATGATAAATGTATTACTTCTTTTGTATGGTCGGCTTTTCTCTACATGCTAAATCTATTCTTTTTTTGGTTGGCTATCAGCATATTTGCAGGCAGTTGTTGACAATTTTACAAAGCAACGTTCTCACTATGAAACTTCACCTTCCACAATGGATACAAATATCTACCAGACAGCTTTCCTCTAAATAAAGCCCAAGTCATGTAAGCAGACAAATTGTGCTTTTATCATAGTACACACTGGGCACTTTCAACAGCAGGGAAATTGATCATTCGTGGTAAGTAATAAGGCTTTTGCAAAAGCCCAGAACCTTTGGAGTGCATGGGGAAGTAATAATGATTCACCCTCTAGAGTTGTTCGACATGTTTACATATATGTATTCCAGATGTAGCTGAAAGAAGCTAATGTTTTTTTTTTTTAATCTCTATTATAAGATTCTAGCACGTGAAAAATGCAAATATTATATATATTACATAATGAGATATGGGTTGGTCACAGCTTCTCTGCTTAGGATCCCTTCCAAATGTCTGTAAGATATCTCTAAATTGAACAGTGTGAATTGCTCTAAGGCGAATGCTTTATATAAGGATGGCAATAGTCTAACCACAGGCCTATACAGACCTTAAGAATGCTCCTGGGGCCTCACAGCCCCCTGGTAACCATACCTCCTACCCTTTAAAAATGGAAGGGGAGAACAGAATTACTCTTCTGGAAGCCGCCAGGAAGAACAATTTTTGGCTAAAACAAGGCATACCCCACCTGCAGTCTTGTGTTAGCCTCCATACTTTGGTTTTATGGTTTCATAAAAGCACAACTGGCCTCCTGGTCTTTTCAGTTCTGTCAGAAACTGAAGTATGGCCTATAGAGGTTGGGGGAAGGAATTGGAAATGGGGGAGAAGTAGCTCCCAGACCCTCCATGGCTTTCCATTTCACTTTGGACACACCAAGAAATGGTTGGTAGTCCAGTATTTCAATGGGAGCATAGAAGACTCCAGAAGCCATGTGTTAGGGTGGACAATCATTTTGGAATGGAGAGACACTGGAGCATGCTAGTATCCTGGATACACTTGATACACAAAAGTACAAAATGCTGTGCAGTAATCCCTCCATGTCCACATATTCTGCATCCATGGATTTAACCATCCATGGCTTCAAAATTCCAAAAGCATTGTGTTATTTTGCCATTTTATAAAGGACACCATTTTACTACACCGTGTTACAATGGGACTTGAGAATCCATGGATTTTGGTATCCACAGGAGGACTGGAATCAAATTCCAGTGGATACCAAGGACCCACAGTATAACGGCTGCCACAACCATTACATATATAAAAATAATAATAACAAACCAGAGCTAGGGAAGTTACTTTTTAAGATGAATTATATAATGTCATACTGAAACCACCCATAATTGATCAGTGTAGGATAATACTGTACTTTCATTCCTCTTAAAAGGAACTCCTCAGCTTCTCTAAAAAATAATGTCACATCAGGTGCTATGATGAAACCTATATATAAACAGCCCCAAATCCCAGCTCTAGTCACTCACCTCCCATTTACTCCAGTCAGAAGAGGGTTTCTTACTCCTCTGTGCAAAAGAAGCCTCCAAGACTCCTCAATACCTGCTTTGCTCCTTTCTGTGGTTTCCGTTGTACCAAAACTGATTTCATGCTCCTCTTGCTCTTGCATGCTTCTTGTTAGCCAGCTTTTTACTCCAGTGAAGCAAACTTGCCTCATCTCTCCTCATACAGCTCCCAATGGCGTTTGTGTCCAGTTCCACTTCTCTTTTTCTGTTGACAGTCCTGAAATGGCTTCTATCTCTGATTTTTGGCAGTGAAAAAAAGTTGTGCTGTTCAAGGCAGCCAAGAAAAAGGAACAGCTTTATTCTCTATTTAGGCTCATTCTCCTCCACCTTTGGCAAGGGTCCTTGTTTTGCATTTTGGTAGACAGAAATCCACTGGTGACTAGATTACATATGAAATGTAGGCAGAAGTATAGCAATCTTGGTAGGTAAGGTGGGGACTGGCAACTTCACCTCTAGAGAACTGATCAGTGCACATTTTTATCACAAAACCTTCACATGCAAGGTTTTCAGCATCAGTTAAGTTCACTTATTGGTGTGAGCAATTTTTCCACTGCCTTCTTTAAGCCTGACATTTTCTGCTGATATCCTAGTATTTAGGCCTGATTTATAATTCTGGGTTTTATTAGGGATTGATTACTAAATAAAGGACTTCATCACACAGAGAAAATGGGGGCTTAAAAGGGCATTATCCGCAGATATTAGAGCAATTGTGGTAAACAATTTCACACACCATTATGATTAAAGATGACCTATCCTGGGAATAATCAGGAAAAACTAGCAACAAATCATTCATGGGATTTCCCCATGAATGATTTATTGCTGGTTATTCCTTGGTTATTTCCAAGTAAGCAGCTTTAATCTCGATGTGTGTAAAAATCTTCACTGCAATATTGCAAATATGGCTGGTAATGCCTGTTTACCACCACCACCACCCATTTTCCCCATATGTATTAAAGTCCAAAGAGAAGAAAACTGTACTAATGAACTGCAATGCAAACTAAAACAATATTCATTTTCATGGAGGAGAGGTGGCATCCTTCCTTTGCAGTAGGTTTCGAGCCTAGAGGCTAAGCAGCTGTAATAAATTGGATTTTTTGGACTGAGAAAGGAATCAGGCTAGATGACCTACAAGACACCTTCAGTACGATTCTCTCCCTCTCTCTCTCTCTTCCTCTCTCTCTCTCTCTCTTGTCTTTCTCAGTTCCATGTAGAATCAGAGTGCTATGGATACAATAATCTTTGGTAAGATATAATAATAAATTAAAGGATGTTATGAACCTATTATCTACCACTCTTTCTCTACAGTGCCCAGAGGGTTTCTCCTGCCTATTTTATCCACATAACTACCCTGCATAATTGGTCGGGTGAAAGTGAAGGACTCTCTCAGAGTCACATACTTAATTCAGTTGAATTATATCTGCAGCTCAGAACTCTCCAATTTCCAAGTCCAGCTCGTAAAGCAGGGACAGAAAAACTTGTGTTCTCCAGGTGCTTTTGGATTCCTAACTCATATCACACCTAGGCAACATAACCAGTGGCATGACTTGATGGAGTTCTAGTCCAACAAAATGGAGGGTCAAACATTTCCCACCCTTGCTCTAACCACTAGACACCACAGCGTTCCACTCATTAAATTGGTTAATGACAATCCACTAGTTCAACACAATGGCAGTTGGCCCATTTCAATGTAAGGGCTAACTAGATATGATTTATTTATGGTTTACAATAGCCATGGCTGCAGATTCCACATCGTACTGCAATATAAAGCAATAGGTTTTGCTTCCCTGTGCCATTTTTCCAGGGGAAGCACCCCCTCAAAGTCAACTATTTGGAAACCATACAGGAAAAACTTTTGTCAGGTCGCCCCCCCCCCAGTTACCAGTCAGATCAAAATAGACCTTCACGGTAGCAGGAATGGTTCATTTTTTTTCAAGAACACTGAAAGTGTTAAGGCCTTAACTTCCAGTGCCACTTTCCCAGTCTGTATTCAGGACCTTCACAAGAGCTGTCATGAAAGGAAGAGAATTATAGAAAAGGAGATATGTTTACCTGTGTGTGGACTTTTCAAAAATTAGAAGCTTTGTGTGTTCAATTGCCAGACAGCTCAAGTGTTTCTATTAAGACTCTCTAATACTTAAAGCACAAAACTTATGTACTGAGCAACACTGATCTTACATGAGAATACAGTGTTTGTGCAACTAACTTTTTATCAAATTCTACAGAACTTATTGTGGGAATACTTTTATTAGACCAACCAAAAATACACAAAAATTCTTACTGTTAGTTCTTGAAACTAAAGTTCCTTCTTTTTAAAATCACACATGAGAAAAGGGAGCCAGGGATAACATTAGGGTCACATAGTATATATCTTGGCCTCAGATTGTGTGAAGGGGAAATGTGTGAGGATTATCATATTCAGCTCCAAAGACCATGTACCTAATGGCCCTAGAACCATTGGAAGAATCAAAAGCCATAAAAGCAGAGCTATAGATTTTGATCTCTGTGTCAGAAAACAATATCCCCCCTTAAAACCTCAAATCATCAGCAAGCACTAGAACATTGCATTGGTAATTTCTGTTCACCGTTTCAGTGTTAAAATACAAAACAAAACGCTCTCCTTATACTATGCTGCCATCATGTGGCCATGTCAATTTTTTATACTAAAATATCCAGATGGTTTGTAGAAAAACTGAATACTGTACATTTTAACTGGAGTTTCCAGTGTCAGCATAGTAAGATCAGACTAACCAAAATGTTCTGTGATCCAAATAAAAAAAGATGCTTCATGAGGGGAAGGAAGCTCTCATAAATTTACCAGGGAATGCAGGTTCATCCCAAACATGAATGTCATTGTTCAATGTTGTGCTATCTGCAACAAAAAGTATTGGAGTTTATATTTGAATGTACATTCCCTTCCATGTTCTGCAACAGCTAGTCACACATGCTGACAGGGCTCTTGGTCTCCCTCTTGCTTCTGCCTAAGCTGGATGGGACTCCTTGAGACCATCTAAATGTATTAAGTTGCCACCATCTACTGAATTGACCCCCCCCCCCAGTAAGTCAGTAGAAAAGCTACTTTGGGGTTGCTTTCGGTCTCAGTCAGGGAGGTCATGGGCCTGAATCTGACAAACCTGATCAGAGTGGTGGAGGATAGGGGTCTTGGTGATGTCTCATCCACATGGTCACCATGAGTTGAGGAGTTAACAACATTCTACTCGCAGATCAGATGAAATTTGTAATCCTTGATGCTCATAGGAGGATAGCTAGTAGTCTGGACTCCTTTTGTCCTGCCTTGAACGGGTTCCCCAAGTGGGACAGGAGCCCTGCCCCAAGTGTGCCTTTGTTCTGCATCTTCTGGTCACTTGAGGCTTTTTATAACCTGTGCTGAGAAGGATCCCAAAGGTTCAGGCTTCTGCCCAACTGGCCATCACATTGGGCAATTGCTCTTATTTGGGATGTGGTGCTGGAGAAGACTGCTGAGGATTCTTTGGACAGCCAAAAAGACAAACAAATGGGTCCTAGAAGAGACCAAGCCTGAATTTCTCTGGAAGCCAAGATGACAAAATTGAGGCTGTCATACTTTCAACACATCAAGAGAAGACACAGCTCACAGGGGAAAAAATGCTAGAAAAGGTGGAGGGAGGTAGAAAGAGAGGGAAGTTGCATGCTAGATGGATGGACTCTGTTAAGGAAGTCATGGGTATGACTTTACAGGAACTAAGCAGAGCAATGGAGGAAAGGGAGTCAGTTTATTGCAAACACTTTTGGCTCCGTTCTGGGCACAGACAGCGGCCGCGCATGGCTGAGTGCAAACAGATTTTATCGCAAGCTAAACTGTTGGCAACGCATGCCCATGCCCTTGCCGACCCTTACCCGTCCCTGAGCTGGGCTCAGGCATATGAATTTTGCTCAGCCAGAAAGCTTTCTTGGTCAGCCAGAAGCTTTCCAGCTGAGCAAAATTCACACACCTGAGCCAGGCTCGGGGATGGGTTCGGGTCAGTGATAGCATGAGGACGCCTTGCTGACAATTTAACATGCAATAAAATCTGTTTTCACTCAGCCATGCACATTCCATGCATATCATCTGCCCGTGCCAAAAATATGTGCTATAAGATCCTTGGAGATGTCTTATCCACAGGGTTGCCATGTCACTTTCCTCTGCTTTGGCTGTTGAGGCATAGCTAAGGCAGTGTGATAAGTGAGAATCAATGGGCCAGGATGTGTGAAACCTGGATGAAGTCTCCTACACAGAGCCACCATGCTCCTCATCTGACAGTGCAAAAAAATGGTTAGAGAACTGTCCTGAGAACCAGAGCCCTGGAGTCTGAGAGGGTGGTGGGGCAACCCCCTTCCTGCCTCTCCCCTTCTCTTGCTCACCATATAGGGCATCAAGTGGGAATTGATGGAGTGGGGACTAGTCTGGAAATGTTTGCTCCAGAAATGCACAAAAATGATCTCTAGGAGCTATGGAAGGCATTTCTACCATGTTTGACCCCCCCCATCAGATCCCCCAGCATCAAAACAAAGTTGTGCATAATTTTTAAAGCTATTGCCCTAAAATAATAATAATAATAATAATAATTATTATTATTATTATTATTAATAGAATCATAGAACCGTAGAGTTGGAAGAGACCACAAGGGCCATCCAGTCCAACCCCATCTTGCCTTGCAGGAACTCTCAATCAAAGCATCCCTGACAGATGGCCATCCAACCTCTGTTTAAAG
Source organism: Sceloporus undulatus (assembly GCF_019175285.1). Classification (NCBI taxonomy): domain Eukaryota; kingdom Metazoa; phylum Chordata; class Lepidosauria; order Squamata; family Phrynosomatidae; genus Sceloporus; species Sceloporus undulatus. Next base: position 169,642,710 of record NC_056526.1, on the reverse strand, counting down.
ACCTCCAAGGAATTATTATTATTATTCTGTTATATCCCATATTCCTCCTAGTACAGGGATTCAGGGCGGCTAACAAATCTAAAACAGTCCATGTTAAAACAGTATAAAACATTAAAAATACAAAATTTATACGATCTGAAGAGAAACCAAAGAGTGTATCAATCTTTTCCCTTTTACTAAAAAAAATACAAAATTTAAAAAACAATTAAACAATTCAAAAATGCCGTCCTGTGCTGATATTGCAGTACAGTGGCTAGGAAACTCTTCTGCAATCTGTAGCCCAGAACCTGAGTGGCATGCACTCATATATTTGGGTGCAATTTTATTTATTTATTTTGGTAGGAGCGGGTGGGGGGGGGGGGGATGACCCTCCAAGGTGACCTGAAGGGCTAAGATGGCCAACTAGTCTTCCATAGTTGCCCACCTCTGATCTACCTTCATCTTTAAAAGCTATAGCCTAGTCCCAAAGGTGAATGAAAAGCCAGTGAAAGGCACATCTATAAATGCTCAGAGGAATTTCTTCTGAGATTCCAGCATTTTGTCTTGGTACAGAAAACAGAATCATAAGAATGTATCTTGGGACTGAGTTATTATCATGCTAGTTTTGTTTTTATATTTTAGTTGCCAGATTCATATAATTGTCCTATCCCAGAAACAAAAATCAAGGTGGGTTTTAAGTTGTGAATGAATAGTGGTCTCCTCTTTAAACACAGTCAAAGTTCATAATGTAGAGTAGTCACTTGTACAGCTAATTTGTTATTAGGGGTGGAACTTGAGAGACATGGTTGGAAAAATGTGCGTAAGAAGAAGAGTTTGCTGTTTTTCAAGGGAGAAATGCCAAGACTTTTTCCAGAATGGAATACAGCTTTCTAGTTCCCCCTGCCCTCACACAGCATTTTTGTCATGATCTATATGCAGTCACTATGACTAGAAAAAGGAGCATTTACCTTCAGTATTTCTGCATGTGTTTGTATGTGTGCATATGCACACACATATATACACATGCAGAAATACTGAAGGTAACTGCTTCTTTTTCTAGTCATAGTACACACACATGCACACATATGAAAGAGACAACTTTGTCTGACCACTAGCCATAACAAAACTATTGTCACACAATAAAAGCACATGACACAGTGCAATGAATAGAACTAGGGGAAAAGTTGGGAGAAGGAATACTAAAGCACAATTTCCCAGACAGCATGGCCAGAATATTGTCAAAACCTCTTGTCCATCAGTCCATGTATGTCAGAGTATTGGGGAGATATGTTGGGAATGCCATTGATTTGAAGAGGTATGGGTTTTTTTGGTCTCTGACTTCAAAGGAGCTCTCTTTGAAGAAAAGAATGTCAAAAACACTATGTGGGGCTGCCTTTGGAAACTTCAGCAGGTCCAAAATGCTGCACAGGTTGCTGAGTGGAAGAGGTTATACGGAGGATATAAACTGCTTGCTGAAACAAATCCACTGCTTGCTGATCTGGTTCTGGGTTGAATTCAAAGTGCTCTACATGGCTTGGGTCCACATAACCTGAAATACTATATCTCCCTGTATGAAACTGAGTTTTAAGCTCTTTAGCGGAAGGAGCCCCATGCTGTTTTTAACTTTTTTTAAAAAAAAAAATCAAGTATAGTTTAATTATGTTTCAACTTATGTACTAAGCATTTTAAATTGCATTGGTTTTTTTAAATGTTACATTCCCATCTTGGGAGAAAGGCAGGGTATAAAACCACCAAACAAAAAGAGATGCAAATGAAGAAATTGCTAAAAGGCTTTTCAGGCCATTATGTGTGTTAATCAGCTCATCCAGGGGGGCATAAAGTATGAGGTGGGGAGCTCAATCCTCCTCTAGGATTTCCCAGAATTGGCAAAGCCCCTCCAGGCAACCAGTTGTTACGTGTTGCGGAGGGGGGGGATCTAAATTAGAGATTGATGGCACCTCCACTGCAGGCTTTTATATAACTTATGTGGATTCTTCTAGATTACAGCTTCATTGTGATATGCTGTTGGATATTGCAAGGGAGAAGAAAGTTAAAGTGTCAGCTCTTCAGGATGTGCATCTTCTGAGTGAGACACAAAGCAAATATCAGAATTGATAAAGTCGATCAAAATCACCCTTACAATACCAGTTTCATCATGTTTATCAGAAAGCTTATTCTTATGCCTTTGTAGAATAAACACATTTCTGTGATCAAGCATAGGGCAAACCAGGCTTGATCACATGGCTGTTCTATATGGCTATAAAGAGATCCGTTTGCAGATGGATCTGAACATTATAGCTAATGAGTTCATCCAGGCAGAACCTATCAAAAGGAATACATTCAGTATGGAAGAATCCAAAAAGTACATATCTTTAACATACTTCTGGTTAGTGTTTGGTTTTGTCATAGTGCTACCTCTGATTATTTATAATAAATTTACTTAAATCCATAAACGGAGTGTGTTGATTTTTATCTTGGGCTTTGGACAGTATATTGCATGGGCCTTTGGATGGTGGAGGATGTCTAAACTTTGTTATAATTTAAGTGTAATACCTGTATTTTTGTTTTGTCAGCATTCTGTTTCAACTGATGTTTTTTAATCCATTCATTCAAGCATCCCATGGTTTGAAAATATTCCAAAAAGTATAAATTCTAAAAAAGCCAATCTTGATTTTGCAATTTTATATAAGTGATTTTATATAAGCAATTTTATATAAGTGATTTTATAATGCCATTGTACGTATTGATCCTTTTAGCAGTCCATGGTATTCTTCTCAGAATTCTTCTCCAGCACCACATCTCAAATGAGCTGATTTTTCCTCCCTATCAGCTTTCTTCAATTTCCAGTTTTCACAACCATACATAAAAATAGAAATTTATATACAGTGGGCCCTTGGTATCCACTGGGGTTTGGTTCCAAGACCAAAATCCATGAATGCTGAAGTCCCATTAAATGCAATGGCATAGCAAAATGTTGTCCCTTATATAAAATAGCAAAATCAAGGTTTCATCTTTAGAAAATATATATATATATATTCTCAAATCATGGATGCTTGGACAACTTCCACAGGAAAGAAGAGACACTGAAAGTAAACAAAGTTTGGCTACCAGTCCTGAAAAACACCAAAATCAAGACCAAGCCCATGCATATGAAAACCTACTAGGGTCAGGGGGTTTTCCCAGCAGACAAATGGATCATCAATTAAATAGACACTCTGAGGCAACAACAGAACAAAACACTGATTAACATGCAAATTGCTTCCTCTCAACCAACACTTTATATGCCCCACTCTCTTCCAGCATTTTCTGAAGATGCCAGTCACATGTGCTGGTGAAATGTCAGGAAAAAACTCTTCTAAACATGGCCTCATAGCCCAAAAAACCCACAAAACCCATAAAAAACTGTGGGTGCTGGCCATGAAAGGTTCAACTTCACAGCTCGCCCAAGTACTTTTTCTAAAAGTTAAGACCATCATCCTGTGTGTACTTCTTGCTTCTCAGTTGCCCCTGGCCCTACTGATAACAATACTCCACCCATAAGAACTGACCAAGTTCAGCTTTATCTCTTCTAAAGATGAACAGGGACAAAAGCCACTCAGCACATCTTTATTGGAATGGTTACCATCTCTATTTGTTAATCCTTTATATTTCAAGGCGGAGAGCACACCCTTGTTAAGCATATTACCACAAGAACCACCAGGCGTCTTGTGGCACCTTTAAGTTTCATTTTTTAATTAAAACTGTATTTATTTTATTTGGTATAAACTCTGGTAGGTTCCAGCCCACTTTAACCATCCCATGAATCACTATTAAGGTAATGAAGAATGCAGGTAGTTGTTCTGTTTCTAGACCACAGATGCTTACATGAAATACAGTCAGCCCTCTATCCACGGATTTTTTTTTATCCACAGTTAATGTACAAATTCCCAAAGGCAAACTTTGATTTTGTCCTTTTATACAGTGGTGCCTCGGGTTACGAAATTAATTCGTTCCGCGGCACCGTTCGTAACCCGAAAAGCCTTCGTAAGCCGAATTGCCATAGGCGCTAATGGGGAAAAGCCGCGGTTCCTTTTAAAATAGCGCCGAAGTTTTTTCGTAACCCGAAAAAACATTCGTAACCCGGAACAATTATTTCCAATGGCATTTTTTCGTATCCCGAAAAATTCGTAACCTGGGTATTTCGTATCCCGAGGTACCACTGTATAAGGAACACTGTTTTGTTATGCCATTATAGTTAATGGGACTTGAGCATCCATGGATTTTGGTATCCACAGGGGATCCTGCAACTAAACCCCAGCAGATTAGCAAGGGCCCACTGTAAAACTTCTTAAATCCACAAAAATCCTTTATGGGACCAACCAAAATGCACAAAATATATGGACTTGTGAAAATCGCACAATCATGATTAACATTTTCACATGACGGGAAATCCTGTGAATTATTTGTTACTATTTATTGTCTCCCCCCCCCTCCCCCCCCACCAGATAGTACCTCTTTAATGGTGATGTCTGGGAAAATGTTAATCGTGATTTTCGTGTGATTTTTAATGTTTAAACCCCTGATTTTCCCTTTGTGTGATAAAGTCCCATATTGCAAGCTTTCGAAGCTCCACTGGCTTCTTCATTAGGCAAAGCAGTTAAAAATAATACAGGAGGTTTGCATTTTCTCAAGATGGATATTTCACCTATTACAAAATGTCAACAACATCTTGAGAAAACATCTCAAGATGTTAATATTTCATGATAGGTGAAAACACCTCAAGATGTTGGTGATATTATCCTGAGTATGGAGGGATACCCATGCCCTTTTCTCCTTCTGGCAATGTGGTTCTGGGAGACAAAGTATTTTAAAGCCCAGAAAATACAATTTAAATTCTATTAGTACCTTTATGTGTATTTAAAAACCTCCCTGTAAACTTGCTCTCTGTTTTTAAATCCAAATTGAAACTTTTTTCCCCTCTGTTTTCCAAAACTTTTAAAAATTTGGATTAACGTTTTATATCTTTACTACTAGTGTATTTGATTACTTGTACTGCCTATTTTGTTTTATTTTGCATTATGTGTGGGTTTTTGTTTTTTAAAAAAATGTATTTTAATATTGTATTTTATATTATTGAATAGTTATATTTTGTAACTGTTTGTCAAGCTGCCAAGTACATGGATGGTACTATATTAATAATAATAATAATAATAATAATAATAATAATAATAATATTCATAATAATATTCATAATAATATTTTTGTGCTTTAAAACATAAGCATGTCATGCTGGTTTTTATATTGAGCGTGTGTCTTTGTCATGCCTTTTAACTTCTGTATATTTTAATATGATTTTGTATTGCATTTATATTTTAATAATAATAATAATAATAATAATAATAATAATAATAATAATAATATATTTATAGCCCACCAAAGGATTGAGGTGAGTAACAATCATAAAATTACAATAACATAATTAAGATAAATCCCTACCCCCCCCCCCAAAAAAAAGCTATAGAACATAATAAAATACAATCAAATTCACTAAAATTATATTTGGATGACTTTGTTTTAAATTCTATTGGAATGTTTTCACATCTGTGAGCCGCCTTGGGTCCCTTTGGTGAGAGAGGCGGAATATGAAATATATAAATAAATTATAAATGAAATAAATAAATGAATAAATAAAATAAAATAAAAAGCGGGAAGGACAAAAAACCCAAAACACTGTGGTCCCTTTTCTTGTAAACAAAAAAAAAAAGTCATTATTTTCGATGCCAAAAAAAGAAAAGATCATGATTTAGGAATTAAGGGTTTGGGATTTTTGGGGGTTTAAAATGAAAACCGTCTGACTGAAACCGAGCTTTTGTTTTCGCCTCAAACGCTAAAAGAAGTATTTCTCTTCACAGGAGAGCGAGGGGTTATTTTGTTTGTTTAATAACAAAGCCAGACACATCAGGAAACAGATTATTATTATTATTATTATTATTATTATTATTATTATTATTATTAT
>NC_056526.1:169632617-169636636 GCF_019175285.1 Sceloporus undulatus | reverse complement strand
GGTTGCCAATGTTTAAAAACACTCCTGTCAGCAGATCATGATGCTTTCCAAAGCCGAGCTTAATGGCAGGTTGAAAAAAAGTAAAAGATTATTTTAGCACCATAAAGTTAAAAGAGCTGGTGTTTGCTGTTTTAACATATAAATAGGAAATATGTCTTTAAACATTACACTGCCTGGGAACCACTGTTGCAGCTTCATCCCACAAGCTGAGTGTAATGTTTAAAGCTGTTAATTGCAGTATGGGCAATTCTTTGTGGTTGTTGTTCTGTGTCTTCAAGTCATTTCTGAATAATGGCAGCTCTAAGCTGAACACATCATAGGATTTTCTAAGGCTGAGAAATGTCCCTTGCTCAAAATCACCAAGTGGGTTTCTGTAGCTGAGCGGGTATTCAGACCCTGGTCTCCAGAGTCATAGTGCAATGCTCAAAGCACTACTCTATGCTGACTCCTGAGTCTTTCCTACATATTGGAAAATTTCAGTTTTCCTTTCTTTGAGTCCCACCTGAATTCTCATCCTATCTCTAGTTCACACAAGGTTGTAAGGCATTTTTTAGTTCTCACAAAGGAATGCAAGCATTGTTACTAGGGCAGAAAGGTTCCCTTTAAAAGTGCACCTATTTTTACCTATTTTAATAATAATAATGTTTATTTCCCTCCTCTCCTCAAGGTTCGAGGTGGGGAAAATGCATACTAAAATACATACAATTAGTGGACACACTGTTGTAACCATTTCCCCTATTGAGTAAAGTATATTTATGCCTATGAAACTCCTATAGAATTCATGGAGTCCCCATAATTCAACAGGCAACTTGAAGGCATATATCTATCTACACACACACACACACACACACACACTTACTTGAATATAGGGTTGTCAGTTCAAGATTGTCCCAAGGCCTGAAATTTTCAGACAGTTCTTTCTTGTCCAGAGTTGAGCCCACCAAGATTGGAGAATCTGCACTCTTGAATCCTGCCTGGAGATGATCATGAAAGCTGGAGACTTAGGGTCAGTCCCAGAGATCTGGCATCCCTAGTTGAATATAAGACCTAGTCTTCCCTTTGTAATTGGTACCTGTAGTAAACAAGGGGCCATGATCCAGCCTCTGGAGGGTGCCAAAAGGAGCCACAAAAAGCAGCTCCTTTTTGCACCCTCCAAAGGGAGCCATAGTGGTCGCAGCACAGCTGTATGGTGCCCCTTCGGCACTGCATCATGTGGCTGCAGCTCCGGAGTCGCACCATGATGCTATGCACCATCTGGAATGGCATGCGGCATCATGATGCCCAGGGTGGGAGGGTAGGACATCCAATGTCAGGATGCTGCACTTTGACACAGGGCCATACTCTTGAACTGCAGCAACCCTACATTCAAAATGTTGGTGCAAACTATTTGAAAGGCTGTATTTCCTCATATGAACCTGCCAGAACTTTAAGGTCATCAGGGGAAGGCTTGGTCCTCTTGGTCCTACCACCTTTGCAGGTTTAATTGGTTGGGATACAAGAGAGACACCATCTGAAACTCCCTTCCATGGGAGACTAGGCTGGCCCCCTCCCTGCTTTCCTTTCACCAGCAAGCAAAACCATTTTTATTTTAATGCTTAAGCAGGTAGGTTATTAATATAGATACATGTTCCATCTGTTTTCATCTTTTTGATGATTTTAATCACTTTTATAATGTTTTAATGTAGTGGTTTTAAATTGGTTTTAAAACTTTTTGTAATTTTTTTTTAATTTGTTGTTATTGCCCCTAAGGGGTGGTGGGGTCCACCCCTTTCTTGGCCAGATTGGGACCACGGCAACTTCATGCCACAGCTGCAATCCAGCCTCTGGAGGGAAACTGTCTTGGGTACTGGCCTGGGAGGAAGGTGGCATATAAATGAAATGAAATTAAAAATACATAGTAATTCTATGGCAGGTGGAGAATAGAATCAGAGAAACATTGAGTATGTCCCCTTAGCCAGAAACAGAATGATGACTTCATCTGCTAAGATCCACTAGTGCTTTCCAGAGATTTTAGTGGATGATGGCATCATTTTGCCCCTGGCTATGGGGACATAACCAAATGTTTCTTTGATCCACCTATTGTCTCCAGCTGACATGGAATAGGTGAGAGAGAGGTGTTTGCAGCCGCTCAACAATAAGTCTAGTCAGCGTTGAGTGGGCAGCTGTAGTGCAGTTCCAGATACCAAGCTTTGCAATGACCAAAAGAAGAAATATGCATCTGTAAAGCGGACTTATACCTGCATACTACCAAATTGTGGCTCATGTCCTACCCCACAGCCAAGATGCCAATACAGCTATTATGGCTGCTGTGTCACACAGGATATCAGCCATAGCTTTAGTCTGAAACAGATATCTTGGAAAAATGCTGGTGTATGAGTAATTATATGCATCTAAATCTGGCTTTTTAAATATAGATGGATCTTCAAGGTATTCATTACACAGAAAGAGAGAGCAAGAGAGAGCACCTTACTGGCCTACTTTCTCTGTACATCTAGCTTTAGTGATAGCCAATGTGGATGAACTGCTGTGGAAACTCAATCCTAGATCCACTTTGGAGAGGAATTTTAGTTATTGTGGAGAGGATGAGGGAATATCAGCCTTTGCAATGACCAAAAGAAGAAATGTGCATCTGTAAGAGGCACTTATACCTGCATACCACCAATATGTGGCTCATGTCCTATCCCACAGCCAAGATCCCAATACAGCAAGATCCCAACAGTGAGGAATCCTATAACCCTCCAGATATTATTGGTCAAACTCTGTTGTAGTGTTGAACTGAAACTTGGGAGGTGCAGTCTCAAGTTCCCATTGGTGACTTTGGTCTAGTCACTCACTGGCAGCCTGTCATATTTCTCAGGGTTGTTCTCAGGATTAAGGGAGGTAGAGGAAAGCCACATGCACTGAGGATGCAATTTCTTGAAGCCTCTGAACTGAAGAGCAACACAGGTGAATGTCTAGGGATTTGTCATAAGACTTGTTTTTGACCTTCCATGGTAATTGTTATTCTTAAGCAGCAACTTACAGAAATAACAATGCAGTTTGGTCATTAACCCAGAGATTTGAGATCTACTAGTAAATGTTGAAATTTTCTAACATTTCTTGCTGGATGCTCAAAAGAATTATATCAGCTATAGCCGCCATGGAATGTAAAAGCAAGGAAATAGCAAATTGGCAAATTAATAACACTTTATAGAACAATGTTTCCATTGTTTTAATTGGCAGTATCTAAAACCAAGATATATGCAATGAATACAATATTTCAAACTGCAGAAAAATATTACTAAGGTGGCTGAGTAATGAATGAGTAGATTCTATGGGGAATTATGGAAGTTTTTTATTAATGATGTCCTGTGGGGACAGCAATTGCTTAGTGTCAAACCGCATTTTGAATCCTAAACAAAGGAGGGTTGGGGGAGACTTCTACATTGCCTCAAATAATTCATCCACCACATGTTCCTAAGTTTCACATAGCCCACAAGAAAGGCTTGCAGCTAGGGAAAACTAGCAATGAAGCATATTTTGACAGAAGCAACCTTCCTATGAAGTATAGCTGTGGCGTCAAAGAATATAGAAATTGTTATAGGAGAAATTAAATTCCCTTTACCAGAATTTGATTCTTATAGAATCATAGAGTTGGAATGGATCTCAAGAACCATCTATTCCAATCTGCTACTGCTGGATTCCAATGCCAAAGCAGCCCAAGAGTTTGTCACCTAACCTTTGCTTATAAAAAATCCAGTTAAGAGATTGCACCATTTTCTATGGCAGTTGTTTCACTGACAAACAGCTCTTACTGTCAGTTTCTCCTATGGCTTAGTCAGGAACACTGTTCTTTTAATTTGAATCAATGGGTTCATTTCATGTTCTTCAAAGCAACAACATTATCAAGTGGTGTGTGTGCACATCCACACTGATGTCCAAATGTATGTAGAAATAATTAGGGAAATCAAACCAGCAACTCAAATATTCATGGAGGCTCAACTGCTGTTAAAACAACAAGGAGCCTTGTTTTACTATAC
>NC_056526.1:169455601-169632517 GCF_019175285.1 Sceloporus undulatus | reverse complement strand
TGTGTGTGTGTGTGTGTGTGTGTGTGTGAATTCAAGCCATGGATAGTTGACTCCATGATGTACAATCTGTGGATACAGAGGACCGACCCACTGTACTATTTTCTTTGGCCCTTTACTAACCATCTGGTAGCAGCAGGCTCTTGGACTTGTGTTGTCATCTCTTCTGGCTTCCCTAACAGGTTGCATTACTTATACAAGATCTACACAAGATTATGAAGGATAACTGGAACGTTGAGATGATTTTAATTTTTCAGCTTATAATTTCCTGAGAGAGAAACACTGTGGGCTCTTGATTCACATTTTGGTTTATTTCAGAAGTCAATATGCTTTCTCATTTTCCTTTTCTAGTGGGGTTCTGTATTTACTTGTTTGCCAACAGCTAACAATCAGTTGGCCAGACTCGAGGAGTACAAAGTCCAATCAATTTTGGGAAAATGTCCAAGCCAGAAAGAAAGAAAAAGTATTCTCTAGAGCCCCTTAAGTACTAGGATTGCATCGATCAATTACAGAGCTTGCTGACCACCTGCAAGATATAAGCCATTTATAGCTATCAGGACTGCTGTGCACCAAATGGCGTCATGATGGAACAGACGTTAGAGCTTGTACAGATCGATAATTGGCTTCATTTGTCTTTGTAGCAAATGGCATTATTTTGTCATCTGACTCCATTGTGGCTCAGGCACGTGTGTTCCCCTAGGACTCCCAGATCCTAAATAAGTCTTGCCGACTCCAAATCACTTGCTCCTTTTTATCAGAACACTGGGACTATTAGCACCCTGTTAATGGTTCAGTTTGGAAGAGTTCAGTTTGGGCAGTACAGCAAGTCTGACCCTACCCACAGGCAGCATGAGGCAACAGGCTGGGAGAAGTGGAGCAGTGGCAATAGTCAGTAGCGAGTGGCAGCTTTCATGTCACTGGAGGAGTGAATGTATTTTGGATTTTAGTCTGCACTAAATGGCTTTTGAAAATACGTAGATCTGGATGTTTCCTTTAAAAGCCAGTTTGAAACCTGGAGTGGGTCCACGGCCTTATTTACATGGACTAAATAAAATTGCCTCTCCCCATTCCCACAGCAAAGAAACCAGATGATACATGGCCCAAAGCCCAGTTCTGGTGCAAGCAGACCTGATGATGGCCAGCCTACTCAGCAGCAGAACTGGATTTTACCCCACTTACCTTGGATTTAAATTTTCATCAGTTGCTCAGGATCTTCTGGGACTATCCAGAACCCTCCATTCTGATGCCAGGCAGCTGTTTGAAATATGTCCTGCTGAGCCCCCTGCCATATCTGCAGCCACCAACAGTTGCTCACTGTGAGATCTGAACAAGGCATCCAAACATGTGATTATCACTGGGTGCCTCTTTCTGACATCAATGTGAAGTAACCCATAGTGGCAGCAGATGCACCAGGTAGCTCAGGAGAATATGTGTGCAGTCAGCCACCCAACTTCAGGACAGAGAGCTTTGCAACAGAAGGGGAAGATGCCATAGGAAGATGATCAGACATGCTGATTTTAAAGCAGAAGTGGTAACTGTGTGATCCTCCAGAAAATTGTAGACTGGGATTCCAAGCCTCAGTCACCATTAGCTATGCAGACCGGGGCTGCCGGAAACTGCAGTCCAACAATTTCTGGATGGTTGAATGAGTCCCACAAAATGATGAACAATGTGGATCAAGAATGGATAGCTTCTTTAGTGCCCCCAAGTTCTTATTGAGCATTAAGGGACAAAAAAAATAGTTACAATCTGGAACACAGCTGTAGGATGACAAAGCTGCTGTCTGGATTGTCACATGGATGGGAGCTGGGGTGTGGCAGTCGAGAAGAAGGCCTGGATCCTGAATGCGTTGCACAAATTTTTGTCTTTCTCAGTAGTATGGTAGGCCCTTGGTATGGGTTTTGGTTCCATGACCCCTTGTGGCTACCAAAATCCATGGATGTTCAAGTCCTGTTAAATACAGTGGCATAATAAAATGGTGTACCTAATATAAAATGACAAAATCAAGATTTGCTTTTTGGAATGTATATATCTTTTTAAGCTTTTCAAGGCATGGATGCTTGAATCCATGTTTTAAGAATCCATGGATATGGACAACCAACAGTATCATTTATTGTCAGTTGCTTTTGACATCCATTGTAAAATTGGTAAATTTCCAAAAAAATAAGAATGATTTATAAAATTTCAAATCCCATGTAAAGATCCTTAGCCAGTCCCTCGGGGATGCAAAACTACCACCAAGCAAGTGAGGAAAGGGAGGCAGAATCCTTGAGATTCACTCCTGTAGACATGAATGAAGTGGGCTAACCAAAGAGGGTGTCTTCCCAGCTCCCAGCTGAGCCAGGCTCCAGGTTGGTACAGGTACCAGAATGCCTTCCCATTTCCTGCCCCTACCTGCTGCAACAAGCAACCACCTTTCCCTCCTCCCCAGTCTGCCTCAAAAAGTCAGGAAAGGAGGGGATCAGGTGAGAGAGACCCTTCCTCAGATCCCTTCCCTTAATGCATACCTAGGCGTCCCTTTTCCATTCTTCTCAAAGCCATCATCCTGGCCTAGAGAAGCTTACTGAGCTCATTGGTAGGTCTACAGTCATCCACCAGCAATTCTTGCCCATTACACAGATCTGCTGTCAGTCAACAGCTGGGGCCCTACCCCACCAAAAAAAATCACCAGGGGTTGAGCCCACTCTTGGCAGCCCTATTGGCAGCTCTGCTGGTACCACTGTGGACCTGTTTGAGATTCTGGTACCACTGAGAGGAGGGATAGCTCTGTATCCTTCCACTAACTGAGACCCTCAAGGGAAGAGTGCTTTGTATTCAAATATGCAAAGCATACACCACCAGGTTTCATTGTAATATATAGACACTCCTGTCACTGTGCCCTCTCATCATTATGAGGACCATTACAACAGTTAGAAAGTAAAACTTTGTCTATCTAAAACATAAACTACCCCAGTGCAGGGCAAGAATTGATTTTTAAAGAAAAGTTTTGCATAATAGGCTCAGTAGCTTTGAAGGATGTCTTTTCTTAATGGTTGATCTATTGTTGCAGAGCCTAAGGACAATTTTCCTAATTAAGCAATAAATCACCCTTGCAGAAAAATTTGGTACATCACTGTTAGAGCTGTACAGAATTTTCTTAGTTTAATTTGTGCCAGCTAACATGAATAAGCCTGTAAAAGGAAGAAAACTGCTTCACCCCCATTCATTTTGGATGCCTCCTTGCAAAACACTGCCCCATTTTTTGCTTTGCATTTCATTTCTCAGTACTATTTGATTACTCTAAATATTTTTGAATTATTAAATCAACATTTTATTTATCAGTATACATTTTGAAAATGGGCAGTTTAGATTATGATATCTCCCCCCTTAGAAATCTGTGGCCCATTATGATCAGAATTCAAAAAGAGACTTAAAAATCAATGGGACTGACAAGTGTTGACTTGACTCACAACTCATTAGCTGGGACAATGGATCTACTCTACTTGGAGTTACAAACAACAGGGTAGGAATGATGCAGCTTGCTAATGTTGCTAATGGACTGCATGTCCCATCGCACCTAGCCCACATAGCTAATGTTGAAGAATACCAGGTATTGCAATCCAACAACATCTGGAGGGCTGCCTGAACCCCATGCCAGGCAAATATGATTCAGGACTATGAGTCACATTTGAGGTTCACTCAGACTTGAACAGGAGGTGTTCAGTGGAATACTTGCTATTCAACAATATAGTTGGGGTAACAGAGATCACCTTAATACTGAGTCAGATTACTGGGCTATTTAATTCAGTCCCATTTATGTTATCTGGTAATGACTTTCGGGGGGCTTTATTTTTTCCTAACACTACCTGAAGTTTCCAGGAATTAAATATAACAATTTCCAACATCCAAGGTTCATGCCGCACCACACACCCCTTTCTTCAAATTTATCTTGTGAGCTGCCTTGGATTCCTTTTTGGGAGAAAGATGGCATAAAAATGAAATAAACAAAATAAATAAATTCAAAGGGTACACATCCTGTTTCTACAATTCTACTCAGATAAGGCACTTCAGTGGAGCCTCCTAACTTAGTAGAAGTGGGAGCATGAAAGCTAAGACCTCTCTCACAATGAGTGTGAATTTGTGGGTACTCTGTGCAAAGTGGGCCCAGAAGTGGTGTTGTGACCATTTCCATCTCTGGATCTCCAACAAATGCCCCGTCTCACTGTTTTCTGAAAGGTGGAACTTACACATCTTTTCCATAAGGAGATTTCTATAATGAACATAAGGGCAGCTCATCTTCCACATCAAAAATGCTCAAGTCATGTCTACCCATTATGAGACACACCCACACGATGCCACATTGATTTCTTAACATCTTGAGATTAGAAGAAGGAATATCATTCCTTCTGTTGATTTGCCACAGATGGTACAATCTATCCACATACCTGTATATCAACTGTGGAGAATACGCACCAGACGGGCAAACTGAGGTTAAAGGGGTGATTGTGGGTGTACTATGAAGATAGGAAGGAGAAAATAATATGTATCATAGTTCAAAGGCAGAGGATGTATTTTCTGCTGTCATAATAGAAGTGTTACTTTGTTATCTCTCTGCTGATATCTCTTTATAATATTGAGATCTTCATTATAACATGGAGGGGGATAGAGTTAAACCAACACTATCAGTAATACTGGCAGCCAAAATCACCATCTTTACTTTTCTCCCAATTATGCACCTTTCTAGATTTTTTTTCTCATGTAGGAAAGCCATAATAGGCCAATGCCTGGATATCATTTCTGGCAACCATAGTAGCTTCTGTTGCTGAAGAACAGCTTCAAATGTCTTGGCACGATATCTTTGCTTTGGCTTACAAGAGCAGGACAAATGAAGGCATCAACCATTCACTGGAACAATCAAATGCAGATTTTAGAAGTTTCATTTTTAACAAGAAGCATTTTTGTCATATGGCTTGGCTTTTTAAAAAGTTTTCCATCACTGGGTTTGGATTAGAGCTTGGGGTTCTATGTTTTGAAAGGAACTACTTACTTTACCCATTACTCTTTACTCATTATTTGTTATACTTATTGCAGTCTAGAAAGGTAACTCACTGAGTTACTCATTATTAACAGGTTAACATTACTGTTAATATTGTACTACTACAAAATACAAGAAAATGTTTTTTAGTTCCCACAAATGGCCAATTCAGATACTGTTCCTTGGAAATTCTAAGAAAAATGCAAAACACATTACAAACCAATCATTCCTGGCTGCAGCATGAAACAGTCACCCATGTAATCCTTTCTTTTCCCTCTTTCCATTGCTCAGCCTGAGTTAATACACATTCTCAGTTATGAGTAGTAGTTAGTAATAATAATAATAATAATAATAGTAGTAGTAGTAGTAGTATATTTATTTATTTATTTATTTGTATCCCGCCTCTCCCTGTATTGGAGTAATAAATAGGCAATCTGTTCCCATTCCAGTATAAAGTAGTGAATTACAGCCATGTCTGTTAGAGACAAAAAGTAAGTGTTCTAGCTCATAACTGCAAAAAATAACTGGTTGTCAAAGTATCAGAGCTTCCTAGCTGTAGCTTGGCTTTACCTGGTGTAATGTATAATGATTTTTCCTGGTTGCATCTTGTTTGCAAAAAGAAATGCACTGATTGTTCATAGAGGTTGGAAGCATTTCTCCACCTCCTTCTAACCATCCAGATTACCTCTGTGGTGCTGAGAACTTAAAGTGCAACCATTGCCAAAGTTTGGTTTGTTCCTATACAATCCCAGGTATCTCATGGATACAGTGGCAAAAATGGTATATTTTTGATTTCAGCCTTTACATACAGTTGTTCACATCATTCTCAGATTCATTCTCAAAGTATGAATCCAATTTATATCTAGCCAGAACAGCACCATCCACCCAGAAAAAAGAGGGATTGATAAATTCACTTTTTTTAAAAAAGCCAAATTTAAAGAAATGCAAAAAAAGTGGGAAGGGGAAACAGCCTGATGAGGACTGTATATGATCACAAAATGTTGATAGTGGTGGATGGGAATGGTATGGAGTATCTTGGAATAGAACATTTTCTGTCTAGATTGCCCCATACATTGTTGTATGGCTGTTGCCCATCTTGTTTAACATTAAGTGAGTTTTGGAAAACTGTGGGGTTTGGAAAAGGCCATCCATATACCATATGCTGCGATTTGTTGGTACTTTCCCAGGCACCCTGTATTTTGTTAGCCTTGTAATTTTGTTACATTTGTTAGCCTTGTAATTCTTCACTGTACGTAAAGAATGAAAGCTGTCTATATAATATGTATTCAGTGACTGCAACATTATTGATTATATTGAGCTTATATAGCATTTTCTACAAGTTAGCACTTTAAAAATTTGCTGACTTTGAGTTACTGTGTGATTATTATTATTATTACCATCATAATTGGCAATATTCCTGTGCCACTTCTACAGCATCTATGAGCTCACCTCTAAGAGCTGTTAAAGTGATTTTTCACAACATATCCCTTTCTTTAACCTCTTAAGCAGAATTTCCTTTTCTTTCTGATTAAACTTTAAACTGCAAAACATTCTATGAGAGTAACATTTCTGGAATGATGTGAGAGGACTGAGTTATATTCAGCCATAGATAAAATAAATGCAAGAAAGAATTTATGCAAGGGAGGAATGTATGCAGCTGCTTCATGCTAATTCATTAACTATACTCCATGTTAACAATCTTTCCTTTTTTTCTCACAACAATAAGGTAGGATAGACAAAGAGAAGGTAACTGGCTCTAAGTCATTCCAGGAGTTCATTCTCAAGCAAAGATTCAGACATAGACCTCCCCAATCAAATATTTAACACTCTTTCCCTTCCTTTTCCAAGCTAAGACACCTCCAGATCTGTTGGGCTATAAGTCCTATCATTCTCACCTGGGGTAACATAGCCCAGTACACTGGAAGTTGAGGAAACTTCCTCTACACTACAGTAGCTCTCACTGATTATGGTATCTGTAAAGAAACCACAGTGCAAAGCTGTTAATCTTGAAATCATGGAGTGAAAAGAATACTGTGCAGTGTTGTTGTTGCTGTTACAGTATGTGTCTTCAAGTTAACTCTAACATATGGTGATCCTATCATAGGGTTTTCTTTACAGGATTTACTCAGAGGAGATTTGAAATAATATTTATTTATTTATTTATTTATTTATTTATTTGTATCCTGCCTCTCCTTTTTCAGGATTGAGGCAGGTAACAGCAGAAGTTAATACAGATACAAAAACAATAACAAAGAAAAGCAATCCCCCAAATCCCCCAATCCTTCAATCCTCCCTCCCTTCAGTATAAAATTACAACAATAAAAGCCATATAACTACAGAACAATTAAAACAATTCAATAAAATGGCAATACCAAGGGGGGCTTAATAAGATGGGCAGTTAATTCTATTCTGGGCAGAGGTCAGTCTGGGAAGGCCCACTGGAAGAGGATCGTTTTTATCGCCTTTTTAAAAACATTGAGGGATGTAATCTGGTGAGTCTCCTCTGGCAGGTCATTCCAAATTTTTGGAGCAGCAGCTGAAAAGGTCCTCTGGAAAGTCACCACCAGTCTACTTTTTTTTTGACTACAGTAAATTCTTCCCTGAGGACCTGAATGTGTGGGAGGGATTATATGGTACATCACCTTCATCTAAGGCTGAGAAAGTGTAACTTTGTTCAAGATCACACTTTGGGTTTCCTTAGATGAGAAGAATGAAAACTCTGCTCTACCAGAGCCTTAGTCCAGCACTCAAACCACTACAATGTGTTGGTTGTCTAGTTTGCAGTTTTACCAACAGGACATTGCCAGCATCTTGTTCCTGGTCTATTTGCTGCGTCAGGTCTACAAGTTCCAAAGCTAAATGGTAATCTAATTCCCAATTTTCAGTCTATGATCAATGGGTTTTCCCACTAATGTGGGTTAAATAATTGGTTTGAATGCCAACCGTTTTTGTTCCTGAAGTCCATTTTGCCATTTTTCTTTGGAATATACTCCATCCTTTGTTATTTCACTAAGGTGTTGAACCATTGGGTATCTTTCGTGAACCAAGTAATAGTTATTAGGCATTATGCAAGCTTTTGAGTCAAAAACAGCCTATCTCTTTAAGGCTGCAGTTTTGTATGCACTTATCTGGTTGTAAGCACCACTGAACTCAATAAGGCTTACTTTTATGTCAACATCAATAGGATTACATTGTGGTAAAGTGAGCATAATATACATTTTAAATGAATTAAGCCTGCTTTGTTTCTTCTTTAGTGGTAAGAGCATTGGACCAGGACAGATGACACCTGGGTTTAAACTGTGACTTGTCCATGGTGACCTTGGGGCATTCACTCTCAGCCTAGCCTACTTTACAAGATTATTGTGAGAATAAAATAGAAAGAGTGCCATGAATGCTTGATAATTATTAATTTCTTTAACCAGAAATATGATTTGTGACCAAAGGGTGCAAGCTAACTCAAATTAAGCTTTCTTTACTTCAATGGGAGAGCATTTATTTAAAAAATCTTGTCTAGAAGCTGTTTTATTGCCAGTTGGAGGAACATTCATTTCCTATTCTCTGGGCTGCGACTATTCCTAACTGTAGTTATTGTGGCCTAAGATTTTCTAGTTAAAATATTAATATTCTTTGTAGAAAGAATATATATATTGATGTGTAAAATCACTAATTAAGTGCAAGCATGTTTGAAACTATCTGTACTACTAACTAGCAGGCACTGAGAAGGTAGGCTTAAGCAATGGCCAACTCCGGTGTCATAATTTGTTCTACAGTCATCAATACACAACTGTGTTATAGCATTTCTTATCTTTCTCCCAATTATGTTACTTGTTTTTAATTTAAAAGCTCTCTTCAAAATAGAGGACTCAGTGTGATTAATTAGAAATGAATGAATCAAATACAGGCAAAAACATGACATTGATTAATGAAAACATCTCACAATTATAAAAGCAAATGCAAACAACTCATTTAAAAAAAAGATAGTACCTCCCCAAATCACAAGGCCCCACTTATTACAACCCAGTTGACTTTCCCAATAACTGCCTGCATAAAAAGATATTTACCTGCTAGCAGAAGGATGTTTGGGAGATGGCCAAGCTGGACTTTCTTAGCTGGGAGTTCCAAAATGTTGAAGCATCCACCAAGAATTATAAAACCATTAGTCTTTAAATCTACCTTTCTTTCTGAAGGTATACTAATAGATGCCTTCCCATGTTCTAGGGCCAGCCTGATCATTCAGCAAAGAGATAAGTTCATTGGGAAGGAAATGTTGGCAAAAATGGAGGTGCCAGTTGGTATCCAATGCGTTGAACTCTATCGGCAAAATAGGTTCAGCACATTGGACAGCTCATTTAATAGATTAAACCTTGGAGTGAATTCATTTCCCCCATCACTGGTGCCCTATATCACATTTTCTGCCCTGAGGTTCCTTGCAAAATGCTATCCAAATGCCAGTATTGGAATAAGATTCAATTGTCAATACAGTTAGTTTCTGGAAATGGAAGGGGGCAGCATCTTTTCCTTCACATCAGGCAGCAAAAAAAAAAAACTTTGGGTGTCCCCGAGATATCTATAATGATATCAAAGTGATCATGAGTTTTGTCTATTACTTCTGGGTGATTTTAAATTGCACTGACATTTTCCATTTCCTGAATTCTAGCTATCCAAAAATGCTAGGTATTCATATTCTGATATTATGCAGCCAATGTCATCCCATGGCAATATAATTACATAAGGAATTTGGAAGATACCTTTCCTAAAAAAAAAACTAATTCTCCTAGCCTCAGCTCATGATTTTCTCCCTCCTACTATGTTTGCATTTCTATTATGCAACTGATCTCCAGCTGGAGAAGGAAAGTGCCTCAGTTTGCAAAATATGTTTTGCAACATCCTTTGGAAATATTTCATACTGACATATGTATGTAGGACATAGATTTTGTCACATTGTCAAACATTTTTAAAAGATATGGTATGTGGCGATAGGTCAGTTATTTCAGCATTAAAATATAGTCTGCAACATGGATTTAATGTGACTTGACACTGGGCAGAAATTATCTGTCATCTGTTATTCTTATCACTTTCTCATTTCGCCCTGTAGAAATTTTACAGATAGGTGAACAGAAAAGATTGAAATGTTCTGGTGAAACAAAAATTAGCCCAACTAACCTAGAGGCAGGATGCAGTGGCTCAAGTGGTTAAGATGCCAACTCTGTTGATTGCAAGATCAGCAGGTTGGCAGTCAGAGGTCTGGTTGCCGCATGATGGGGTGAGCTCTCATCACTAGTCCCAGATTCTGCCAACCTAGCAATTCAAAAGCATGCAAATGCAAGTAAATAAATAGATACCATTCCAGTGGGAAGGTAAACAGCATTCTGTGCAGTCATGATGACCACATGATCACAGAGTAGTCTTTGACAATGCTGGCTCTTTGGCTTAGTAACGGAGATGAGCACCACCCCCTATGGACTGACATGATTTAACAACCTTGTCAATGGGGAATACCTCCCACCTTTAACCTAGAGGCTTAATAAAGCTCCTTTCCTTGAAAAAGAATAAGAGGTAGTAGTATAAATTAGTATCCCAATTATCAGTCTTATGATCATAAGAACCAGTGTGGTTTAGTTCAGCTCTGGAGAATAGAGTTCAAATCCCTGCTCAGAAATTAAAACCCACTGGATAACCTTGGGCAAGCCATATCCTCTCAGCCTTAGAGGAAGGCAGTGGCAAACCCCCTCTGAACAAATCTTGCCAAGAAAATCCCATGACAGGTTCACCTTAGGGTCAAGGCACACAACCACAACAATGAACATAATACACCAATGAGGTCATATTATAGAAGAGATCTAATAGGAATTATATTTGCTATTTCCATAAAGATGAAAGATTAAGCACTGTGCAAAAGTTGAAAGGAGCAAAGCTTGGAAATGTGTTTTTTATTGTATCTACCCAGTTCTACAAGAGGTCTTGCCCAGTAGACAGGTTGCTTGGAGGATTCTGGAAACTGAACTCCAAAAAAAAGCAGTATTTCTAAATTCTGAAAAGAAGATAGCTTTTGCTCATGGACACACAATACATCCAGAACTAAAAACTAGCATTCAGTGAACTTCACTGTACTGATCCTTATAGTAAACACCACATTTGCCCCTAATCTTCAACCAAGATTCCCATTAAAATTGGTGGTGGTTAGTGGTTTCCATGTTAGTTGGGTGAATTCAATCTAAATTTTCATTCTCACATTAAAGGATCTGGCCAAATTACCAAAACTATTTTGGGTGTAGTATTCAGTACCTTGGAATGGAATTGGATTGGAATGGAATGGAATTCGTGGCAGAATAATTTACTAGCTCTGGCTGCATGCTATTAGTAGAAGGGGCTAGAAGAAGATACTCAGGTTAGGCTTTTAAAGCCAAGTTGTAGGTGTCCAACACTGCAATCCAAAGTGAGATTGTGGGGAAGGTAGATCTACAACCTATTCATTTTGGAATCTTTGGTGAGGTAAGACCAGCACAAAGCCCATTGCTAGTAACCTCACACACAAGGAGTTTTTCATGGATAGCATGGAAATCTGTATGTCACCACCTAATTCTTGTCCCCTCCAATGAGCCAGATGCAGTGGTTAGTATTTGACTGCCAGTCAGCAAAGGAAGAGGGACCCCTAGAGCAGAAGAGCTGAAGAAAGACAGAGACAGCTACCTTTTGATTGTTGAGTGGCAGCAATGGAATCCTCTTGCTTGCTCACCAATTAAAGGACAGTCTATTCTGACCAAGGAAAAAGAACATTTGTATCTTGCAGTAGTCTTCATCTTGAATCTTTGTTAGTTGTTTCAAGTGGAACCATCAGGGAAGGACTTTGAGGCAAAAATCCAGAGCCTCACTCAACAGAATGAACAGGGCTGGTTTACCCCATTGTGAAATAACTGAAGTAATCAATGTTGCCATCTAAAGAGCCTTCCACACTAATACCATTAAGTCTAGAGTCTAAAATTACCTAACTGAACTCCTGCCAGTTTCCTTTCAGCAGGAAAAATAGACAAACTGAATGCCCAAAATCTGCTATCAGTTGCAGGGGAAAAGAAACAGTTATATTACTCACCATTTCCCTTGAATCTTCTAAATCTTTGTACTGATTAGGCTAATGTGCTTAAGCATATTGCAACTAATGTTAATAAAACGAGGGGGAAATGCTTCAAAAATGATGCATGAGTCAGATTTAATATGCTACATTTTGCTTGGATACCGTTGGGATTAAGAACTGCCAGGTTTGCCTTTAATTTTCTTTCCCACATCCTCAAAAGGTTTTTTGATTTTCAGCAAACTTGGCAGAGTGCACTTATCTTCAGGCACTGAACAATGCACAAGGAGCAAGCAACAGAGCACATTTCATTGTTCTTGATCTCCCACTAACAAAAACTCAATATGCCCCAAATCTGCATTCAGGGATGAGTTTGATGGAAGTAGATTTAAATAGAAAATCGCAATGGGATGGGGAGTGTCTTTGGGTTAACTCTGAGTTACGGTTATCATACAGTTTTCATGTGAGATACATTCAGAGGAAGTTTGTCATTGCTTTCTTCTTATGGCTGAGAGGCTGACTTACCCAAGTTCACCCAGTGAGTGTCTGTGGCTGAGTGGGGATTCAAATCCTGCTCTCTCTGAGTTCTATTCCAGCACTCAAACCAACATATCACATTGGCTCTTATACATATTCTAATGAGTGCAAATAAACAAGTAAAGAACTCCCCTGAAGCAATACCAATCCTCCCCCAAGTTTATGTTACTTCTCTTAAAACTCACTCATTGTCATACATTCCATTGATTGTCATCTATGTGTTTAAATATAATATAAAAATAAAAGTTGGAGGAAGTTAAATCTGTTGAAATTCTCTCACACAGGGCTGTTGAAAGGCACAGAACATATTCTTTGGGATGAGTGATCCATTGTCTCTCCAGAGCTCTGTTGAACAAATCATGATTAATATTCTAGCATATTTTCAGTGTGGTTTTCATTACAGGGGACACAAAACAGTAAATGGAATGATTGTTAAAAGGAACAATAGTTCTGTAGCCAAAATAAATAAGCTGAATAACTCTTGAGCTTCAATGTGAGTGAAGCCTGTCTTTGACAATAATACATAAGGTTGCTGGGAATCAAGGCGCTGGCTGAAGTCTCAACAAATTGCTGTGCTTCTCGAGGTAGGGAGATAGACCCTAAGACAAGCAGTAGTGGAAAATGAAAAAGATTAATTTGTGTGAGAGAAGTGACATCAAATCTTGGTTATCCATTTGTATGTGTTCTTAGTTGGTGTCAGGGCTCATTGGTTCAACACTCAGGTGTTTGTATATTTGTTGTGCTTGTACAATGTTAGCTTACTAGCAATGTGGGGAAGGGATCAATGGAGAGAACTGATAAGTCCATCTGTGATTTCTAGAGCAAGAAAGGTCTGGTATACCAATCTTATTGCTCATTTTCCTTTTTGTTGGATAAACAGAGCCTGGAGAAAACACTGCCCATGATCTGGTGGTAAGTCTTCTACAAACTCTACAAGTAGCATAGGCCCTGGGAAAATTTCATCTGAATTATAAGGCTTTGTGGGATAGGAGCCTTAGGAAGATTATTAGCAACCACTGCAGCTGCTTTGCTTACCTGGTTCTTGGTTACCATATTACCTGATTAGCTAAGATGTACACAGATTCTGGATATTTATATTCTTTTCATGCACAGTTCTACCTTCCCAGCCTTACCATTGTGGCATCTCAAGACTCCTCCCTCCTCTAGTTTCAATTTTTGACTCTAATAGAAACCTGACTGCTCTAGCACTGCCTAAGGGGCTCTCCAGACCACCCCAAAGGGATGGGCTGGAGGTTCCCAGTTTCCCTCCAGAGGGACGGCGCACCAGCCAAACTGTGCAACCTTCCTCCAGACCAAAAAGAACCTGGAAAAACTGGGGTGTGTGGGGATGATGTCATCAGTGTGCCATTGGTGCACTGTAGCGTGTCCATGATGTAAGCACGGTGCCCTGAGGTGTGGACACAGCACCATGCTTGCATTGTGCACATGTGCCAAGTATGGACGGCACCACGTAAAGATGATGCCGTCCATACATATTAAGGTTCTGGAGACTGCCGATGCTGTGTGCTCCAGAACCCTAAAATTGGCCTGAGGACGGTGCTTACCACCCGTCTGTCTCAGGCCTAAGTTTAGATTTTCTTCTAAGGAATTGGAAATGATTGGCATGATGGTTTCTGATTTGGGAGGGAAACCAGTCTAAAGCTTTTAAATTACATTACACAATTTAGGGCTCTGGGAATACTACTGCAGATGGAGTGGGAGTAAGCAGGGAAGCATGCGCTCACTGGTACCTTACAGACTGCACAGGAGTACACACTCTGTTTTGAAATGGGTGGGTGAACAGTAAGTTCTTTTTTGTTCATTCCTTTCTGTTTCAATGCATTTTGGTAGGCAATTTCCACTACTGAGTGCAAAAAGGAAGCCTTAGTCTTAATCATAAGCACATAAGCTTAATCATAAGCTCAAATGTAAAAAAAAAAAAAAAGAAAGATTTGTGCTTTATAGCAAGAGTAATGAAGCTATAAATTAATGATACAGTGCTGACCTGGTATAACATAATATTTAATTGCATCCTTTCTAATATACCCAGTATGGTTTCACAAATTAACTTCAGCTGTTCAGTGGAAGCAGAGTGGGTTTCAGAAATGGACTAATTCCTGCAGGCATTATCTGGACATGAGCTTGCCCTCCACTTACAATTCCATTCATGCCTCCCCAGTTAATTTGGAGAGTGTTTGAAGTCTAGAAGCCATTCCATCTCAAATTAGTCTCAATTGAGGGATAGTGGAAACTTTCTAATGTTGTCACATATTACTGCCACTTCTTTAATATGTGGCAGCTGATTATTCAGATCTTAGAAATGTTATTTTGACTACAACTCTCAGAATTTATTGGTTATGTTGGCTGGGAGATTCTAGAAATTGTAATCTAATTAGAAATGTTTCTAAATTTTGTGATTATTGCTCAGATACAATAATACCAATTATCTCTTCATCTTCTTTACTTACCTAGTACCCTGTGTATGTAAGTATGTGTATATATGATACCTGCCCACTTAGAATGGTATTGCATGCACCTGAAGAAAGGGACAATGGTATATGACAAACCATGCCAGAATAACAACATAATATATCCTCTGGTGGTACCATTTTTGGACCAGCCAAAAGGCACAAAGTACATCATGCTAAAAAACTGGATGATAGGTTTATCTTATGGTCACCATAACTCAGAAATTACTTGAAGGCAACGACAAAGCTTTCAGAGGTTCACAGGGTGCTTCATCAGGATTCAAGACAGTAAAATAGCATGAAGGGGAAAGAAAATAAACAGTGTTGTGGTCTTATTGTCAACATTTTGGATGTCATAGGAAGTGAATTTAAGTGGCATGTACAGACCTCCATAGTCAGAAGCTGAGTGAGAACATAGATATTAAAACAGCAAATAAAGTTTGGCTTCTTCTTTTGAAGAACTATGCTTGCATCTCTCTCCTATGAAACTACAGCTCCATATGCTTGAAAAATGTATGTAGTCTCTCAGGAATATTTCTTTATTCTCAGATATGGAGATAACTTGAGGTAGTGAAATAGTCTATCAACTGAAGTTGCATTAAGTTGTATTGATGCCATAATAGATAGTTAATGAGTGAGATAGCATGAAAATCATTGTAGTTTAGTGGTTAGAACTGTGGACTGAGGCCTGAGAAATCAGGTTCAAGTTTACCATGAGACGAAACTCCTTGGCTGACTTTCAGCTTGTCATTCTTTCTGAGCCTAATCTTCCAAACATGGTGGTGGTTATGAGGATAAAATTGAGAAGAGAAAAGTAATGCATACTGATTTGAGTTCATTATGGAAGACAAGAAATAAAGAGGATAAATAAATAATAGTTCTCAATATGCCTCAAGTCTTTGTTGTTTTGCTACAACAGATTAACACAGCATTTCCTCTGAAATTTTTAGGAAAGCTATGTATCATAAAAGTTAGGTACTGTGGGATGCATTCATCTCCTTAAGCAGCCATGAGAACTCTTCTTTACTGATGAATCCTACAAATGCAGGACATAAAGAGAAGCTTCAAAGAGCCTGCTAGAATAAACTGTAGGTTTGGGGATGAGACAATCAACTACTTAAATCAACAATATTTAAGAAGGCAGTAGTCCTCTTCACATGTTCATCAAACACATGGATGGGGTATAGGAATGTACTTGCTGTTAAATGTGTGAAAGGGGGTTCTGTGTACCTCTGTAGGTTTTTCCATATAATTGGAAACCTCAAATTTTGAAACACATGGGGAGCAAATCAAATGAAAGCCCCTTATGCATCTCCACTGTGTAAAGGTTCCTTTCATATTTAGCTACAAGCTAAATCTTGGAGTTTAGACCCATGAAAACCACCTGAATTTGGCAGGATTGTTCCACTGAAAAGTGCATGAAAAGGAACAGTGAGGGACGGTATTGTACATATTTTCTACCAAGTAAGTCCCACTTGTGTTCTGTCAGCTTCATTCCCTTGTAAAGGACTGTAGCTTCAGTGTTCATGTAACTAAATGTCATCAGTATATTTGAAGGAAAGGCTTTTTTTTTTTTAGAATGAAGCAAAATTGGATAAATGTTTGATGAACTAATTAACAAAGAAGCAAAAACTAAACATTTAACTGATTATGTAAGGTTCTGGTGAATTAGCTAAGAAAACAGAAGATACAAATATTGGATTTACCCCATTTTATGTGCTGCAAACAGAGAGCACTCTGGCAGCAGAAATAGCCTCTTATTTAAACAATTTTCAGATTCCTATAGTGTCTTTTAAAGTTAATTGAAAGCTAAATGTACCATACTCTCTAATAATAAATTAGGTTCAGTCACTGGGGAGTCCTTGGTCTTGACAGCTTTACTGCCCAATTTTATCAAACTTATGTGCTAATACTTGCATACCTTTAGTAGATTTATTTGGTCACTGAACTGTTCAGAACATTACTTCTGAATCTTGGATTGAAGTAAAAATCATCTTGATACTGTGAGGTGCAGATCCTATAAGACTTTCTTTTACTAACTTTTCAATACTAACTATAAAATGCTGATTGCAATCTTGGGATGGATGAATAGATAGACAGACATACAGACATGCAGACAGACATATAGAGTTATATCTTTATTCAGAGGCAAAAATTTACATAATAATATTAGAAAATAGTACAAGAAGTACAGCAAAATCCCTGAACAGCTTCTGAACATACCGAATATCCTTTTCTAGAGTAGCAATGGGCAATATACAGCTTCCATGAAGTCTTCACCCATTTATTGGCTCGTAAAAATATGAGTGCTGAAAAAATATTTTATTTATAAACAAGGACAGACAAAGTCTGGAAAGCCTCCAGGGAATGAGATTCTCCTCTAAAGACATGTACTTTTGCTTTATTTTTTAAAAAAAACTATTTTTACATGTTTAGAAATCTAGAGAAGAATATCTAGTCATTTCAGGTTTGTTTTAAAAACTGAGGGAAGCAAATCACATTTTTAGGCCCACCAAAGCTGCCCAGCCCCAGGTTAGAGGGATGGAGGTTGATGCCTATCCCAGTTCATTGTGCTCTCCAGACATCTTAAGCAGCAGACTAGTTTAAGGGGATCTAGGTGAGTAGGTCACATACAGCTGTCTTCTCCAACAATGGAGAACTCCAGGGAATTCAAGGGGAACAAGAAGGCTACTGACTGTTCTCAGCATCTGATACCTAAAAGCAGTTGACTCCCTTTGTTTAATGGTAGGCCCATTCCTGGTGAAAGCAAAGAGTTACAATATATATAGTTTGCATTATGTACAGATGTATTGCATTAAGACAGAGGGCACTTGCTATCCCCACTCATCAGCATGCAGTATAATTTCTGAAAGGGAATATGTATTTTTTTAAAAAAAAAAATCAGTCTAGGGAAGGTGCATCTCAACCTATTTGATATGGAGGACCAGCACTATGATTTTTTTTTCTGTACCTTTATTGAGGAAGTATTTAGATACAAGGCTTATGTTACAGTAGAAAAATACAATTTTTAATTTTTAATTCCACTCAGATTTGCTCCATTCAAAAATACAAGTGCTTGGGAGAAATCAGGTTAAGGATGACTTCCTTTTCCTGGGTCAAACAGTTGATCTCACCCACTGTACATCTACCCCTTTTGATAGCAGCTTTCTGAGGTCTCTGACTACCAACCTAAGAAAAGGCACATTTCTTTATTTGTGCTAAGATCCTATGCACATGAGTTGAATCTAGGCCTTTTCCTTTGAACTATTTCATGATAGCAATAGTAAGTACATTTCTATACCGCTTATCAGTGCACAGTTTACAAAGTGTAAGCTAATCGCCCCCAACAATCTGGGTAATCATTTTAGCGACCTCAGAAAGATGCAAGCCTGAGTCGAGCTTGAACCCTTTCACTTGTATTGAACTCGCAAACATATGGTTTGTGAGTGAGTGGCTGCAGTACAGGCATTTAATCACTCTCTCCTGTACCCACCCACTCCCATGCACACATACCACATACTAGATCTGAAACTAAATCATGATATTATTCACCTATCATATTCTTCAGCTAGGAAGGTGAATCCTCAACAATTTCACTTTTGTCTACAAGAATGAATAATTACATTGGTTTTCTTCTTGCTATTGGAGGAAATGAATATTTTGTGGTTGTATTCTCCCTGTATTCAAACACCCCAAAGTGTTGCTGAGATATTATTCTGCAGAGGAAAACATATAAGGGTTAGGGAGTGCACCAAAATTCTGTTTTCTACACAGGATTGAAACAGAGTTCTCTCCTCAGAAAATGTTTTTTATGCAAAAGATAAAAAACACATTTTCCCCCTGCAGAATAATTCCTGGATTTGGATACCAGGAGAAAATTGGACAAAATCCTCAGGGGTCTATTATTCTTCGTGATTGTCAGGAAACATGTTTTGTGAGCTGTGAGCCAATAATTTTGATTTCCATCCCAATCTGCAGCCATTGCATACTGAAACAAAACACTAGGGATTCTAGAGGTAAACACACAGGAATACCTATATTCTGTGTTTAGCCTGGAGCAGAATCTGTAGCAGTTATATGATAGCTCCTTTCTAATATTTGGAGGAGTGTTATGAGAAAAGTGAAACTGCTTTCCACAGTTCGCAAGGATAGGACCCAAACTAATGGTTTCAAACTACAAGTAAGGAGAGTTTAACAAAATATTAGAAAGAATTCCTCTATAGTAAGAGTTGCTCAACACTGGAGCATAGTGTGTTTTTTGTCAGAGGTTTTTTTATGTGGCAGAGGTTGGCTACCATGTTTGCTTAAGCTCTGTGTTGATAGGAGATTGGACTAGATGCCTTTGGTTAACCCCCTAGATCTCATATGCTGTAAAAAATAATGCAGTTTGAAACTTCTTTAAGAGCTGTAGCTCCACCCTGTTGAATCCTGGGATGTGTAGTTTTGCAAGGTCTTTAGCCTTCTCTGCTGTGCCTCACAAAACTACAAATCAAGTTATTTGTAGGATGGAACCGTGGCAGTTGAAGTGGTGTCAAACTGCATTCTTTCTACAGTGTGCAGATGAATGCTAAGGTCTATCACATTCTATCGTTTCCCAACATTCTCAAGTTCTTTTTGTTCACGATATATATATTTTAAAATTTTTCCAAAGAGACAGATTTCATTTTTAAAAAATTAAAATCATTTTCTCTCAGGGGCATTACGTACACTGTCAGAAACTGCATGCATTCTTTAATGGTAAATTGCAAGTGCAAGTGCAATTCAGAGGGCCTTATCACAAGAGAGATTTTGCAGCTCAGATCCTGAGTCACTGCAGGTCCTGCCATGCGTATTCATGTTATAACGTGATGCATTATCAGACATGATTGTTTTCTGGGGGGGGTCGTTCCAAGGCTGATCCACAGTGAATTTGGAGTGACTCCTCATTTTTGTGAATTCAGTAACAAGCAAATTCACAAAAATTGTTTCCAAGGTCACTTCGATTTCACTTCAAATTGGTCTGGTGTGGAAGATCACCCCAATCTCGCCCCCAGTGACCCCTGTGAACTGTCCCATCATCCCCTGCCTCCTCCTTAACCCTAATCTCACCCCCTCTGGCACCCTGCCACCTGTCCCATCATCCCCTGCCTGCTCCTTCACCCCGATCTTGCCCCCTCTGGCACCTGTCCCATCATCTCCTGCCTGCTCCTTCATCCCGATCTTGCCCCCTCTGGCACCCTGCCACCTGTCCCATCATCCCCTGCCTCCTCCTTCACCCCAATGAAGGATGACAGCTAAGAAGGGGGCAGGGAAGGATGACAGCATCCAGAGCCCCACTGAGCATGTGCAAGGGTGCCAATTCGAATAGTTGAATCCCTCTGGTGTGGTAATACAATGTGCATTCGCTCCACTTTGCCCAAGTAGAGACCACAATTTCATTCCTCAGGTAGGATAATACTCACATGAATTGCCTTGGATCCAAAGTGACTCTGCTCCCCCCTCGCTTCAAATTGGAGCTCCTGTTTCACGTGTGATAAGGCCCAGAGTAGAATTCAGGGAGGAGAGATGCCGCTTTTGCTGCTGTTCAGATCTGAATCATACATGCATACATGCACACCTTGCAGCTGCTTCTTGCACCGAAAGAAAAATTCCCTCTGTACCCATGAAAATACAAAAACTACAAAGATGCTGTAGGGCTATGTTTTATTATTTAAAGGCCTGATGTATTTCAGACTGTTAATATTTTAAGGCCTTCTGCATGGTTCTGTTTTTAAAAAACTATAACAAATGACAAACAAATGCATGTATATAAATATCATACAGACCTGCGTTATGGTCTGTATATACCTTCTTTAAAGGAAAGAGGCTCAGAAATTTCTCTGATACAATTTAGTCATGACTGAAACCAAATGGAAGCCTCTGGATTTTTATTGCCAGATTGCCTAAAAGATGTTATGTTTTCACATTGCCATAATGTGCTGATCACAATCAGGGGCATACATATCTGGACAGAAATAGACCAGAGGACGGGAGGGTGTTTCAAAACTCCAGATATTGAAAAGAGTGGAAATAATTCCAAGTGCTAGTTAAAGGGCCAGCAATTTTAAAATCAATTCTATATCTCATACATACAAGAGACCCAGCTATATGCATGATTCAGATTTGTATCGTACTTACTGTGGGTTCCTTGTTAGTGGGGCAATGAATCTATTCCAGAATATAGCCTGAACTTGAAAAAAGAAATCCAAGGGACTGAACTCTGTCCCCCCATCAAAATAAATTCAGCACTTTGAATGCCTTTTTCAAAAAGTTCAGAAAAATTGCTGAATAAATTCACCACTCCACTGACATGGAAGTCCCCGGACCCCAGTGAGGTCAAACAGGAGAAAAATAAAATCTCTCCCTCTGAGAACCCTGATGACAATTCTATGAACAGGGTCACATATGTTTGGTCCAATGGCATAGTGGTTTGAGCATTGGACTACAATTCTGGAGACCCAGGTTCAAATCCTGGTTTGGCCATGAAAACCTACTGGGTCATCTTGGGCAAGTCACACTCTTTCCGCCTCAGAGGATGGCAATAGCAAACTCTGAAGAAATTTGCCAAGAAAACCCCATGATAGGTTCACCTTAAGGTTGCCATAATGCGGAACCGATGTGAAGGCACACAATACCAAACAATAACTGTGTTAATGCAGTAAGAATAGTGATCCTTCTATAGAAGGAAGAACATTTATCTCTTGCCTCTCAACTCACCAGAACCCAAAGGCAATGTACAATTTAAAACATTAAATATACAAAGAAAAACTTTTAAAATTGAGTAAAATAACTTCTAAAATAGTTTTAAAAACCAGAAGGATGGCAAAACTGAGATTCTTTCATCACTTTAACATATTCTTATGCAAGGGCACGCAACTTCTAAGAGTGAGTAAATGCTGCAGTGCCCTTCCTTAAATCCATCAGGGGCACTGCCACACTATTGAATTTCATTCATAATTTTCAGTAGTGTGATGCTGACAAATATATGCACAATTTACCTCTGAAACAAGACATCAGGAACTGTCCACCTTATTTTCAACTAAATCACACTTTGAGGATCATCATTCATCTTGAAAGTAGGGTGTGTATTCCATGCATGCTTTTCTTCTACAGATAATTCATAGCCTTTTTTTTTTTTTGCCTCCATGCCACTAACATTTGGCAGCGCAGCAAGAAACTCATGGCCAAAGGTTGCATGTTGCCAACCTGTTCTGTGCTGTTCACTTACTTTTATCACCAAAATATAACAAATCTTATGTAGGATCTTTTTTCTAGATGATTTTTTTTTAATTTGCTGATTCTGAACTCTACACTTTGTCATAACTTTCATAAAATAGTTATTGCATGATTCCATCATACATTTATTTTAGTTCATTGAAGTCTAAAGATCAATGCTAATAAATATTTCAAAATAAACACATACAAACATAGTAAACCTTAAATGTATTCCTGAGTCAGGCAACTCTTGCTGGATTTTGAACATTTTGTTTGCCCCAAAAAGAAATCTGACCTTGAGTTTCATTTACCACTGAATTTCCCTGAGTTTCTTCTACACTTTGCACAGGCTTCCAGATGCATCCTCATATGCCCCTGCACTTTATTCTGCTATGACAGTCAAATTTACAAATATACCAGCCTCAACAAAGGCAAAAGAGCCATTTCCTGCCTGAACCATCAGCGTATTTTGAACTTCTGAAAAACAATGAAACAGAGAAGATTGATGTGAGGTGCAGCAAAATAAATTATCATTCATCATCGTAATAGCTTTCATTCAATGTACTTGGAAGCTTTCCATTCAGTTCCTTCCTCTTCCATGTATTATTTTATGCCTGAAAACAACATTATTGGCTAAGGGAAGGAAATGTTAAACATTTACCAGTATCTGCTTCCTCTAGTGTTTTAAGGAGGAGGGAAATGTTCAGCAAAATTGTATGATGTCTAGGTCCTAATTCAGACCCTGGGAAATTTCATTTTCCTGTTAGGCATGCTTCAGATCAACTTGCATAGTATGTTTGCCTCACTTGCAGTCCTTCTTCCAATTTTTGGCTTGAAAGAATCTCCTGACATCAAATCCATTTGCTGATTGCCTTGATCTTAAGCCAGAAAACAGCAAACATGCCAGCCAATCTAACTTAAATTTCAAGAATGCACTCTTTTTATATTAGTGAGGCCCAAACAATTTTGACACATAAAGGGAGGGGGGATATTGAAGCTAACCCCTCTCAAAGGTATCCTCTTTTTAATATTGTTGGCAATTGCTTCTTCATAATTTTTAAAAGACCTTTCTATTGCACCAGATATGAGATCTAGGGCTGCAGTGACTTAGTGGTTCAGACGCCAATATGATGATCAGAAGGTTGGCAGTTCGAGGCCCGAGTCCTGAATGATGGGGTGAGCTCCCATCATTAGTCCCAGCTTCTGCCAACCTAGCAGTTTGAAAACATGCAAATGCAAGTAGATAAATAGGTACCACTTCGGTGGGTAGGTAACACTGTTCTGTGCAGTCATGCTGGCCACATGACCACCAGCATAGTTTTTGGACAATGCTGGCTCTTCGGCTTAGTAACAGAGATGAGCACTGCTCCTTACAGTCAGTTACAAGTATACATTCATATCAAGGAATTACCTTTACCTTTACTTATGAGATCTAGGCATGCACTTCTCAGGTTGACTGTTTTAACTTGGTTTAAAAAAATACTTGGTCAGTTTAGAATCCAGCATTCAGAAGGGTCCAAAGAGCAAAATCAGCCCCCCAATCCACCCAAGTTAACTACTCCTGCTCTAAATAAACCATAACCACATTACAATGAAACAAGCAAGGAAGGAGGTGATTTCATTCATTTCTGATGTTGTTATGTTTTCTGGTGCAGTTCAAAACAGCTAAAACCTCATGCTGAAATGATTAGGTGATGCATGTTATACTTATACCACCACCAATCCAAGAAAAGCCCTGCATTTATGCAAAGGTGTAATTCTGTGCTCCTACCAGCACAGACTGAAACTGGTTTTATGCTTTTACTCTTTTTTCTATAAATACACATTGGTCTACACTTACAAATAGAATGGCTGCCTGAAACAGAATGTTTGCCCCAGGCAGTCTTGCCTGGAAATCATACAAAAATCACAATGGATAAAGAATCTGTGGAATATTTGGGGGATTTGGCTCCAAATCCATAGGTCCTCAGAAAACTAGAAATTTTGGACTACAGCTCCCAAAATCTTCCATTCGTTAGATGAAGGGGTCTGAGAGATATAGTCTTTAAAAAGTAACTTTCCCCAGCACTGCAGAATCATGTAATGCTGAAACAGTGAAAGATACAAAATGTAATCCAAAATTCTGCTGAGCCATGACTATTTGTGATTACATCCTCAACTTTTGTCATTTAGTCAATCCCACTTTGTCAGCATTAGACAGCCACTGCATCAGCATCCCTGAAGCTCCTTATAGTTCATTTCAACAGTATACATGGCAACCCTTCATCCACTGATGCTGCTGCTACTATCTTTTCTGCCTAATATAATGAAAGATAAAGAAGAAAGGAGCATTTAAAAGTAAATAATCAGTTCCCTCAATGGCTGTTTTGACTGTTCAAAGGCAGTGTTGTGTGACAAGAGTCCAGCAGCAAAGCAAGGTGAAGTTAACCATTTGCCAACTAGCCAAGATTTGATTTGGTGAATTTCTGTGGAAGAAATGTTGCTTCAACAAGGCATTGTGCACAATTCAGTGAACACCTAAATAACAAAACACAGACATACCAAGTCCTAGTAGACCACAAGTTGAACATGAATCAACAGTGTGATACAGCAACTAAAAAGGTTACTGCTATTCTAGGCTGCATCAATAGCAGTATTGTGTCTAGATCAAGGGAAGTAATAGTGCCTCTCTATTCTACTTTTATCAGGCCTCACCTGGAACACTGTGTCCAGTTCTGGGCACCACAATTCAAAAAGGATGTGGAGAAACTGGAGCGGGTCCAGGGGAGGGCAACCAAAATTATGAAGTGTCTGAAACCATGCCTTATGATGAGAGACTTAGGGAGCTGGGTATGTTTAGCCTGGAGAAGAGGTGATATGATAAGTATTTGATGGGGTGTCATATTGAGGATGGAGGAAGCTTGTTCTCTGCTGTTCCAGAGAATAGGACCCGGAGCAATGGATGCAAGCTACAGGAAAAGAGAGTCCACCTCAGCATTAGGAAGAATTTCCTGACTGTAAGAGCTGTTCAGTGGTGGAACACACTCCCTCGGAGAGTGGTGGAGTCCCCTTCTTTGGAAGTTTTTAAACAGAGGCTGGATGGCCATCTGTTGGGAGTGCTTTGATTATGAGCTCCTGCATGGCAGAGGGTTGGACTGGATGGCCCTTGTAGTCTCTTCCAACTCTATGATTCTATGAGTAACCCTAAATATTATAGAATGCTATCTTGACACCCCAGCACAACCAAGGAGTTTTCAAATGTATCTTTTGTGCACTGTGGTGAGAACTTGTAAGAAACTATGCTGGATGGAGATGAGATGGAATTCAGATACTCATTTAGGAATACAGGAAGTTTGTTTTAATTGAGTGACACCATTGGTCCATGTAATAGCTTCCCAAGGCTTTAAGTGATGGGGTTTTTTTTTCTGAGTGCTATGGATTACATCTATAGATTTACATTTATAATAAAAGAGAAGGTGAGTTTATCAGAAGCATATTTCCAAGACCATAAAATCTAAATATCTGAAATGTGGTAAGTGAATAATATATAGGGATGGGCATCTTTGGCCTTCAAAATATTGTTAAAATAAATAAATAAAATAAATAAATAAATAATTTTTTTATTTATATCCCGCCCTTCCCACGATCAGGGCGGCTTACAACAAGTTAAAAACACAACACACCAGATACAGAAAATTAAAATACATAGCAGTAAAAAGCCATAACAAACAAGCAAAAAAGCCCCATAGCCCGACCTCTTGGCCACGGAAGAGGAGGGAGGCCCACAGGATTTTTATTCGGGGAATGCCTGTTGGAACAGGAAGGTTTTTAGATCCTTCCTGAATTGGGCCAGGGTGATAGACGAGCGGAGCTCGGTGGGCAGCGCGTTCCAAAGGGCTGGGGCAGCCGTGGAAAATGCCCTCCGTGTCGTGGAGGCTAACCTAGCCCCAGGCACCTTCAGTAGCTGCTGCCCAGACGTTCTGAGGGTGCGAGGCGGAATGTACGGGGAGAGGCGGTCCTTTAGGTATCCTGGGCCCAAGCCATTTAGGGCTTTATAGGTAATTACCAACGCCTTATATTCAGCTCGGAAGCGGATGGGCAGCCAATGGAGATCTTTCAGCACCGGGGTTATATGACTGGTCCTGGGGACACCAGTGACCAGCCGGGCTGCCATATTCTGCACCATTTGCAGCTTCCGAGTTTGGTATAAGGGTTGCCCCATGTAGAGTACATTGCAGAAATCCAATCTCGAAGCCAGCATGACCAATCATGAGGACAACACTTCCTCTCAACATTGATTGACAGAAGCTCTCCCAGGTTCCACACAAGTCTTTTCCAGGAGCACCTAGGGGTGTCTAAGATTGAATTGGAGAGCTTCTGCATTCAGTGCCATGTGTTCTGCTTTGAATGTAGGAGAGAAGTCCACTCTCCTATCTTCAAAAGATCAGGTGTCAAATCTTTCTCTGTATGGCCTACAGAGTGCTCTTTCTCAGATGTAGGAAACTGGTGGGACTAGAGGTATTTTCCCACACATGCTGGATCTCTGAAAGAGAAATAGCAACAACTATCATATTAACTTTTCCGATTTTGATATATTTTCTCTGAAAGAAGTTCTGGTGGTTTTGTAGAAGTTAACTTTTGTAGGAGTTAACATCTAAGGAGCAGGCATAGATGCCTTATTTCAATTTCTATTTAATGAACAATTTATGATTGTATTTTGTTGTTAAACACCTTTGAGTTAATTCTGACTCTCGGTGACCCAGTGGATGAGACATCTCTAGGTCTCCCTGTTCTCCATTGTTCTGTTTAAGTCCTGTAAATTCATACCCATGACTTCCTTAATAGAGTCCATCCATCTAGCATGCAGTCTTCCTCTCTTTCTACATTCCTCCACTGTTCCTAGCATTATTGTCTTTTCCAATGAATCATGCCTTCTCGTGATGTGGCCAAACTAGGACAACCTCAGCTTTATCATCTTGGCTTCCAGGGAGATTTCAGGATTTATATGTTCTAGGACCTAATTGTTTGTCTTTTTGGCTATCCATAGTATCCACAACACTATTCTCCAGCACCAAATGTATATTTCATTCAATTGGGTATCCATCATATGGAGGGGAAATTGAAGCAAGCAACTTGATTGAAGTGCAATGATGTTCACCTCCATTTGTTACCTAGCACCATTCATAGATTCCCTCTGTCTCAGAATCCCTCTTTGAAGCATCTGGGGCAAGGTACTTCACATATCTCAAATCACTCTAGGGTAAGGCATCTCAGATTTCTAACATCCCAGAAGCCCTGTTCCTGTATGCCAGCCTGTATTTGCTATATTTTGCCTGTATTTTAAGTTTGCATATTTATTT
Source organism: Sceloporus undulatus (assembly GCF_019175285.1). Classification (NCBI taxonomy): domain Eukaryota; kingdom Metazoa; phylum Chordata; class Lepidosauria; order Squamata; family Phrynosomatidae; genus Sceloporus; species Sceloporus undulatus. The sequence continues at coordinate 169,604,860 of NC_056526.1, read as the reverse complement.
GGGCATCAAAGAACTGTTTAACATTTGAAACATTTTAAGTTTGCATATTTATTTGGTCAGTGTGTTGACTCCTGTCCTATTATTGCTATTAAAGGAATTACTCCAATACATCTATAATAAAAAAGAAGGTGAGTTTATCAGAAGCATACTTCCAAGACCATGAAATCTAAATATTTGAAATGTGGCAGAAAGGATAGCCTTAGGAATTTGTATTTAGGAATTATTTTGTTCTTAATGCACATTAAATAAATTTAAAGTGTCTGCATGTTTGAAGCCTGCAGTACCAATTTGATTTACTAGATCAAAGATTTCCCTAACTAGTGCACAGCTCTGTAGTCAATACAGTTTGAAACCATTCGGAAGGAGGGGCAGCCTGAGGAGCACTTGAAGGAATTATCTTTCCCTCTTTTGTGGCTCAGCCTCCCCCACAAGCATAGTGTACATGAACCCCTCCCTCAAAGGATTCTGGGGATATATCATGATAGTGGATATCCCTACAGTTCGTAGCAGCCATGATTTCACTCAGTTGGACACAATGTGGCCAACTCTGCCAGCTTATTAATTTTGTTTGAAGGCTTTGATTTATTATACCCCATGGAAAGACAGGTTACTTCACTATTATTTAATAAAGTATTTATCATGGCAAAACTAAAAATCACACAGTTATTCTCTGGCTTTCCTTTAAATGAAACCTATGAAGCGGTAGGAGAGTGGAATTACAATATAAGCAAAGGCATGATCGATGTTTAATACCTAACCTGCCTTCCATCCACCCTACTAACCCAAAAGAACAGAGGGTCAGTCCAACCGTACCACAGACTCTGTCTCTGCTCCTATGCAATGCCAGGTCAATTAAGAATAAAGCCCACATAATACAAGATCTTCTGGGAGAGGAAAAACCTGACCTGGCTTGCATTACCTGGCTGGGGGGCCGAGAGTAACGCAGTGTGGGCACAGGCTCTCCCAGCTGGGTATACCATTAAGGAGCAGACCAGAGCATGTGGGCAGGGGGGGGAAGGGGTTGCCATAGTCCATAAAAATACTCTTACCTTGATTAGAAAACCCATCTGGAAAACTGACTTCATTGAGTGTATTTACCTGACCCTGAAGGCTAGGGATAGTCTGGGGATCCTGTTGGTCTACCGTCCACCCCGTGGTCTAACAGACTTCCTAGCCGAGCTGTCACAGCTGGTCTCGGAACTGGTGCTGGAGTCTCCCAGACTTCTTGTCCTGGGGGACCTCAACATCCCTTTCGAGGCCGGCTCACAAGATCTTATAGGTGCAGCTCAGGAGTTCATGGCTTCCATGATGACCATGGACCTATCCCAATTAGTCTCAGGTCCAATGCATTGCTCAGGTAATACGCTCGATGTGGTCTTTAGTATGGATTGGGAAAATCCATGGGCAGAGGTTCTTGGCACCTCTGCTCTGTCATGGACGGACCATTTCCTAGGCGAGGTGTGACTTAAGGCAACTACCCAAGTTCTCCCCGGGGGTGGAGGACCTATTAGAATGGTCCACCCTTGAAGGCTGATGGAACCCAAAAGGTTCCAAGAAGCCCTAGAGGGGTTTATGGTTGGAACTGACGGAGACTCTGTTGATGCCCTGACCGGCATCTGGGATAATGATCTCTCCAGGGCTATACACAGTATCGCTCCCAAGCATCCTTTCCAGCCCGCTTCTAATAAGAAAGCCTGGTATATGGAAGATCTTCGGGAAATGAAGTGGGCCGTGCAATGACTAGAGTGCTGCTGGTGGAGACACCAGCGCTTATCCGACAAGACACTCCATCAGACCTTTTTGAAGTCCTATGGAGTGGCAATAGGTGCAGCAAAGAATTCTTTCTATGCTGCACGTATTGCGTCTGCAGAGTCACATCCAGCAGAGCTGTTCAGGGTAGTGAGGGGGCTGACTCAGCATCCACCCACCCTGAACCCTATTTTAGAACCAACTAAGGCCTGCTGTGATGATTTTAACAACTTTTTCGCAGATAAAATCTTTTGGATAAGGGCTGATTTTGACACCGGCATTATAGCAGAAACAATAGGAGAGGCATCCAGAGCTTCCATGGACTCCATTGAACTGGATTACTTTGAGTTTGTACATACCGATGAAGTGAACAAGCTTCTTGGAAGTGTTAAGAAGGCGATGTGCTCTCTCGATCCCTGTCCCTCTTGGTTGACCTCCCAGGGTGGTGATGCAGTAACATCATTACTACAACTTATAATTAATTCATCTTTCAGAGATGGTAATTTTCCATCTAATTTGAAACTAGCAATAGTTAAACCTCTTCTTAAGAAACCCTCCCTGGACCCCCTGGTGAGAAATAATTATAGACCAGTCTCCCTGTTGCCATTCTTGGGCAAGGTGATCGAGAAAGCAGTTGCCTTCCAACTCCAAGCAATTTTGGATGAAACCGATTATCTGGACCCATTTCAAACTGGCTTCAGAGAGGGATACAGAGTTGAGTCTGCCATGGTCGCCTTAGTCGATGATCTCCGTCTGGGCATCGACCAGGGAAGTGTGACCTTGTTGGTGCTCTTGGACATCTCAGCGGCTTTCAATACCATTGACCACAGTATCCTTCTGGAATGCCTGAGGGAATTAGGTATCAGGGGCACTGCGCTTCAGTGGTTCCGATCCTATCTCTAAGGCAGATTCCAGATGGTGCAGTTGGGGGACATTTGCTCCTCTAAGAGGTAGCTGACATCTCGTGTCCCTCAGGGAGCTATTTTGTCCCCACTTTGTTTAACATTTACATGAAACTGCTGGGAGAGATCATCCGGAGACACAGGGCGTGATGTTATCAGTACACTGATGACACCCAAATATGCTTCTCTGTGTCTCTGACTGATGCAGTGACTAAGGATGGAATCTCTCCCCTGAATGCCTGTCTGGAGTCGGTAATGGGCTGGATGAGGGAAAACAAACTCAGACTGAATTCAGAGAAAACGGAAGTACTTGTGATAGGTTCCCCAGGTCCAGGGAAGGAAATTTATCAACCTGTCCTGGACGGGGTCACATTTCCCCTAAAGGACAAAGTTCGCAGTTTAGGAATACTTCTGGACTCATCCCTGCAGTTGACATCTCAAGTAGATGTGACGGCCAGAAGTGCTTGCTATCAACTTCGGTTGATATGCCAACTGTGACCCTACCTGGGCCAAAGGGACCTTGAAACAGTGGTACATGCTTTGGTAACCTCTCAGCTAGATTTCTGTAATGCGCTCTACATGGGGCTACCCTTGTACCAAGTCCGGAAGCTTCAGTTAGTACAAAATATGGCAGCCAGATTGGTCACCGGTGCATCTAGGTTTGACCATATAACACCTAAGTTGAAAGATCTTCACTGGCTGCCCATTCACTTCTGGGCACAATACAAGGTGTTGGTTATCACCTATAAAGCCCTACATGGCTTGGGCCTGAGTTACTTGAGGGACCGCATCTCCCCATATGATCCACTCCACACACTTAGAACATTTGGTAAGAATTTATTGGAAACCATCTTCCAAATATGTTTCCTCATCTCAAAAGGCCTTTACAATAATGGCCCCGAGGCTGTGGAATAGTCTTCCTGACAAGCTCCGTCTCATGAACCCCTTGGAAACATTTAAAAAGAGACTTAAAACTGTGCTCTTTCACCAAGCTTCCCCCTCCCCCGAGGAGTGGTAACCAATCTGCCTGTCTGACAACGATATTCTGCCCTTGCCCCTGGATGTCTGATGGTTTGATAAGCTATTGATGTTATATTTATTCTTCATATTTTATAAGATTGTTGTATGTTTTTTTATTTTAGTAGCCTGTAACCCCGCTTCAATCCATCGGGAGAGGCGGGGGGGGGAATAAATTATTATTATTATTATTATTATTATTATTATTGTTGTTGTTGTTGTTATTTTTGTTGCAATATTCCACAGCTCAGTCTATTAAGACTGAAAGAACTGATGTCCACTTCAGTGTTCTCTCAGACCTAGATCCTGCTGTTCTTTTCTTTCAGTGTAATAACTTTTTCATCACATTGATTAATTTGTCATGTATCTTCTAGTGTGATACACTCTGGCTTTGTGGATCCTACCAAATGTTGTTTAGGAATCAATAAAGTTAATTAAGATGGAATTTGCCAAGCCAAGGGTTTTTCAATAAACTGCTGGAGGTGGAATATAATCTTGCGGTGTATAATATGTCTAGGCACAATTGAACCTCAACAACTTCCTTATTCCATTTGGTATTAAAGGACTTTTTTCATTTTATTTTGTTTGGACTGATACTTTTGCTACAGTTTTCTATATTAGAAAGAAAGGCTATATAATACTATCATGTTACAGTGTGATATAATAATATCATCTTTCAGACCTACTGACACTTATGCTTTCATATGTCATTCTAAAATTGTTGATAGTTCTAGCAAAAACCTGACCATATTTCCAAGATATCTCCATTTTAATCCTGTCAACACAATGAATATTACCTTTCTCATATCTTTTTGGTTCCTAAAGTTTCTTGTTCTTTGAAAAATCACATAAAGGAACTTGGGTTACAGGTTTTATTTATTTTAATTTTTTATCCTATGGGTATTTTCAGTAATAATTAAGAAGGGAGTACCTAATTCTAGGTCTTTTTTTATTTCAGCATTAATTTATCTCAGACACAAGTCTAGAATCTTTCTGTGGCAAAAAGAAGGGGAAGATTTGTGGTAAATGCTACTTAAATATATCCATTGTGTCCCTTCTTCAAGGCAAATACTTCTCTTAGGAGTTTTCATTACACACACATATAATGTAATTAATAGGCTAATCATATACCCCATTTGACAGAGTGTTCTATTTGAAGGGATGCCAAGTGCATTTAAAAAAAACAGTCCTTGGATCTTTGGAGGGGTGTCCTCAGTTCTGAAGTAGAATAGACATGTGACTTATTGAGCCTTCTCATTCCATGAATAAGACAATGTTACATGTGGAGAGATGAGGCTTTTTTATGAAATGAATATTATATGTGGTTTATTATACTATTATCTGTTAAATAAAGACAAAAGAAGTGGTAGTGTACAGGTCATGAAGTTGCATACCAGCATTCACACAGAACAGTTGGTAACAGTCATCCTCACTGTGATGAAATGCATTACATTTCAATTTCATGTATATTAAACGTTTCTATATTTGCATTACTGTATATTGGTGTAGGCAACTGCATACAGGACAGGAACTGCTTTTTACCCTTCCAGACTTTCCATGGGCAACATCAGCATGTCCTGGACACAGTGGAAGTTGTACAATGTCATTTCCAACCACAATTTTGCCCCATTTTCAGCTGATATCAGTCATTTCTGAAGAACAGCTGGAGTGTTGCACATTTTGGAGAAGTGAGTTTAAATGTTGTGTTAGCAGGTAGTTTTGGCATGTCTTGAGCAAAAACTTACCCAAGAACTCACCCAGAGTTTTTTAAAGGAAGACTTAGGAGTCTTTGGGTGTCTCAGAAGGAATTCAAGGGCCACATACAGTCCGAAAGCTGCAGTTACTTTAATCCTGATGTATTTAAATCCCATTTTATGCAAATCTATGTCCTCTTTTGTCCTCTTTTTTGATGTTGAATTTCTTCCCTTATTTTTCAGCGACTGAGCCGCCACCCAATGTAGTTTTCCTCAAAGTAGTTCCATCAATTTCGTCCTGTCCAAAATAGTATTACGTAAGATATAATGGACAAGAATCTTGTACTATGCATGACTTTCAGAAACAGTGTTGTTTTAAAGATTGTAGCCTTAGGGAGTAATCTAAATGTATTAAAATGTCCTGGACAGTGCTTTTTTCTTTTCTGTTTTTACTGTTCACTTTCTTAAGTTTCCCCTTTTAATGCCCTTTTACAAGATCTTTTGGGGGGGGAAATATTGGAAATTTCAACAGAGTAGTTTTTGACTGCTGGGTACACTGCTAAGAAACATTTTCTTGAGAGTTAGATAGTAAGCAGTCCATACAACATAAACAATGAGGGCACAAGCATCCCTGCTGCTACTGTGTGACAGATGTACAGAAGCTGTCTTATCTCAGCATTCTGCTGCCCTCCAGATGTGTTGAATGGCAACTTCCATCACCCCAGCAATATAGCCAATAATGATCAAGAAGATTTCTTCTACTTCAGAAGACAAGATGGACTCTAGCATGGAATCAACTTTTTTCCAACAGTCAGCCAAAGTCATGTCACTGGTACCATTTGGATGTTTGATTTATATGTATATGACCATAAAGCTGAAAAGATAATTGTCAGAATTTTGTTGGGACCTTATATCTTTGTAACTGGACTTTATTCTGTATGAATTAGAATTGTGCAGTTGGATAATGCCCATATGCAGTAGAGGGCTGCTGTTGCATTATTACATAGCTAAGCCAACAAAGTGCCTGATGTGCCTTGGTGCACATTCTGCATCGATGCTCTTGCTGGTGTTCTGTTACACACCTTTGTAATTCAGTTAAAGGGTTTCTGCTATGTAGCTAAGCATAAATAAAGCTGGTTATCTTAACAGATCATACAATATTCCAGTGTTTGTCTTTCAGCAAGTATCAGAACTATTTCAAGGCTCTATCAGAGGGTTCTGTTTGTCACCATGTCATAAGGTGAAATTAGATCTGCCGAACTGCACTATCATGAAGTGTGTGTGGTTTGTGTGACAAGGCTGGGACATCTAGAGAGAAATGTCCTTGAGGAGGCCAGACACTTGATTGTGTATTGGAATACACCTATGATTAAGCAATATGATGTAATGTATGAGCAATGGTTGCATCAGACAAGGGTATATAAGTCCCACCTAACTGTAAATATATGTGGGCCATTGTGAAGTGTGGATCAAAGTTTTGGAGTTGTTGAGAGAAAGAGTTGTGAAGAGAGTCAGGGCAGTTGCTGTGTGTATATTGAGTATACCACAGAGTTCTGTATAGCCCTGTTGCTGTTGGGCTATTGAGGAGGAGGAAAAGAGTGTTGTACTTCCATCCTAGAACTCTGTTCTGTTCCTGCATCTGTAAATAGTCTTCCTGATCACTGTGAGCTATTCGATCTGCTTCCTGATTTCAGCAAAGTGTCTCAAGGTCTGGCAGAGATACTGAATTTCACATTCGTGCTTCAGTCTCAATTTGACAACTAGACCCAGTGTTGTTCAGCATCTTTATAAATGTATTGGATGATGTAACGGGGGGGGGGCGTGCTTAAGTAGAAAAGGACAGTGGAAGCTAGAATCAGGATTGAGTTATGCCTCAAATAAGGTAGTTATCCTTTGTTATGGTACAATCATAGTTGTATTTAGTTATCAGGGAAAGGACATATTACAAGGAACAGGTTATTTTTAACTAGTTTCTTCTAAGCTCTACTTCTTTGAAGTGGTTTTCTGAAAGCAAAGTAGTGGTGTTCTAAGCAGCATCTAGTATTTTTAAAGATAAATTTACTACTGAGGGATAAGGAGATTTACAATTTAGAGTCATGTTTATACTTTAGTTATTGGAGAAAGGAACTAATTTGAACTAATAAGCTGTTTCAAACTCATTATTACCAAGCTCTGGTGGTTTGAAATTGTTCCTTGAAAGTAAGTTAAAATGCTCTTCTGAGGTGGCCCCATGTAGCATTTTTGAAGAACAACTTACAATCGAGGGATAAGGAGATTTGGCTTGTTTTCTCTTTTCTGGGCAACTTAACAATAGATATTTCTTACATCTGTATCCCAAGGGAGCACAAATGGGGAAATGAAAAACAAAAAGTATTAGTGTTCATCCAAAAATTCTCATATGGTAAACTTTTTTTCTTGGATTTGATAAGGGGTAATCCCTTGACTGAAACTCCTTTGACTAGTATTTGTGATAATGTACCAATACACCGTAACTGTAAGAAGTTTTTTCTGGCAGCCACTGGACAATGGTCACCATTTTTCTTTCTCTAGGAGCACTACTATGTGACGGTAAAACAATGCTCTAACCGGTCTTCTTAGAAAAATAGTTGCTTCAGTTGTAGGCAGAAACAGCTTCATAAACTGTTGGTATGAGTCACCAGACAAGAATCAGTGCTCCTGAAAAGTCAGCCACAATGATTGCTCATCTGGTGGCCTATCATAGTGTCCCAAGAGGGCAGGAGATTTTTTGGGGGGGAGGGAGTTTGTCACATATAATAAAAATAAAGAAACAAACTTTTTTCATGCCTATTTTCCCCTTGCCAGAGACAAATTCAAGATCAGTTATCAAATGTTTGGAGGATTTGGCCCAAGGTCTTTCGGCTCTAAAACCCAGGACTCTTATCTAGTATGAGTCTGAGGGCAGATGATTCCCACCTTAATCAGCATAACTGTGATTAATTGCTAAACAGACCAACAATTGGGGGTGGGAAGGGACTGTAGTGGATTTTCCAAATGTATTAAATCATTTTATGTAACCATTGACAGTTTCTACAGTTTGGTTGGCTATGAGACAGTGATTAAGTGCTAATCAGATTCCATGCTTCAAAATGTTAATTGCTTGTCTGCTGCAGTTTGTAGGAAAATTTTTCCACTCTGTTGTTCCCAAATTGACTAATGTGCACATTCTCACTGGCCTATATCAGAGAAACCTTTCCATGGCTGTCATACACATTTTTGAGATTCTATTGATTTAGGGCAAAACCACATGTTATCGTGGTTGCAAGTCTGCTGCTGATCCATGACCCACTCTCTAATGATGTTTTGTAAAGAAGTGGCATCATCATGTCTCCATTTCTCCTCCCAGTCATTGGCTGTTACTTGCAGGAGGCATGATCATATCATATCATGAATTTATAAGGGCCTAAATCCAACTATTAATCCTAGCAATGCATTGGATTAATGGAACTTTCTGGAGTATTGTATACCAGGCTTCTACCAATTATATGGGTATATTGTGATTGGTAGTAAGGATGCTATTCTTCACTGATTTTCTTGAAAGAAGCAATGAGTAATTTTAACATTTTTCTTTCTGTTGTGAGAAAGTCTTCAAAAGCTATGCTGTTTTCTATGCCTATTTGGAAGCCAAGATGTATTCTATGCAAAAAAAGATTTCAGAGGAGACAGCTTTTTTTCTACATAAAAGAGGCTTGTGCAAAACATGCTATTTTCTGTGCAACTCAACCATATGCACATTTTGTAAAATAAGTCCCCAATTAAAGCATTTACTGTGCAAACAGCTTTTTCTGTACAGAAAATAATATTTTCAACAGAATAACATTTGAACTGCAAATATTATTTGTCAGTTAAGGATTCCTATTGTTAAGGATTGCTCTTTAGAGAGGGACTAAGAACATTCTTGTGAATTATGAAGATGTATAGTGGAACACTAGCAAGAGTATCTGATGTGTATTGGTCCCCTTGTGCATCAGACCCATTGTGCGATGGACACTTTGCCAGCTGTGCTACAAAGTAATATACAGCAACCCTCGACTGGGTACAGATATTACAAAACTTCCCATTTCTAATTCCCACGTACATAAGTTCACTTATGAAGACATAGCTTCCATACAGGATTCCAGCCTATATATTGAAAAACTAGATGTTTAAATACAAAGTTCTGGGTTTTTAAAAAGCAGATTCATGTGGAAATGGGAGAGGTAGAATTATGAATTAATATACATAAAAACATAAATTCATCAGAAATTGGTCTGTTCACACATCTGTTGGCCACTGTCCTGAATATCTAAGCTCATGAATTACTTGTGTGAATTAATTTACACTCTGTGGTAGGCCTGTACAGCTTGTGAACTCCAACTGAATGCAGCCTAACATCCATGGATAGCAGTTAATCAAAGCAGGCTTGTCATAAAATTTTGGCACAAAGTCCAAACTCTACCAGCTAGAAAAGTCTATCACAGTTTCCAGCTGGGCCTGACACAAAACAAGGTTCATATCTCACTTCTGTTTTCATCCAGCAATCCTTGTCCACTGCTGCTCATATTCTTATGTAAGCAAAACCAGCAATGCTTTGTAGGAGAGAGTAGTATCAGTTAGAAAAACCTTAAGCACATATTATAATCATTCTAGGAAATAACACTCAATGCATTATTGGTAAATAAGGTAAGGAACATAGGATGTTGTTGTTGTTGTTTGCCTTCAAGTTGACTTTGACTTATGGCAACCATGACCTAGAATTTTCTCAGCACCCCTTATTCACAGGAGATTTGCCACTGCCTTCTTCTGAGGATGGAAAATGTGATTTGCCCAAGGTCAACTAGTAGGATTCCATGCTGAGCAGGAATTTGAACCTTGGTCTCTCAGAGACCTAATCCAACACTCATGTGACTACATGATGTTGGTTCTCATGGAAAGCTGTATTATATCAAATCAGACTACTTGTGTCCAGGAAAGCAGCCAAATGGCTGATAAGGCCAGCTCAGTTCTCAAACAAACAAACCTCCAACTGGCAGAGCCAGAGCTAAGTAACAAAGTCATTGAGTCTAAGTGCAGCATCATGAGAGGTATTGCCAAAAGAGTTGTCAAGAAGTCTGAGGTCCTGGGTATCAGATAGGCAGGTCAATAAGGCATTCCAAGGTCAAGGGTTCCAGATAATCAAGATGGGTCAGCAGTCCAAGAAGCAAGGTTTCAGGAGCAAGACACAGAGTCTTTCTTCAAGAAGGTCAGATAATCACTGGCAACTGGACACACATTCTCCAGCTGCCTAAATAGGCAGGCAGCAAGTGTTCAGGTGTGTCTGATTAGCAGCTCATTTCTGATTAAGCCTCCGCGACTTTCAAATGCCTTCCTTTTTGGCTCAACACTCCCTGAAGGTAGGCACATTTCCCTGACCCTCCTCTATGTCCACAGACTTGGCCACAGGTAGACTTGACTGCTGAATCTCTGGAGCGGCCCCAGACTCTGCTACAGCAGGCTCAGGTCCCAGGGGCTCTGGCTCATCCTCTGAGTCATCCTCCAGGCTGGGCATGACAACTAGAGAAATCTAACTCACTATCTTATTCTCTACTGTGATTGGCAGTCATTATCTAAGGTTTCAAATAGTCATCTTTTCTAGTCTACCTGGAGGTAACAGAGAATGAGTATGGGATACAAATCATGTAATAATGTGTCATTGAACAACGGTCCTTGTCTTAGTAGCTGATGAAACTGGAGACATGTCTCAAGATGTTCAAAAGATTTTTGTTTTCTCCATAAGAAAGCCCAACATGTTTCAGCATGTGTATGCTTTTATGCTCTTCAGGCATTCTTTGGACTAAGAAATTCTCAAACCAGTCACTGGACAAGATAAACATGGTTATGACCATGGAAGGGAGGAAAAGCTGATGGAGAAATGTGTGATATCCTATTTGGTTTTCTATATGTCTCTTTCTAGTGCTCAAAAAGACCTTCTAATTATTTTTTAGTGTTTTGTGAGATACTGCATCATGCCAATATATTAGGAGAGTGGGAGATGATGGTGTTTATAACAGAAACATTGTTTGCCTGCAATCAATTTCTCCTGGAAGGAAAATTAGTTGATCAGCTCACTCATAATGCATGGTGTCTTTCTTTAACAGAGGTCTTAATGCTAATCTCCCATTTAGAGCTCTATTACAGCCAAATAAGCATAGAATGATTTGTGCAATTGTGCCAGATGGATAGACTCAGTGAAGAAGACCATGAGCATGGCAACACAGAGAATCTGCTGTCTAACCGGCATGCCAAGGGAGGTAGAAGGTATTGGAGCTTTGAAATGTCTCATTCACAGGGTTGTCAAGAGTTGAGATCAACTTGAACACAGTTAACAATTATCCATCCTCTGAAAAGTGTTTTAAGAGTAAATAACAGACATGGTAGGCCTGATCCGGGAATTACCTATCAAGAATTAATCCATGGACACCAAGCTGAGCAGGAAAAGAGTTACCTGGTGATAATCTTCCTTACAGTAGTGACTTACATTGCATTTCTATTTAAACTATAGTAGTTCTGCATCTATCAAAATGTATTAGCATACACAAATCACTCTCCTTTTTTGTCTTCTTTTGAGGAAAGGCATTTCTTCTTTTTTGTCAGTGCACAAGTGGCCATCTTAAATAAGGCCCTGGTTTGTAAAGCAATCTGTGCATTGGCTAAGCATTGTGCCATATTACCTGTATATATCAGAAGACACTTGAGACTGTACCAACACAGAAGGCGCACGCATAATATAATAAGCACTTACAACAGCCATTGCACTAGTATCACCATTTTCTGAAGGTCGTATCTGTAAAGCATTTTTTAATAAATGCAATAGCACCACCTCATGGATTTAACCTGATTTATATATTAAAAAAAAGTTTGGTCCTCAGTTTTGGATGCACTTCATTTTATTGAACTAAACTGAATAAAAACAAAAGACAAAAATATGTTTCCTTTTGGTCATCACATATTTCACTGATTTTTTTTCTTTGTTCGTTAATGTAATGACAAATTCAGAAGAAAATGCACTTTAAACAATTCCACTAAAACAGCTATATTCTTTTGGAATGTTGCCTTAAACTAGTATCCATAGTACTTACATTTTCTGAGATAAAAGCACTAGGAACATAAAGGAATATAAACAACACTACCTACACAAGAGGATGTGTGTTCTATATTTAAACCCCTTTTGGTTTATAACTCTTGTGCTTAAGCAGCCTGTATAGGCCCCACAAAACTGCTTTGCAATAAATAGGGCTTGGCTTTCTAATCTAACTGAGACGGGTTACAGACTGCCCATTTGGGGCGGTCTGCACCCGCCCCTTTCCCCGGTGAGCCGCTGAGGCCCCGATCCGCCGCTTTTCAGGCTGCGGGGAAGCAGCAAAACGCTGCTTCCCCACAGCCTGAAAAGGGGTGTCCTTGGGGCTTCAAGCCCCAAGGACACCCCGCGGCGGCGGGGAGAAGGAGAAAGGGCCCCTTTCTCCATTGCTTCGCTGGGCGCAGCCGTCTGAAGGCTGCGCCCAGCGAAGCAAAGCGAAGCGAAGCTCCGAAATGGAGCTCCTTCCTGGTCCGCGGAAAGGGCGCATTAGGCACCCTGGCGCGGACCGACGACGTCACATCCGCGCCGCCCCGTGTAGAGGTGGCGCGGTCGTGACGTCATCATGGCGGCCCCCCTGTAGAAGGAGGGCCGCCGTTTTGTATGGACTCAGTCCGTACTAGGGTTAGGGGGGTGCGGAAGCACCGCAACTTCCTAACCCTAGTACGGACTGAGTCTGTACTTTAATGACGGTTTGTAACCCGCCTGAGAATCATCCAGAACCTGATGTCAGAAACTATTTACAAGTGTAAAAATTAATTTCATGATTTATTGGCATGTTTGTGTTTTATAAGTAAAAGAAACACCATGCAGGACTATAGCAGAAAGACCAGAGTTGTGTTGTCAGCCATTAGTAAATAAACAATTACAGCTACTTCAATACTAATATACTAATACTTCTTCATCCTATAATATAATTGGTGAATGGTCCAGTCATTTCATGGTGAAGCCTGTAATAATTCTTCAAGATCTGGGAAGAGCTTGCAAATACATGTTTAATGGCAGTCCTGCCCACCACCACTATTCAGATCTCTGGGTCAATGGACAATAATGGCTGTAAGGCCAGAGGCAAATAGCAGAATCTAGGAAGGCATAAGTCAGTTCCTGAGGCAAAAGCAAATAACATAGTCTCAAGATGGTGAACAGCATGGGATATAGTGCACAGAAGGTTGGTTAGAAATTTGAATTTCTTTCTTGGTCTGAACAGCAGTGTGATGAGTCTGACCTGTTTAGACAACACACAGGGCCCATATTTTTAGCTAGATGTTGCATGTTTGTGTCCTGGGTTCTAACACATTCATCCTCACTCATCCTGTCCATGTTCCTGTGGAGAATACTTGAATTCCTCAATTGTACTGACAGAGCAAAAACAGACAACAAACATACAATTTGTATGCACATAGACTCTTCTGAGCCCAAACAGCAATGGCAATTAATTTGATAATGTTAACTATGAAAAATTGGGAAATGAATCTGTTACCATAAACACTGATAACTGTAATCATTTTACTGGTTGATGTGTCATTGATTCACTTGTGTAAAATGTTATTGGCCGAAGCATGGAATTTACAGAGAACAACATGTAGGTTGTCACCATTGACTTTCAAGAACCACATTTTGTTTCTGACTGACTCCTTCAAAAGGAGTCTTTTTTGTCTATTTAAAGTTAACTTCCTGAAATGTAGATTTCTTTCCCATGTGAACTACAAATCCCATAATATGAGCACAACCTGGGAATAGTGGGTACCCAACATGTCGGTGAAGTTGGGGAAGGCTGTCTAAAGACATGAGAGCTCTTAAAGATGAGATCTCATGCTTTTGGACAGCCATCACAAACACTTCACTTGCTGTTCAAATACTTTCTTTGTTAAAGAATAACTTTCTTCATTTTAGAAGGCACTGATCCACTGCAAGTGCAGCAATAAATGGATATCTACAAAGACTGAAAACTCTTAATCTGAAATTTATTAGAGTCTCTGAACGTTTGCAGATATTTGTTCACTCTATGCAAAATATGCAGAACATATTTCTCTGCATAACTAAATACTGTATCCTTTCTGCCTCCCAACTCCCACTCAAGAAATGTGATCTGCAAAAAGCAGTAGAGCTTTTTGTTTAGCATGTAGGAATTAGAGATCCCAAATTCAATCTGTGGCATCTTCCGTTTAAATGATTAGTAATATAGCAAACCCACTCTTCCCTAGATCCATCTTAACTTAATTTAAAAGGGGTGGGTAAAAAAAGAAAAGGGAGGGGATAGGTAACAAGCAGAATAGGGGGAGAGGGAGGAAAAGCCAAGAAACAAATAAATGAAAAATACGTTTTTGGGAGGAGACTTTTAATTTAATTATACAAGCACAAAGTACTGTGTGAACAAGATTACAAACTGATTTACTGCAATTCACCTCAATTAATATTATACAATATTATATATTTTAGAAATAGAAAGCAGTCCATAGAATCAGTAGAGGAGGAGAGCTTGTGAGAATCACAAAGCACACTCACCACCCAGAAAGATTGCTCACACTTTCCGTCCCTACAGGTGCCCCAGAGAGTGGTATTTGTCATTCAGGGCCTGAAATTCTGAAAGGATGCTGAATGACTGAGGGCTTTACTCTCCTGCTAAAGAAACAAATCACTCCTCCTCCAACCCAACTCCATTCCAACACTCACTTTCTTCTTTTTTTTCTACTCTTTCTTTTCATTTTTCCTCAATGCATTTCTTCTTCTTCTTCTACCCAAACCAAACTCTTCTGCTCTGACCTGGGCTCCTGAAAATCCTCTCCTTACCTCTCACTGCTGTCTTAACTCCAAAATCACATACATTTGCCTACCTAACAACAGAGCTACCTGATATATTTCCTCTAATTCTAATATTTCCTCTCCTGAAGCAGCAGGCCTTCCTCTTTTGTCTAGCATGTCATAGGGAGAAGCACATACCCTAATGAAGCCTAATGATCAAATTCACTAAAACCTATTTTTAACTTCAGCATTAATTGGAGAATCTGGTGGTTTGGAGAAATGGTTAGAAATTCCTAGTGGTTAATAACAGCAAGTTTTTAAGTTGATTCCAAACGATAACCAGGCTACATTTTTGTGTGCAGTAGAAAGGAGAGCTAAACAAAATGCCCTTGTCCTTAGATTTTCCATTCCAGTTTCCTTATTACTTGATCTTCTTGTGTTTAGTAGGAAGGCTTAAATGGGGCGTTTACTCCCATTTGCCTGAACATGAGTAGAAGCTGCTGCTCTATAACGATTCCTTTTACACAAATAAATAGGAGTAGAAGTCGTCTTTCTCTTGAATATATGGAAAGCAGATCCACGTCTAGTTCATTCAGGTACACAAGGGATATTCAGCCATGTAGCCTTGACTCACAAGTATTTATTGACCCTGTCTGGGCACAGTGCCTTAACAGGATGTACCTGAACATTGATAATAAGAACATTGTACTTGTGAATGGACATTATCTAAGTCCCTCTTTGCACAATGAAATTAATATCTGAGTTTTGTGTTTAGATGTTGTTAGCATGCTGAATCTGCAAAATTAAATATTTCTTGACAAGTAAGATGCTGATAGACTCTGGCTAGATTAGGAATGTTCAAATGTTTTATTTGAACAAATGAGAAGTGTTCTCCCACTCATTCTGTAAACTTGAGACAGGGAATGATGATTCCTATTACATATGAAGTGCTTGAATCCTTTATATGTTTTGTGATTCTTACATTTTAAGTGCATTTTAAAATATGGAGTTCAGTTCCAGAGTACAGCTGCTGTTGCTTGCTTAGAAGAAGGTGTTAAGAAGCCAGTAGGTTTCAGATTTAAGTATATATAGCTATGCAAATTCCACAAATGGATTCATATTGACAATCTGCAGCCTGGTGTCCTCCAAATTTGTTGGGCTGCACATCCTATTATCCCCAGCACACTAGAGTTCAGCACTCCTGTAAGGCTTCAGATTGTATAAAATTAGTCTGTTGCAATCACTTTCTGAATGTACTATATTATCTTCTTCAAAGTAAAAGTAAAGTAAAGTATGCTAAAATAACATGTTCTTAGTTTAAAGGAAGGTGGTTGAACATAGCAACCTAGAGACATTTTCACTTCCAGTAGTGTCAACCAATATGGCTCACAACATCCCTATACTGATTACTCTTTTCAAAATTTGATTCAGGTTTCAGAACTAGAGACTAAAAATGGGAAAAATGATCTTTTAGGACTATAGCTCCCCAAATCCCCCAGCGAGTATGGACAATAGTACAAAATTTAACTTTCATGAGCTCTGGTAGAAACTACAAATAACAATCCAGAAAACGCACAATTAGACCTACAGGTTTGCCAAGTAAACCATTTCCCATGCTTGAAGCAAGCTTGTTACAGCAAGCCAGTGTACCTCCCTTTGGGAAGGTAAACTGGGGCCGTGTCAGGAAATGGATTTTGACAGCGGATTTTCTTTCAAACTCTCTTCCTCCATTGCCTTGACAGTAATTTCCCTGCCTGGGATAAACTCCAGGGCAAAAAGCTATCAGTAAGAGGAGTTTGGGGGATAATTACTTATTGGAATGAGTTGAAATTTTAAGTGTGTGTGTGTGTGTGTGTGTGTGTGTGTGTGTGTGTGTGTGTGATATTAAGACATCCATTGGATGGTATCTTTGGCACTCCAACTCAGTAGCTTTGTACACTAGCATGTTTGTTGCTTTTCATTTATGCAATTTCCAGGTTACTCTATACTATTCCTCATAGATCATGAAAACAATTGTTCATTCGTTATTAATACTGAAACAGGTGAGAAAACAATCTGAAGTGGATGAAGTGCAAAACTTGAGTTCACTACCTACTTTAACGATAGTCTACAGAAATTCATCTGGAATACTTGAGTTTAGTTCCATTTATTTCTATTGAGCTAAGCAGACATATATCTAGGACTCCAACCTCTAAATCAAGAGTAGGCAAAAATCAGGACATTTAAACCAAGAGTAGGGATGCTGTATGATCAGAAGGGGAACATAAGTCACAACCACAATGAAATAAAAAAGATGGAAGGAATATACAAAGATATATTAAAATGTGAAACAATGAATGACATATGGGAGGAAGAAACTTATGAAGATGAACCCCAAACATTGAAAAGTAAAGTAAAAGCAGCACTCAAAGAAATAGGGAAGAAAAAAAAATCACCAGGAACAGATGACAAACCATTAGAACTGCAATCCACAGAGGCAGAACCAAGTTCAACTGTTTCTTAAATCTGCCAACAAATATGGCAAACAAAACAATGGCTCACTATTGGAAGCGATCAGTATACTTTCTCATCCACAAAAAAGGAGACACAGAAGATTGCAGTACTACATTAATTTCAACGCTAGGAGGAACGTCCTGACAGTAAGGGCTGTTCGACAATGGAACACACTTCCTTGGAGTGTAGTGGAGTCTCCTTCCTTCGAAGTCTTTAAACAAGGCTGGATGGCCATCTGTTGGGGATGCTTTGATTTAGATTTCCTGCATGGCAGGTGATTGGACTGGATGGCCCTTGTGGTCAACTCTATGATTTCCACTCAAACAAAGTTATGATTAAAATTCTGCAGCAAAGACTCCTACAATATATGGAGGGAGAAACTCCAGCAGTGCAAGCTAGACTCAGGAAAGAAAGAGACACTAGAAATCATATTTTAAACATGCAATGGATAATTGAGCAACAAGGGAATTCCAGGGGGAAAAACTACATGAAAGAATTAGACAAGATCCTAAAGTGCAATGATATACAACTGAAGACTAGAGTTAGAATCATCCAAGCCATGAGTTTCCCCATTACATTGTATGGATATGAGAGCTGGACAGTGAAGAATGTTGATAGAAAGAAAATCAAATCATCTGAGGTGGTGCAGAAACAGAGTGCTAAGAATATGATGGACAGCCAAAAGACAAATGTGTCCTAGAACAGATCAAGCCTAAACTCTCCTTGGAAGCCAGGATGACTAAACTGAGGCTGTCATACCTTGGACATATCATGCGAAGGCACAGCTCATTCGAAAACACAACGATGCTGGGAAAAGTGGAGGACAGTAGAAAGAGAGGAATACTACAGTGCGCCCGCGCCATACGAGGGCGCGCCATACGCGGCCTTGAGCATACGCACTCAAGCCGCGGGGCGGAAGGGGCAGCGCATCCCATTCAATTGAATGGGCGGGCGAGCTCGTTGTGCCCCGCGCGCGCCCGCGCCGCCACGCACGAGCCTCATTGTTTCCAATGGGGCTCAAGCATAGGCGGAATTCGTCTTACGCGGAGGGATCCGGAACGGATCCCCGCGTAAGGCAAGGATGCACTGTACTTCCTGAATAGACAGACTCAGTTAGGGAGACCATGGGTCTGAATCTGCAGGAGCTGAGCAAAGCAGTAAATGACAGGAGCTAGCGAAACCAATTTGTTCACCAGAAGTGGGCAACTGTCAACTCAAGGGCAGTTAACAACAACAAAGATGAATAATTGACTTTGTCATCCACTCCATAAGCCTATGAAAGACTCTGGAATGTGAAAACTACAGCAGCTGTATTCTGTATTGAATTCAATCCAAGAAACTTCTGTCTTCTCTGTTAGATGATTGGCTAGCAACAAAATGTGTTTATTCAGCTGTTTCTCCATTTTTAATGCTCTTTGCTTAGCCACTGCCTTTTGACTTATGGCTTATCCTTTGTCCCTATTATTTATTAAAGACCACTTGCTTTTGCAGTACAAACCTTCTGAACTGTGGAGCCAATGAAATTCATACAATACAAAAAGAGCAGAGAGGAAGTACTAAAACAGTAATTTAAATTTACCTCTGACAGCAGTTTCTTCACCCTGCAGAACAGCTTAGTAGCCATTTTAAAGGAAGAAAGCAACAAATAGCAATGGGAGGAAAGATATGTAAACCAAAAGATGGTGATAGATCAAGAATGAGAAGTTTTTGTTTTGATATTCTAGGCGGGTTATAGACCACCGCTTTGAGGCGGTCTGCTGCCGCCGCTGCTTGCTCTGTGCGGGAGCTGTAGCAGCCACACCGCGCAGCTCCCGCGCGGAGCAAAAAAGGAGCTCCAAAATGGAGCTCCTTCTTGTGGCACCTCTATGATGTCGCGAGGCGCCGCTGGCGCATTTGCGACGCCATAGGCGCTGCGACACGTTCGGACGCTATGCGTCCGATACGTAAAGATGGCGCCGGCAGTGTGGAACGGCCGGCACCATATTGTACGGACAGAGTCCGTATTAGACCCAGGGGTGTCTAGAAGAGACGCCCCTTTTTTAAAATGGGACGTCCTGCGGATGTCCCAAGTGCCAGTGTGTAACCGGCCCTAGTGTTTATAAGTGGTCAAGTGTTGGCTTGGCATCTGGTTGTCAATTGCAAGTATGGCTCTACAAGTAACCTAATCTCTTTACCTTTAGAGAGTAGACATGGCTCACTGATAAAGCACTCTTTTTGCATACAAAATATTACAGGTTCAGTTCCAGCATCTCCATTTTCTCATGCTGTATAGCAAAGTACCATAACAGCCAACATCCACAAAACAGTGATACCTTTATTCTGACAACCAAAATTCACAAAATATATGAAGCATTTGGGTTGGCTGAATAAAAATATCACTGTTTTGTGGATTTTGGATATTACTGTACTTTGCTATATGGCCAACATGACTATCCCAAATATGTTTCATACAGTATAGATGGAACAAAAGGTTTGACAGCACAGCTGAACTTCAAAGTATTAGATAGTGGAATTCAGTGCCACAAGATGAGATACTGCTAACTTAAATGAGTTTAAAAGGGGATTTGATAATTTCTTGGAAGTTAGGAACATCAAGATGACCATATTCCAGTATCAGAGTCAGTATGCCTCTGTGTATCAGCATCTAGGAAACTCATGTTGCAGACTTCCACATTTTCCATAGTCCACTAGGTGAATAGAATGCTGGACTAGAGAGCCTCATGGGCTAAACCAAAATGGCTCTTCTTATATTCTTATTTAAAAAATCTTTCACTGCATTTTTCTGCCTCCCATGTATGATAATCATTTTCCTGGGAGAAAAGGAATGACAGGTTTACTTCATAACAATATTGTATTATAAAATTGATGTGCATTTTAGAAAGGCAAAGGACCATGTCAAAAATTCCCTTTGAAGTGATCTTTTAGGAATCACATTGATTACTCAGCATCACACAGCTGTCCTAGCTCACAAGTGGAGAATCATGGATAAGGCAGGCTGCTGAATATATAAAGAGGTATGGTTAATCTCAAACTGCAGAACCTTGGAAAGCTCCAAAGAGACAGTCCTTTTGAGATGAAACATTCACAAACTGAATCTACATGAATTAGTCCATATAGACTAATTCTGCCACCAGTATATGGACACTGCATGTACACTCTGCAGAGAGAAAGCCTTTGAACACTCAGCTGTATGCACAGTAGTATCCATGTGATCTGGAATCTTCTGTGACTGAGGTTGCCCTTTTTTTTTTTTTTTTTTTTTTTGTAGATAGCCATACAATTGAGATGTTCCTGCTGTACATGCAAATGTCAGAGTGGGGCAAATCAATGTATATAATATCAAGGCTGTGGGTAAACAGCACAGTCTCAGTCACCATTTTTACACTGCTTCAAGTTGTGTCTGTTCTGTCTGGAGCTTAAGTAAGACTTTTTTATCCATCCTAGCTCAGCTCATCTTCCCCAGGCTCTTCTCCATTGTTTAAATTTAGAGATCCTTAAAGTGGTAGGTCTCTGACTTGGATCCGGGTACTCTGTTTCCTCTCAGTCAGCTCCCACCAGATCTCCCCGAAGAGACTGTTCTACAAGAGGCTCATCAGAATTCCTTAGACCCCTCACCATAATTCAGGATCTGTTGTGGCTTTAGATCCTGCCTGAAAGCAGAGCTGGCCAGACAGAATGATCAACACAGAGAAATACTTAAGACCATTGGTGCCACTATGTGGGTGCAGGGAGCATGGATCACACTGGGGGGGGGGTGATGCCACCACTCCTCAAATACCTACTTTTGGGACAGAAATGGGCTGTGGATGTGGTGGAACTGAGGTGAAGCTCAGTGGGAGGAGAAAGGAAAGGCCCCAGAATTTTTTAGATTTCAAATTTCCAAAAAATTTAATTTAAAAAAATGTAGAATTTTTTTAAAAAAATATTATTTTAGAATTTTCTTTAAAAACATTACATTTCAACCAAATCTTCACTATACGTATGTAAATACATTTAGGTTGTGCATATTAAATTGTAATTTGAAAGTATAATTTTAATTTTGCTAGTTGTTTATGTCACAGCTATTAGCATTACGCTCAGTGGTATATGGGAATTACATTTTACGAGTAACATTAGTGCAAAAAAGCATTGCTAAGGATTCTGTATGGTGTGAAACAGGAGTTCAGTGGTCAGTGGGGGGGGTGACACCATGAGTGACCACACTGGGTGACACCTATCCTAGGGATGCCACTGCTTAAGACTATCATATTTTTAGGGATGTAATTGAAACAGCACCCCTGGAGGTACTCCATATGATGCTGAAAGTGACAGATTCCATGGTGCAGCAGCCACTTTGATAAAGAAAATATTATTAGCAAACCCTCACATTGTCAGGTGGTAGTCTCATAAATATGCATGAATGAATTTGTGTCCAGATATATGAAAGCTGCTGATATGGTAAATAAGTGACCGTGCAGTACAGTATAATACAAAGTACAAGGTTTATACTTTTGTATTGTTTCAGCTGTGCAAGCCTGGGGCAACTGTATTTATTTAAATGTGTGGCATATAGTAGATGCCAGCCATTAACTACATTAAAAACTATTTATAATTATCTTCATGGTCTCAATAATGCAGATTTTCTGGTATGTGTACTGTGTCCTTGCTTGAGAAGGTAACATTTACTTTTTTTTCATACCAGTGTAGGGTTTGATATAAATAATGCATGGAGCCATGTTTGTATAGTCCTGCACAGTAAGCTAACATTATGCTAATAGATTATATGAGGAACAAGAGAAACAATGCACCATTCCTTCCTCACTAGTGAAGGTTTTTCAATTGCTGTACCCTTTCCTAATTCAGCTATGGCCATCAACCTGATGATAATAATGCATTCTTCTGAGATGCTCACATAAAACATTGGGTCTGTCTTCCTCTCTCATAATGCTGGAACTAGAACTCATCCAGTGAAACTAGTTGGCAGATGATTCAGGACCAACCCCCAAATATCTTCATATAGCTCATCATTTATGGAACTTGCTTAGATTCCTTTGAAGTAAATTGCACTAATTTTTTTTTTTTTTTGCATTATTTCAACTTTTGTGTTAAACTGTATATATAGGTGCAATTTTGGAAATAATAACTGTGACTTGGATATACAGTGAACCCTCCACATTTGCTGGGGTTAGGGGCACAGGACCCCCATCAGTGGAAAAATAAATTAACTGAGACACCACCACTCTAGGAATCTCTTGGTCCCTGTGGTCAACATCTGCCAGAAGTTGATCAAACAATTGCACTGGTGAACCTAGAGATGCCTAGAGAAGTGTTATCTCTAGGAACCTCTAGGTCTTGCAGCATGACTTTTGGCAGATGTTGACCACCAGGTTTGTACTTGGCCCTTTCCAAGCTCTAGATCAACTATGTACCAGCCTATACTCCCTCTATTCATACCCACTTTCATACCATGTTGGACCACTGTGCTATGCTCTCAGAGACCAAGGGAACGTCTTCATAATGGTGGATCTGGGTGTGATTAACTGACACCTATCTAGGCTTGGTTTTCCCTATATTGAGATGAAATATCTATTTGTGGGAAATATACCCATTGTATCTCAGCCAAGTAAGCTAATTCAACAGCACTTAGCACCCCCTGCTTTTTTTTTTTTTTTTGGTCTAAATATATTTGTTTAGAGCTGAACAATGTCTTGAAAACAGCTGAAGTTATAGCTCTGCTTCTGCTGAACAAAAATGAATGTGAGAAAACACACAGAGAGACCACTTACTATCTGGATTGTGTCACACTCAACAGAGTATTGCAAAGTTTCCTGTGATTCTGTAGCCCCCCCCCCCCCCCCCAAAGCCGTACCCTCTTTTCCTCTTTTCAAAAGAGGGGAGATGTACAGGAACAAGAACTGTAGTCATAGAGGAAGCAAGCAAAAATGAATCAAAGGACTCATTACTGAATCTAGGCTCACTCCAAGAGAAATCCCTTGGTATTTGATGTTACTGTTCACATTATACATGGGTACAAGCACTGAGAAAGTACTGTATTCCAAATGGGGACTAAAAGACTCTCTTTCTGTTTCTCCAGCTTTATAAAAATGGTTTCTAGTATTAGCATTTCTGTATATAACTGCAAATACAATTGACCACTTGCAGGTTATTTTTTCCTTTATTGTTTCTGAAGGCAAGAGTGAAAAGGCATCTGCAGTTATTTGAGTTGCTATACCATAAGACAGATGGCCACAGAGGATGAAGAGCTATATCTCATTTCAGGCACGTGGCTGTACAAGAATGAACTGAAGTCATGTATTAAAATCAAAAAATGCTGAGCACTTGAGTTGAGTTTCCTGCAGTTTTTGCTCTTTGTAACTTCACCAAACTACAAACTTTTCTCTGAAATTATGTATGGACCAGACGCACATACAGTTTAATCTCTGGCCAGGATTCTGGGATTTGTGGTTCAAACCTGGAACAAAAGCACTGCCTTCTTCCCCTTTTTGTTGAGGTGCAGTTGACCTGATGAAAGCCAGCAAGGTGTAGTGGTTTGAGCATCAGACTACTACTCTGGAGATCAGGGTTTGAGTCCCTCTTCAGCCATGGAAATACACTGGGTGAGTCACACACTCTCAGCTCCAGAAAACCCCATGACTGGATTCACCTTAGATTCATGATAAGTCAAAAACAACTTAAAGGTATACAACAACAACCACAACAACAACGTTGACTTGAAAAGGAGAAGGGGAAGCAGAGACATGGGTAGACCCAGAGCACCTTCAGGTTGAGTATAAATACAGTATATTCACTAACTCCCTAATCTGGACTTTCTCCCACAGCCAATTTAGTCCAGGTCTGCCAACAACTTTTTGGGAGCAATGTAATAAGTATCTGCACAATAGAATCATCTGGGTCTCAGGGTTTAGGTAGGGAATAGTGGGAGATATTTCACTGAATTAGATGAAATCCTATTTTGTTTAGCACATTTTTGCTTATTTCAGACAACCTGTGTCTCTGGCCAAGATCCAGGAATGCATGGTTCAAAAATGGAATGAAAATACATTAAAAATACATTCAGTCTTGAAATACATTTAGCACACCCTAGCAAAAAAACCAGCTAAACAAAAAGCAACAATCAAAATAAAAAGACACCCTATGTCTTGAATAAGAGAACAGGAAATAGACCAATGTTTAAACTTGCTTTTTATTATTTCTAATTATATATTTTAAATTGTTCTAATATGGTGAATAAGTCCATTTTAATATTTTTTTTAAAAAAAACAATTTATGCTTCAAATTATATTTGGACAGGTTTGAATTTGTAAGCCTCCTTGAGTCCTACTCAAGGCGTTGTGGGAAAAATGGGGGATAATAAGAATAATAAGGAGTCTTCGATCCAGTCTACATTAATGAGATATAGGTGCCATCAAAGACAACGAGAATTGATTCATGAAAAACATGTCCCATTTATTTCCATACAAGTTAAGTTCAATTAAATTAGGGTGAAATCCATTGGTATTAGTAGGGTTGGTCTCACCCAGTGCAGTAACTCATAGCGTCACCTTTCCCATTGACCTTCTCCCATGCCACACTTTATAGAATCCTTAGTAATGTTATTCATAATATCATAATTCCCATGTATCACTTAATATAATGGTGATACTTGTGATATAAACAACTAGCAGAATTAACATTATACCTTTAAATTAGAATATCATACTGACAACCTAAATGTAATTATATGTACATATGTTTGAAGTAAAAAAAATGGTTAAATGTGATGTTTTTAAAGAAATTTTAAAGCATTTTTAAATTTAAAAATTAAAACTTATTTTTTAAAAAATATTTTAAATTAAAATTTATTTTTAAAAAAGGGGGAGGCCTTTCCTTTCTCTTCCCACTGAGATTTGCCTTACTCACACCATCTCATCAGTGTTTTAAGAGGAACAATGGTGTAATCCTCCTTAGGGTATCGCCTGGTGTGTTCTCCACACCTGTGCACCTCCCTAGTGATGCCCCTGGTTAAATCCAGTCATTAGTTCCAAGTACAGCAGACCCGCTAAATCAATGGAAACTTGATAGATTAACACTTGCATTTAGTCCCCCTGGTGTAATGAGTCTGCTGTAGATGGAACTACCGATAGGCTCTACCCCTTAAGCCAGGTTTGATCTCAGTATAACTAAATACAATGTCAGTGTCCACAATACAGAGACTATGTAGGCAAAACATGTTACTACTGTCCCATTTCTGTTTGAAAAGTACACCAAAAGTAGCTAACACAGTAAAACAGTGGCATGTTCAAATAAAATGAGCAAAAAGAAATGGACAAACTGGCCATAAAAACCAAACAAACTCTTTACCAACCCCAAGAAACAAAATGTTTTTTACACAGCATCAGAAGACCAGGAGTTGCACAAAGAAACCTCCCTAGAGGTTTCTAGCCCAAAAAAACCACAATAAATTAACCTCCCTAAAAGGCTGAGATAATCCCAGAGCCAAAGTAGGAGGGCTGAACAGGATCTGCGTTGTATATTCACTTGCCTAACTTGCAAAGTTGGGTGGTGGGTACCATAGACTAATAGCTGTTCTGAAGACCTTAAAAACTGGCTAGATTAAGAGAAATAGTAGCCTGTAAGGATGCATGACGGTTTATCCTGCAAGAAGCAGACCTCTACTAACAACATTTTGTCGTATATCCCATTCTTTGCCTCTGAGTGTATTGGATACTCCCATGATATTAAAAGATAACGCTATGAATGATCAGAATACACAAGAGTCTTCACATGGTGTTACTGATAAGACACAGGGTAAATGTGACTCATACAACTACTTGGATTCTGCAGAGGAATTCAAAGATTGCTATTAAAGAAGTGTAAATCTGTGGCACAAGATGGAAAAAGGTGCTAAAGGCATTAGCAACATTAATATCAACAACAACAAAAAACAGTAGCGACCAAGTTGAGTGATGGACTACCTTTGTATTACTTGAAATCTACATCAGCCTGGATAAAGAGCCACATGGTTTAAGCAATTATACCAGAGATGGTATAAGGAACATAATGTTACAAAAGGTCACGACTGCTGGCTACTAGAAAGCTCAGCTACAACTAGTGATTTGCCTTCAGAATCTAGTGTTAAAATAATTGAAATGATAATTGGTGCTAAAACATATTTACTCATCTCAGATGTTAGTTTCTTCACTTCTTAGCAGTTGTGCCTCAACTCTAAGCAATTTCCTTTCCGTTTGCTTGGTTAACTGCATTAGAGTTACATGTCAACACAGCCCATTTGTAATTAAAGAATGAGTAACAGAAATGCATTACTCTAGAAATGATGGTGTTTGTCTGACATGTTTGTCCTGTACTGCCATTAGACTTTTGGAATGAACAGATCTGTGCAAAATCACAACCATTCTACCATAAACTGGGTTTAGAACAGAGAAATCTAGTTTCATAGCATTGCATGGCCATGAAGCTCACTGGCTCATCTTGAGACAATCAGACTCCTTTTACATTTAAGGCATTTATGTATTGCCTTTAAGCCCACCAGGGTCCCTGAGGTGATGCACAAAAGATGTACAACTTTTACTCTTAGCTTAACCTACGGAACTTGGAATTAATATATTCAGGGGCAGCTGTCTTGGTCCTGTAGCAAAGTACTACAACATCCACAATCCACAAAATGGTGATGCCTTTACTGTGCCCACCAAAAGGCACACCTGTTGCAAGCTTTCAAAGCTCTACTGGCTTCTTCATCAGGCAAAGATGTTAAAAATCATAATGGAGAAAAAATTATGATGATGTTAGTCATAAGTCTGTATTTTGTCAAACTGTGGCTGTTCTCACTTCAGCTGGTATTGGAGAGACACTCCTGCAGGGAGGCCCCTCCTCTTTCTGGCCATGTGATTACTCTAGGAAATAAAAAAAAGTTCCATTAGAAAGACAAAAAGATATGCTCCTCTAGATCCAAATTGCCTGTCCTTTATGAAGCTACAAGGTCCTTTGTTAGGCAGAGAGCATTCTGCTGAGACAGTGGAGATTATCACATGGAGGAGGCAAGCATCCTTCTTCCATCATCAAATCGTCTCATTCACACAGTTGGGAAGAAGATTATCACACCCTCATGTGCTTATCTTGTTCTTCTCCTGCAGCTAAACTGAGGAGGGATTGTAAACACCCCTCCAGAATGATGCAATTCAGATCCATCATTCCCACTTGTTGAATCCACTTCAGAATCGATTCTTTTCAAAAGAACCACCGAAGAACTAGTGTCCGGAAAGAGTGGGGTTTTTGTGTTTGCCTTGCTTCATCGCAATTGAAACTGAGCACAGTAGAACCGAAACTGGTTTCAGATGGAAACGATGGTCATATAACCCAATCAGCAATTTGCTTTAAATCATAGTGGGAACATGGCCCATGAGAAGGCATTACTCATTGGAAAAGGCAATAATACTGGGAACGGTGGGTGGAAGTAAAAGGAGAGGAAGTCTGCATGCTAAATGAATGGACTGTATTAAAGAGGTCATGAGTGTGAGTTATTTGTGGGGGGTTTGGCCTATGTGGCCATGTTCTGGAAAAAAATTATTCCTGACATTTCACCTGCAACTGTGGCTGGCATCTTCAGAGGCTGATGGCATGGAAATGAGTGAGGATATGTGAATGGATATGTGTGTCTATTTAGTGATCAATCCATTGTCTGTGGTGAAAACCCCTGACTTGGTTGATGTTCATTTCCATGTGTTGATTTTTTATTTTGGTGTTTCTCAGGACTGGTAAACCTAACTTTGCTTACTTTCAGGGATTCTTCTTTCCTGTTGAAGTTGCGTCACTGTGCATTCTGACCTGATAGTTGATGGCATGGTCCAGAATTTCAGTGTTTTCAAATAGCATTTTATGCCCAGGTTGGTTTATAACATGTTCTGCTAGTGCTGATTGTTCTGGCTGGCCCAGTCTGCAGGAGCAAACAAGCCAGCAAAAGGAGGGGGGGGGGAGGAAAATACGATGGGAGAGAAAGAAAAGGAGAAACTGTGAAAACTTGAGCTGCACTAGAAACTCCAGTCAGCTAGATCTTTAAAAAAAAACTTTTAATAATGTAGCCTGCCTTTTCTGCCATTCTCCATTCTGCTCAAATGAAAGATATTACTGTCGCTGCTGAAATGAGCAAGAGAGAACAACTCCTAGGGCAGCATACATAGCCAGTATTTTCCGACTCTCCGTATTTCTGAGATTTTTGTTGAGAAAACCTGTCAAGGATTCTTCAGTCTCTGAGAAAGTTCTCTTCTCCAGTAAAAGTGCAAGGTACCAAATACTTTTTATCATTGTATTTTTCTGCAGTTTGTGCAAAAGATTTCTGTACAGAGCTAACATGTTTTCCATTCCTTTAGCTAAGCACACAAACATCAAAGGACATGAAGCAAGCACAAAAGGACAGACTGATTGATCCATAAGATACTACAGCTTTTTTAACAGTCTGTAGAACAAAGCTATACTTGTTCCAATGTTGTAATTACAGAAATGTTCAGGAAAATGTCTCAAAAATGCACAGTACCTCCAAATCTACATAAACAAAAAGCAAAAACACCGTGCTGTATTCTAGCAAGATGCCTTAATCTGTGTAGCTATGTGTTGTGTCAACCTGTGCAGGAGGACCAACCAAGTTAGAATTTACATCCCTAGCAGGAATGCATATATTATCACTTTTAAAATTTAAATCTGCAAATGATTGTGAAGAGGTGTATGCTTGAATACAAAGGTAGTGTTCCTGCTCAGGAACCAATATTCAGAGTGTTGGGAATTCTGAGATACAACAGTGAATCTTGGTTGACAAAGGAGACTAATCAATTGACAAAGCAGAAGGTGAACAACAACCGATTCCATGCCCAGTCACATACTCACAGGGTCTAGCAGATAATATGAATAATTCAGTTGGCTTTGTAAAACATAAAATTAGGCTTACTTAAAAATATTTTTGTATAATCAAATACATGGTCTAATGAGGAGAGAAAGGGAAGAGAAAATGGCTGCAGGTTAGAGTGATGCAGGAAGAGAGAGTGTTTGTGTGGAGTGAAGATCCTAACACATACACATATTCACACATATGAGTAACATAGAAACTAGCAATTAGTGAGGATGCGGGGGAAATGAGGAAACAAGGAAGCCTCATAGCACAAATGGAGAAATGTTTCTTTGTGGAACAAAGTCTGCAATCTAAGCCATGGAGTCTGAATCCTCTTAGTTAGTCCCAGTTTGAGTAGACCTATTCAGTAAATCATTGAATTCAGACATCTCGTAAATCTAATTGGTTCTGCTGTCCTGCTCAAGTTGAGACTAAAATAACTTTCACATGTTTGGTTTCTCTTGCCTTTTTGGTTTCTCTTCCATGTGTTTTCAAATATCCTCTGAAAATGTGCAAAAATGTTTCTTATTACCTGTACACCATCTATAGATACTGTCAATCTGAGTGGCTTTCAACTGAAGTCTTTCTCATAACAGACATCCTGGAGTTTACAAAGAATAGCAAAATAACCATAAGTGAGAAACTATGAGGCTTATCGCATGCATCTTAATTCAGCTTAGCTATATCCAGTTTAATATTTAATTCGGGCAGCATCCTGATGTTACCAGACAGTTTTTACCTCTGAATTTGCTGCCCTAATACAACCCGGGTCCATCCTCACTTCTAGAACCACTCCTCCCAGCTCTTTTTGGATCCGAGAGTTTCCTGAGTTAAGAAAATAGCTGCCAGAGTGGTTCTGGAAGTGGGATGGACCCAGGCTGTATTCGCGCAAAAAAGTTCAGTGGTAAAAACCGTCTGGTAACATCAGGATGCCATCTGAATTAAATTTTAACCAGATAGAGGTAAACTGAATGAAAATGCATGCAATAAGCCTCTACTTATAGACAAAATATTAACACCACTATGGAGGATGCTGATTTCCTTTTTTCTTTCTTTTTTACTGTAAATAAAAAGAGGTTTCTGAAAATAAAAAAAAAACATGTCCTTGCAGCCTTACCTAGAGATTCCTTTTGATTCCTGCCTGGAAACCAGTATGAATACAATTTAAATAAATAGAGAGGCCATTCTTAATCTTGCTCCATTGTATCCAGAACAGGTGCTATGAAATCCTGGCCTAGAGCAACTCAAACAGCTGATAAAATTCTGAAGTATCTATTTTCTTCGAAGTGAAAAGGGGTTTCCACTGTTCTGTTCTAAGGGACTAGTGGATTAAAGACACTGAGTGTGTTGGATACTAAAAGAAAGGAATGGGCAGCTGAAGCATTTGCCTTTCCAATATAGGGAAACAAATGCTGTAAAGTTTTCTTTAGATGTTCTGCCCACCCCCATCACCCATCAGTCTGAAATAAACTGGTAGTGTCTCTTCTACAGAGAAATGGATATATAGTCGACCACCCGTTTTCACAGACTTGAAGTCATATATTTGAGTTTCCTTTTTCGCAGGGGGGTCTGGAATGGATAAAACAGAGGGCCGACTTTATTCCAAGCTGCCAGAAGATCAGAATA
Source organism: Sceloporus undulatus (assembly GCF_019175285.1). Lineage (NCBI taxonomy): Eukaryota > Metazoa > Chordata > Lepidosauria > Squamata > Phrynosomatidae > Sceloporus > Sceloporus undulatus. Next base: position 169,573,651 of record NC_056526.1, on the reverse strand, counting down.
GCAGTTCAGGGGAAAGCAATAGCTGCAGCCCAGTAAAAACAGGGTTTATGTATGTATATGTCTCTTTATATGCCTGTTCAAGAATTGACGTCTATTGGAACAGCCCTCTTCTGTGTCCCACAAGTAGGGGAAATACATTGTAGGAGGGCATGAGAGAGGGCCTTCTCTGCAGTGGTACCCCAGTTGTGAAATCACCTTCCTTTGGAGGCCCAATAGGGACCAACATTGGCACAAAGTCCTAACTTGGCTTTTTACTAAATCCTTCTGATTTAATTGTTTTCATCTGGGCTGCATCTATGTTATATTTGCACTATTTTAAATTGTTTTATCTGGTTATCAATTGTCTGGGTTTTTTTAATGTTAAACTAATATATTTTTAATCTTTTTAAATGACTGTTACTATTTATTGCTTTAGACTGATATTATTGTAAGCCACCTTGAGTTTGTCAGATATAGGGTGGGATATAAATATTTTAATTTTAATTTTTTTTAAAAAAAGTCACCACCACCATCTTTTCCCCAAGGTCTGAACTGTGTAGTTGGAAATCTGCCATACAAGCATTGTGGAAACAGTGTCCAGCCACCATCTGTAGAAGAAACAACCTGTCAGAGACAGAGAGAAATGGAGGCTTGCAGAGTCATGCAGAGAGGGGAGGAAAGAGGAAGACACAAATGGAGACTAGCTGAGACAAAGACAGGTCTAATGGAGAGGAGAAAGCAAGCTAGAGCATTCCTTGGGTTGCAGCTTGAAAGAGAAAAGGAAGTTCTGTTGAAAATGTAAAAAGAATTCTGGCAATTGGCTACATATGTGGTGGTCATGCCCTGTGATAGAAAAAATTTGGAGACAAATACATAAATCAATTCATTCTATTCTAGATATTTCTTTTCAATTTATACCAGAACTGTATCTATTAAATATGTGTTTACATGGTCTGAAGTCATCCTCATCGGATGATGTGTTTCCTGAATGAGAGAGAGAGAAAATTATCCTGAATTTGAATGAATGGATGGATAAGATAGACATACCACAGTTGGGCATGGACTATACATTTAATATTTTAATATATACTACACACCCTCCAACTATCCCAGTCTGGCAGAGACAGTTCCAATTAAATCCTCTGCTATCCCACTTTTTCATCTACTTTGAAAACATCCCAGTTTCTGTTTCTTCTTCCCACTTTCACCCTTTGTTTCTAACTTACTTCAGTTGCTGCGAAATAAGTGCAAAATGCATATGTAGTTTGTATTCAGTTAATTCATCAGTAAAGAGAAAAGAGAAGGGGGCAAAATCATGCCCTTCCCAGTAGACCCAGGCAAAAACACCATGCTGCAGCCTCTCCTAGTTTGTGTGTTCTTTCTCATTAATAACATTTGCCATCTTGTTATTTCAAGGGGACCTTGAAACAGTGGTACATGCTCTGGTAACTTCTCGGTTGGACTTCTGTAACGCGCTCTACATGGGGCAACCCTTGTACCAAACCTGGAAGCTTGAATTAGTGCAGAACATGGCAGCCAGGCTGGTCACTGGATGTTCCAGGACCAGCCATATAACACCTGTTCTGCATGATCTACATTGGCTGCCTATACGCTTCCGGGCACAATACAAGATGTTGGTTATAACCTATAAAGCCCTAAATGGTTTGGGCCCAGGGTACTTGGAGGACCGCCTCTCCCCATATAATCCGCCCCACACACTCAGGTCAGCCGGGAAGCAACTTTTGGTGGTTCCACCTTCGAAACACTCTGCGACTGCACAAAGGGCATTTTCAATCTCAGCCCCGCAGTCATGGAACTTGCTTCCCGAAGAGCTCCACTCAACCCCCCTCCCTCGACCTTTTTAGGAAGAGACTCAAAACCTTTCTCTTCGAACAAGCTTTCCCCCAGTTGTTGTAACGCTTCCCTTCCCCCCTCCTTTGCACTTGCACTTTAGCTAGTTTTTGTATGGTTCTTAATTTGTGTTTTTAACTCTTGTTTTTAATGTTGAATTGCTGTACATTGATGTTTATACTTATCGTTTGTTGCTATTAAGATGTTGTAACCTGCCTTGATCTCAAGGAAAGGCGGGCTATAAATAAACAATTTATTTATTATTATTATTATTTATTATCTTGACCACACTCCAATGTTGCTTGGCTGCACATGTTCCAGTTTTCATCTTTGAAATGTTGTAGGGTGTATATGCTATGCATTGATATTTTTAATATATATCATCGTTGTCATGAAATTGTGTTACCGTTCATTGCAAAATACTGAATTTAGCAGCAGCAAAACATGTAAGAGAAGAAATGTGAGGGATAGAAACATTCATTGTACACAGCACAATATTATATTAAGTAGAGGCAAGAGAATTATAAGACCTATACAATTACCTGGTAGCACCACTGGGTAGAGCTCTTTTCTTCTGCCACTTTTCTGGATACATCATGTTAGAAACATTCACATAGAACTGGAAGCAAGCAAAATGCGTAGATCCACAGTTCCTGGTTGCTAGGCGACAGCATAGAGATGCACGATATTTAATGCGTAAACGTGTATATTTACAACATTGGCTCTGTGGCTTTGGGAATATGTGTGGGGAATAACTCAACTGACAATGATGTATAGAGCAAGCCCAGCTAAGAGGAAAACAGAATGTTGGGGTTGGTAAATGATGATGATCCAGTATATAACAGGGACATGGACTGTGATGAAAAAGAAAAACAAATAAGGGGGTAAAGATAAAAGATTCCCATCTAGATTTTCACTGAGTTCACTTACATTTTCTTATTTCACATTAGATTGTAAAATGTGTGTTCTTACACAATGAACACACACTTTTTCCTGCATTTTTTATCATATGTGGTACTCACTTGTTTTGCCTCAATCCAACTAGCACATTGCTGGAATTACAGGCTCTACCAGCACAACGTATTACTTCAGTTGAGTTTTAAGAAATACAGTGCAAGGATACAAAGAAAAGGGGGATAGGCAAAATTACCAAAGGAATTGAATCTTGAAATAGAAGAGTTCTAGGTGTGAATGATTTTCAATATCACACTCTCTGCACCACTAGAAATTTGGAGACTGGTTGAAAAATTCATTTGGGGGATAGGTTTTTGTGGTGTTTTCGGGCTATGTAGTGTTCTGGAAGAGTTTAATCCTCTGAAGATGCCAGTCAGAGATGTTGGCGAAACATCAGGAATAAACTCTTCCAGAACACTGCCACATAGCTCGAAAACCCCACAAAACACTATGGATTGTGGCCATGAAAGCCTTCGACTTCTCATTTGGGGGACATAATTCTTACTGTTGAAGGATAACTACTTCCTTCTCTACTTCCCCCACGTGTAGTTACATCTTTGATTAGAATGTTTTTTAAGAATGAATATGCTTTAAAATGAAAATGATATGAAGTAGTATGTTTCATAGAAATACTTGGATGTCTTTATTTGACACATAATAGTAGAGTTGGCCCTCCTCATTTGCGGCTTTGATTATTTACAGTTTTGATTAATATGTTCTCTCTAGGAATGTCTAGGTCCTCCAGTGCAACACTGCCAGAAGCTGACCATAGTGTTGTGCTGGAGAACCTAGGAGTTCCTAGAAAAAACATTTCTCTAGGCTTTTGTAGGTCCTCCAGCACGATTCTATAATCAGCTACTGACAGATGTTGACCAGAGAGTTGCAATGGAGGACTTGGATGTCCTTCACCCCTAACCACAGAGAATGTGGAGGGACCACTGTATATGGTTTGGTTCCCAAGAAAATTTAACTTCAGAAAGCTCACAAAAGTAAAGTCTTCTCCCTCCTGCCGCCACCACCACTGCCCAGCTTCTCTTGAACAATGTGGATAGGGCATGAGAAATGCACAGGAAAGAGGAGACACTAAACTTTCTTTCCATGAGATTCCTCTAGTTAACCAGCCTTAAAATCCAATTCTCTTTCTCCTGCACCCCCTGATCTCCCCAAACAACCTTTGGAAGAGGCACAGGAAAAGACAAGGAATTTACATTCTGTAGACTTCTTTAAGTTAACTTTTCTTAGAATCCAGGACTACATGTTTCATTGTGGAGTTCTTTCAGGGAAACATGTTAAGGCTGTCATTCAGTTGATGTTCATTGTCTTGTAGACGGAATTCATGCATTTCAAATAGGGAGGTAAATTCTTGTTTGTCTCATTCTTGCATGCAAGAAGAAGAAATTATAAATATGTCTCACTTTTAATCCAGACAAGACATTTTCTCTCAGTCTCCCAAGAGTATTTGAATTTGTAAAAAAGATTTTTGAGTGAATTCTGTAAATGACATAAATTGCATAGATGATAGCTGTTACCTTTTTGCATTGTTTTAAAAATTAAAACCATTAGATGGATTGTGGGGGTCTTTTTACACAATCAGGCCACCATCTGCCCCTGTTCACTCACTCATTTGCACATGCTCTCTCCCTCTCCCTCTCTCTCCCTCCCCCCCTCTCTCTCACAGGCCTCAGTCCAACATTCCCTTGGTGTAGCAAAAGTATCCACATGTGGACCTGTACTATGCCGAGTCTCCAGTTTACTGTAAAATCCCTGAAGTCTCCTGGTCATTTCATGTTTCACCACAAAAGGGCAGGATAAGTATGGAACATATGGCTACATCCCCATAGCCAGACACACAATGAACTTTATCGCACGACCCCTGGAATGGGCCCATTGTGTTCTAAAAAGGGGTTGTTCTGGGGATGGAATGGGCCCCAGAACGCATCTTACCGCATTCTGGAATACCTCCGCTGCCACCGGATGTTCCAATCACGGCCCACATCCGTTCCAGGGGACACAATTTCCAAGAACACTTTGGAATAGTTCTCGGAAATCGCACCCCCTGGAACGGATGTGAGCCACGATTGGAACATCCGGCGGCAGCGGCAGCATTCCAGAGTGTGGTAAGATGTGTTCTGGGGCCCATTCCGTCCCCAGAACGACCCCTTTTTAGAACGTTCCAGGGCCTGTGCAATAAAGTTCAATGATTATGGTAGCACTGAGCCACTTGGATGACACCAGACAGATCTCACTACTGATGTCATCATTTTGCATCTGGCAATGGAGAGGTAATCTCTAATCCTGTCTGCTGTTCGTGAAGCATGGAATGGCTATAGTCAGTAGCATCACTAGGGGTGTGAGGGGTGCAGACAGCACTGGGTGACACTCCAGAAGAAGGGTGACACCCAGCTGAGCAGCCCCACATACATCTCCCTGCCCAGTCCAGCTTTACTCACATGTAAAGCCACATTAGGCAAGGCGGGAGAGGCTCAGGGCACCTCTTCCTCCCTGCCCGGTGCAATTTACTCACATGTAAAGCAGCACCAGGCAGGGAGGTGAGGGGTGCCAGTTTGACCCTGTCCTATGAAGTCCTACCCCTAAAGCCTGGGTGACGCCCCTATGTGGGACACCACTGGCTATATTCAAGGGCTTTACAGTAAGTTGGGGAAGACTTGGGGCACTGCAGAGGGAGGGAGGGAATACCAGGCTCTACAGCACAAAGTAAAGGGCACCAACTTAACCATTTTTATGTACTTAACAGAATTCCAGCCACCCTCTCTCTGTGTGTAGGTGTATGCTTTGTTTCACAAAAAAGAAAAGACAGCCATATTAAACAGAACAATTTCTGTGCAAATGATGAGAACCTCAGCAACAAACAAAATGATCCTTGTCTCTCTCATTCACATGTTGGAAGTGACAACTCGCATGAAGCCTGGTGGTTTCACACTGAGCCAGCCTTTTTTTTGCTACAAGCTCATTTTCAACATTATCATCTGACATGCAAGAGGCTCAGATTACAGTAGCTGGGGAGAGGAGAGGCATGTTTGGAAGCTGGAATAGTGTGATCTCACTCCTCCACTGCCATATAAACTTGACACACATTTTGAAGTAGTGTGAAAAAGGTTTGCTTTCATCTGTTCCTTTAAAAAACATGCTCCCATAACTCTGAATTAAGAAAGACAAACAATATGTTACCTTCCTTCACTGAAAATTGCCAAACTCATCTCAGACAATATAAGGCAGTTGACAGCAAAAAGGTCAGGGAAGCACTCATCATTATTCTGTTTTGTTATAAAAAATAATTGTTCATTTGTCTTTTCATGTAGTGGGGGAGCTCATTCCTTTTTTGTGCTCGTGACCCTTCCTACCATGGCTATCATTCTTCAGAGCAGTGGGCAGAAAATTCTTTGAATTGTTTTAATGTTTCTGTTGTACAAAATGTAGAACAAAATGGGGACTATGTAGATGTTTTTCCCTTTGCCCCAGAAGTCAGCCACAGAGCTTTATTTTGACAATACTTTCATAGGGCTGTCAAAGAATAATTAAAATTACGTATTTGCAACATTCTACAATACTATGTTGCAGAATGTTATACTGAAACACTTCAGAATCCCATAAACATTTTAAGAAGTTGGAGAAACTAGACACTGATTATTTCACCATCTGCCATTGCATTCTCTCCAACTTTCTCAGTTTTGCAGAGACAGTCCTGATTAATACTTTATCATCCCAATTTTTCAGCTGCTTTTAAAATATCCATTTTTTGTTGTTGTTGATATTGCTGTCCCAACTGTTGTGGGACCTAGATAGTCATGAAATGATGAACTTCAGGCTGCTTTGGGACTACAATGGATTTGTAGCCATCCTAGTTCTCCATACATCTTCTGAGCTCTGGGTCCCAGTCACATGGCATCCTGTGTTACATCAGAAACACCTTATGTTCAGTGATATGCATGACGATGTTGGTGGTTGCAATGAATGCATTTAGCGTGTATTTTGAAGAGGTCTTCCCACCAGTCAAGAAAGAGATCTATTTCCCATGGCATATGATTGTCCTCAATTGCATACTGTACATTTGCATTTAGTGTACTCCATTTTGTGATTGGTTTTGGGAGGCAAATTCTACCCTGGTATGCAAGTCAGATTGCTGTAGCTTATTTCTTTGAGGAAACCCTGTTAAGAGGGCAAACTTCCTCATCATAGGTAGCATGCATTTAGTTTGACCCTTAGCATTATTTGTAATGCAGTCTAGATCGTTTGACTCTTTCTTCCCACAGTTTGGCAAGTTACCTGTTACTGTACTTGGAAAGTAACTAGTTGCTCTTACTAATTACAGTGCTAAGTAAAGTAATTCATCATGTTCTTTGTTTCATTTGTTGTTGTTGTTGTATCCCTTCAAGTCATTTCTGACTTATGGTGACCGTACTAAGGTGACGCTATCACGAGGCAAGATATGTTCAGAAAGAGTTTGCCTTTGCCTTCCTGTGCGGCTGAGAGATTGTGACTTGTTTAAGATCACCCAGTGGGGGTTCCATAGCTATTCCATGGGGATTTGAAGCCTGGTCTCCAGAGCTGTAGTCCAGTGCTCAGACTACTACACCACAAATGCTCTCTGTTCATTTCACTACTAGTTGCTTTTCTATTACTTTGTGTTACATTTTTGAGAGGAAGAAAGTCAGGATTGATAAAATAAAGCTTTTTTTAAAAATTCAGCCAGAATGCTTCTGAAGTGTCTGTTAGATGTTACCTTTGAAAATAACTCAAACCCATTACTCATTAAACCAATAAAGTAACTTCATTGTTTCTCACTGTATTGCTTTTGAAGTATAACTTCATTCTACCTTAATTTCCATGTGAAGTAACTAATTTCAACCTTTCCTGCAGACTTGTATGCCTGTTGTCTTAATTCCAGTCTGAATCAAATAATTGGTTAGGCAAGACCTGGTGTGCTTCAAAATTCAAAATATTCTAGGTTTTGAGAAAGTTTTCAATCAGGGAAATCTACATTGCTTACTCAATAACTTCCATTGCTTTCCATGGTTTTAACAAAATGAAACTATCATCATTTTTGTAACACTCAGTCCTGAGTATTTATAATTAGGTAGGTCTGCAGTGCTGATATGCAGGCTGTAAACTATGGCGGGTTACAGACCGCCTGTTTGGGGTGGGCTGCACCCGCCCGTTTCCCCAGTGTATCGGGGCCTCAGCTGCCAGACTAGCAGCCTCCGAGGCCCCGATCCGCCACTTTCCAGGCTGCGGGGAAGCAGCAAAAGGCCCCTTCCCCGCAGCCTGAAAAGGGGTGTCCTTGGGGCTTCAAGCCCCAAGGTCACCCTGCGGCGGCGGGGAGTAGGAGAAAGGGGCCGCTTGGCCCCTTTCTCCCTTGCTTTTCTGGGCGCAGCCGTCTGAAGCCTGCGCCCAGCGACGCAAAGCGGCGACGCAAACCAGGAAGGAGCTCCAAAACAGAGCTCCTTCCTGGTCCGCGCAAAGGGCACACTAAGCGCCCTGGCGCAGACCGATGACATCACGTCCGCGCCGCCCCGTATAGAGGTGGCACGGTTGTGACATCGTCATGGCGGCCCCATGTGGAAGGGGAGCCATCATTTTGTATGGACTCAGTCCGTACTAGGGTTAGGGGGGTGAGGAAGCACCGCACCTTCCTAACCTTAGTACGGACTGACTCCGTACTTTCATGGCGGTTTGTAACCCGCCTATAATTATTTATGGACAAGTAAGTCTTTTCAAGTAACTCACTGAGTAAATCTCATTGATTGATCCTTCAGTCCTGCTACCTGTCAGGTATATCTGGGGGAACACAATAATAATAATAATAATTTGTTTTATTTATATACTGCTATTCCAAAGATCATAGCGGTGAACAGCAAGTAAGCTAATTAGCAAGTAAGCTAATTTGCCCCCAACAGTCTGGGTACTCATTTTAGCGACCTTGGAAGGATGCAATCCTGAGTCGAGCTTGGACCCTTTTGCTGGTCTTGAACTTGCAACCTTGTGGTTTCAAGTGAATGGCTGCAGTACAGGCATTTAACCACTGTGCCACCAAGGCTCCTGTGAAAAGGACTTCTCAGTGACTGTCTCCAGGCTCTGGAATAACATACCTAGGAAGACTAGATTGGTTCCTCCCTGTCCTAACATCTGTAGGTGAAACACTTTTTATTCCAACAGGCTTTTAGAAACTATTTTGTAAGAAAATGTGTTTTCTTAGTGTATTGTCCTTTTTAGCTTTTAAATGGGTATATTTTTAATTATTGTAATTGTTTATGATTCAATGGCATTTTAAATATAACTCTTTTGTTTCAGTGTCTTTGTGTTTTTATTTGAATTTATTTTTATCTTGTAAACTGTTTTGAGTCAGCTTTGGGAGGGGATATGGGGTATAAATAAGTCAATACAACTTATCTCAATAAAATACAATACAGTAATTGTACATTGAGAAGAATAAGGATTAACATGATTGCATCTTAAGTGCTATTACACAGAGCAGGGTGCAGGCTTGTTCTCTGCTGATCCAGAAGATAGACCAGGCCTAATGGTTCTAAGTAACAGGAGGGTAGATTTGATTGAATTTTAGAAGGAAGTTGACAATAAGAGTGTTTTGGCAATAGAACTAATTACCTATAGCCTTCTTGCATGTTAAAAGGAAGCTGAGACACAGCAAGAGACATGCCAGTTTCAGTAAAGCCTTCAACAAGATTCCCCATGACATTCTTGCAAACAAGCTTGTAAAATGTGGGATAGACAAAATAACTGTTACATGGATTTGTAATTGGTTGACTGGCCGAACCCAAAGGGTGTTCAACAATGGCTCCTTTTCACCCTGGAGAGAAGTGACCAGTGGGGTCCCACAGGGCTCTGTATTGGGCCCAGTGCTATTCAACATCTGTATCAATTACTTGGATGACAGAATTGGAGGCATATTTATCAAATTTTCAGATGATGACAAATTAGGAGGAGTAGCTAATACCCCAGGACCTGAATAGATTAGAATGCTGGGCCAAAGCTAACAAAAATGAAATTCAACACAGAGAATTGTAAGGTACTGGAAAAATGAAATGCACAGAGATAGGATGGGCAACACCTGGCTGAATGAAACTACATGTGAAAGGGATCTGGGAGTCCAAGTAGACCACAAGTTGAACATGAGTCAACAGTGCGATGCGGCAACTGAAAAGGCCAATGCAAGTTTAGGCTGCATCAATAGAAATATAGTGTCTAAATCAAGGGAAGTAATAGTGTCACTCTATTCTGCTCTGGTCAGGCCCCACCTGGAATATTGTGTCCACTTCTGGGCACCACAATTCAAAAAGGACATTGAGAAACTGGAGCGTGCCCAAAGGAGGGCGACTAAAATGGTGAAGGTCTGGAAACCATGCCCCATGAGGAATGACTTAGGGAGCTGGGGATGTTTAGCCTGGAGAAGAGAATACTTGAAGGGATGTTTAAATACTTGAAGGGATGTCACATTGAGGAGGGAGCTAGCTTGTTTTCTGTTGTTGCAGAAAGGAGGACCCAGAGCAATGGATGTAAGCTCCAGGAAAAGAGATTCTACCTCAACATTAGGATGAACTTCCTGACAGTAAGGGCTGTTCGACAGTGGAACACACTCCCTCGGAGTGTAGTGGAGTCTCCTTCCTTAGAGGTCTTTAAACAGAGGCTGGATGGCCATCTGTCGGGGATGCTTTGATTGAGATTTCCTGCATGGCAGGGGGTTGGACTGGATGGCCCTTGCAGTCTCTTCCAACTCTACGATTCGATGATTCTATCTCTCTTCATGCTCTTGAAGCACTTCCATTCTCTTTCTGAGAGATACAGTCATAAAAGCATGTATTTTATTGCACTGGAAAAAATTGTTTCGCAAAAGTATGCTTTTACTACCATCTCCCTCTGGAAGGAGAAAGGATGTGCTACAACATCAAGAGGAGGGGTAAGCAGAAACCCAGTGCTCTCTTGCTTTGACATGCAATAAGACTCCTGGAGAGATGGTGGTGTCTCTTTCTCTGAACATCTTCAAAAAGGGATTGGAGAGACTGCTAGGGATGCTCTAGCTGGAGTTCCTGCACTGAGTAGAGGCTTGAACTTGATGGCCCATGGGGCCCTCCCAATGCTATAATTTAGCAATTTTTTAATGGACTGGCACCTGAATAGGCATATATAGGATTGCACTGTTAGCTCCTTTCAGAGAATTAATGGGAAACAGTTCCAAGGGTAGAAAGAAAGAATGGCTACAGTCATCTTAAGGATGTAATACTGATGCCCAGATTGTTTATTAAAAACAGTTCTTGGCAGTCTTATATGAATTGCATAAGGCTTCATCTACTGGGTTGATACTTGTCAACAAAATGAATTCCCGAAGAATCTCCTAACCTACTTATTGTTTATTGTTTCTCCACAATGAATTTCCCCATGCGCTCAGCTTCTGGGAATCAGGGCCCATTTACATTACTGAAGAGCTGTACCTGGTTTTAATTAGACACAGAAACGCCATCTTAGGAGGCTTCTTAGCTTTCAGCTCAATTGCTAGAAGGAATGGGTTGTCAGAGAAGTGCATTTAAAAATGCAAAATTAAGATAAGTTTACTGAACCCTGGGTAAAAGTTTGTTACCAAGCACAAATCTTAATTGCATAATCTGTGTTATTATTATCATTATTAGTCACAATGGTAAAGAACACAAGAAACAGCCCTGAAAATTAACTACTTTTACCATTTTGCTTGATGAAATGCCTCATCTCTCCATCCCTCCCTTTTTTTTAACAACTTCTTCTAAACTTTATGTATACTCTTGTAGGAAGTATGAGGAAGAATATCATCTAGAAATTGTGATGACTGTGAGAACACAATTTTTGACCAAGTTGCACAGCTTTAAATATCAGGCTAGCAGTCCCAGATCCATAGACAAAGGTGTTTAAAGCTCATGTGCATGTGCCCAAGTAGATGTTCAAAGGTGAAGGGAAGCTGCTAAAAAAGAAAAACCTCAGGAATTATGTCTCCATAAACAGAATAAAATAAGAATTGCCAGGGATGTCATATACTTGTATATACTTGTTTGTACAAGTATCTGAAGTCATCAGATTTTCCTTTCCAGTTTTTAAAATCAGTTTATTATTAAATTAATGTATTTCTTGCCAGGATCCTACATCAATGTCTTAGAGCCTGTACAGACTGCCCCTTTTAGCACCAGATCGGGGCCACAAAAAGGACACCGTAGGCTCCGGCACCAAGGCTTTTCAGTGCTCCTTTGGCCCTGTGTCATCTAGACACACCACCAGAGGAGCGCCGTGACACCACCCACCGTGTGGTTTGGCATGTGGTGTAACACTGGCCTGGGGGTGTAGTCTGGGCGTGCGTCATATGAACACCATGTCCCAACTCCACCCCGAGGCCAGCCTTAATGATCCCTGATGGTCTGTATAGCTTCTTAGCTGTGAAAGTGTAAGTATAGTCTCCTAGTCTCACTCTAAACTTACCTTGACAGTTAGCAGCCCCTCCAAGCAATAAACTGGGCGAACAGGGCACAGTAGGATGACCTTTCCAGCTTCCTTCCACCAGAAATATGTAGTGTGACAAGTAATTGCCATAGGGGTCTTGTTTCTGAGGGTCACATAGTGGTTTGCTAGCCGGAAGCTGCTAGAAAAGTCATCCTGCTGCACCCCAATTGCCAGCAGAACATACCCCCATTATTCAGAGCAGCTCCCTAGAGTTTAAGGTGGGATACAGGGGACATTTACAATTCTGAGAATAATGGCACTATCATGAATACATAATATAGCTGAATGCAAAGCAGTTACAGTTTTGTAACTCTTGGTTATGAATCCATAACTGTAGTACATGATGCTAACCTATATCCTGCCTCACTACCTGTGAGATTCTAGGAACTGTAGCCCAAATCATTAATTTTGCAAAGTTGTACCCAGTTAAGTTAATGGGTTAGTACAGAACTGAGGCAGAAGATGACAGCATTACAGTCAGTCCTCTGTATCCAAGAATTCTACATCCAGGCATTTAACCATCCACAGTAAATTTCCACCTCAGGTTGAAAATGTTTTTATTTAAAATCCAAAATGCAAAGCTTGATTTTACCATTTTATATAAAGGATACCATTGTATAACATCCTTATATATAATGAGACTTGTACAGTGGACCCTTGTTATACGCTGGGGTTTGGTTCCAAGATCCCCCATGTATAACAAAATCCGTGTATGCTCAAGTCCCATTAAATATAATGATATAGCAAAATGGTGTCCCTTATAAAAAATGATTTAGATCAAACACCTAAAATTCAATGTAAATACAAAACAAACAAAAAAGCCCGGTTTGGCAGCTGTCTACTCATTGTTGCTCTGTCCCACTGGATAATGTGTACCAGCTGGGTGATGCCATAGAAATAGAACTGAAAAGGACAGAATTTATTATTGGCTCAATATCCAAGAGATCTCTGATTGTAGTGTTGGAAACAAATATGTTTCCAGCCCTTAAACTTAAAAAAAAAATAGGCTTGATGGCAGAGATAATACAGTTGGCCCTCCATATTCATGAATTCTTTATCCGTGGATTCAAACATCCACTTGAAAATATGTGGTGTGACAAGTAATTGCCATGTTGTTGTTGTTGTTGTTGTTATATTTCTTTATATCCCTCCCTTTACCCAGAGCAGCTTACAAGATTAAAAACAGTACCATTAAAACATAGAAAAATGTTACATTAAAACAGGATTAAATTATTACAATATTAAAACAGATTGCATTAAAATACTTTAAAAGAATACAACATCCAGCTTGTTCTTTAAAAACTTTCTGCTTTAAAAGCCTATCTGTAGAGGAAGGTCTTTGCCTGCCAGCAGAAGGCCAATAAGGAGGGAAGGGAGTTTCACAGTCTAGGGGCAGCCATGGAAAAGGCTCTCTCATGTTCCCACCAATGGTGCTTGTGATGGGGGTGGAACAGAGAGAAGGGCCTCTCCTGGGGATCTCAGACCCTGGGCTGGCTCATACAAGGAAAATATTGTTTTAAAAGTATAAATTCCCAATATAAACCTTGATGTTGGCATTTTATACAAGGGATGCCATTTTACTATGCCATTCTATTTAATGTTACTTGAGCATCCACTGATTTTGGTATCGACACAGGCTCCTGGATCCAAACTCCAGGCCCATTGTAGATAGTGAAATGACCAAAGCCAGAGAAGGAGATTTCTAGTGTTTCTAGAGGTCAAGGCTTCACTACCTACTGAGTTCCTTGCTGTTCTGTTATCAGACAGAATAAATTACTTGAAAATAGATATATGTTTTCAATATATACAAATTTGGTGTATGAGTCAAATAATTTAGCTTTTCTCATCACAGATGTTGGGATTTTTTATTTTTTATTGAAAGTGCACATGGATCTGAGAATTAATTGTCCTTTGCATTCCCCACCTACCCCTGCACTCATAATTGCTGCAGTATAAAGTGGAAGAAGAGCCATAATCAAGCAATTCCAGGGGGGAGCAGTTGTGCCAAAGAAAGTATTAATCTGTTCTGCCAAAGAGAGTATGGTGTATCTTTAAAAACGTCCATGGCATAGCAAGTCCATGACTAGTAGTGCAATCCTATGCATGCATAGGCCATGCTGATATGTCCTGGAGACAGCAAGGCCAATAAGCTAAAACATAATCAGAACAAGTCAAAGAACCAGGTGGGTGAGTCTTGGGTTCAAGAATTTGGTAACCTGATAAACGATCTGTTCTTGAGGAGTTTACACTATCTTTGAAAAATTCTATGTGTAGTCTAGGGACTTTCTTTAATCCAGCCTTGTCACTGCAAATCCAGGTGGCCTCAGTGTCCATGTTTGCCTTCTGCGGACACTACAGCTCTTCTTGGATAAACAGAGTTTAGTTACCAATTTCCTCTCCTGCTGGGACTATTAGAGTGAGTTTTGTATAAAGATGCCCTGGAAGACAAGATGGATGTTATAGTTGGTCCACAATGCAACAGCCAGGATGATAGCTGTCACAGACCATGTAAAATCAGTTCTGAAGAACTTGCACTGGTTGCACTGAAATCCATATAGTAATGTGGACCTGTTGAGCTCCAAATGACTTGAGACCAAAGTGTCTAAGGAACACTTCTCCCTTACTTATTTTCTTAGGCTTGTAGGAGACCTATTTTGTGATCCCATCTTTGGAGAAGTACATTGCTTGTTGATCCCAAGACAGGGGCTGCTCTTAGGTGACAACCCAGTTTTGAAATCCCTTTCCCTAAGACAGTGGTACTTGGACTTTTTACTCTTGGGATCCCCCTTTACATCTACATGTGGATGTTGTCCTCCACCCCACTTGACGTAGTATATGAATAAAAATATTTGTTGATTTAGTGTGCTTGTTTTCACTTGCACATTCTTGTATATTCCTATTTTAACATTTTATAAGGAAATAACATTGTTCAAATTAGAAGTTTTATTTAAGTTAATTCAATATTTAACTCAATGCATGTATAAATTTTACACATAAAAAGTTTGAGAAGAGCAGGAAGAGGGATAGGGCTCACAAGTTTCCCACCCTCTTCCTCTTGAGCAACTGTCACCACCCCCAGGGGTCCTGCCCCACTGTTTGAGAATCACTGTCCTAAGATATATTCCTGGTATCAATCTTATTCTCTTTGCAGCAGCAAGTTTAAACCTGTATGTTCAACTGGGCTGTTACAATGTATTTGGCCCTTGCTGTGGCTTAATTCATACATTCATTTTTATTACCTGCATTTTATATTTTTATTACAATTATTTATTTAAAAGTGTTAGTTTATTGCTTGTTATTTAATGCCATCATTACTTGCTTTGGGATAGATAGATGGATAGAAAATAATTTAACATAAATAAATAAAGGAAGCCTCTTTAATTCAAGTTAGCTCACAGAAGGTAAATTTCTTAAGAACTCAAGCTGGATTTTCCCGACTTTTCTTTTCAACGCAACTGCAGCCATCAGTAGAATGGAGGTGCCAGTTAACATAGGCAGCAAAGGAAAGAGGATACTTAACTCATGCTGTTTTCTAAATATAAAACCTAAAAATAAATCCTACATTCTACTGTTGCTACCCAGAAACTCCCATGCATAGCATATCTCGCAGGGAAAGATAAAAATGTAAAGAGGTCCAGTGGATCTCCCACTTCAGATATCTTTTATACTGTGATATCTGGTGCTAGAAACAGAAACAGAGTGGTGTATATATATATATAATACAGCTAGTGCCAGCATAGATTCTGACTATAGATAGTTGCTGGTGCAAGGGAAGGTTGGTTCACATGCATTGTCCAGGGGCAGGAACATCACTAGGGGGGTGCAGGCTACACCAGGTAACACCCTAAGAAGACATGATACCACTGCTCCCCAAATGTCTGCTTTTTTGTCAGAAATGGGCCGTGGCATTTGACCATATCCCATTAAACCCTGGAGCTCAGCAGTACAGAAGGCTCATTGGGCAGAGAAAAGAGAGACCTCAGGTTTTGGTTTTATTCTTCAAATTTTCTTTTAAAACATGTTACCCAATTTTCACTTTAATCACATGAAACTATATTGTTGTAAATATATCTTACTGTGGGTATGGTATCGTAATTTAATAACTTTAATTTTGCTAGTTATGTTACAACTATTGCCATTACATTCAGTGATATACGGGAATTACAATTTATCAGTGGCATTAGTACAAAAACATTAAGGATTCTGTATGGTGTGGTATGGGACGAGGTCAATGGAAGGGTGACACTATGAGTTACTGCACCTGATGATGCCAGTCCTAGTGACACCACTGTGCCAAAGAACAGCACAACTAAGTTCTACAGATATGAAAGATACTCACAGTTTTTAATCATCCTTGATGAGAAAAGTGCCGTCACAAATTCAGACACATTGACAAAAAAAGATAATACTAGTAATAATAAATTGCTATAAGATTTGTCACATTTCAGATTTTAAAAAAAAAAACCAAAACTTTCATTTCTTAATTTTTTTTAGCTGAGATCCTATAGTGCTTGTATAATATGAATTTTCACTCATGAATTTAAGTGGTGGTTATGTGACCCTCACCTTTTTGCTGAATACAGATTTTGTAAAACAAATTCCATATATACAAATGTGCTTGACTATTGCCCCATTGTGCAATCGGGATGTACAGCGGAAATCTTTGCAATCTCAGTGGAGCAAGTGGTACATTGAAGGCACTGATAAATAGTCAAACGTTCATCCAAGAACACATGACTGAAAATGCAACAGTTACACATGTGGAACTCTGCTTATGCAGCTGTCAACTGAATACCAACATTAAGCTTTGGTTAAAAAATATAACCCCAATGAAAGGAAACTTCATGCGTGTAAAGCACCAACAGGATGCCAGCTACTTTCTTTTCACAATAACCAACATTGTGTGTAACAGAGTTTTTTGATCAAAATATACACATTTTTATAAATAAAAAAAGCAGAAAACATTCAAACATTTAAATAATCTTTCCTGGAAATATAAAACCTTTTGAAATTCTTCATTCTCACAGGAAAAAGCAAAATAAAGAAAAAGTTACATCCCTAACAGAACATACCAGAAGGAGTTTAGGGCTTATATTTCTCAAACAGACCCACCCAGTGCCTATCCTGGCATACTAGTTTTCATTTCCCCAATTATAATGAGAAATGCATGCCCGCTAACATTTCACAGATGAATATCAGAACACATGTAGCCAAGCAACATCAGAATGTGATCAAAATAGTCACTAATGTGGATTAATGTACAAGTTAAGAGATGCTGTAGATGTTTGCTTTTGCCTGAGCCTTCTGGGAAGGACAAGATCCAGCTTCTGTATCACCTCTCTCTCCCTCCCTCCCCAGTTTACAGAAATTGAAATAAATTGAGGAAGAAGAAAATGGGAGGAGTAGAGAGAAAATGGGACATTTTAGAAATAGCTAAAATAGCTGAAAAAGTGGAGCAACAGAAGATTAATTGGGACTGTCCTTGTCACAGCAGGACAGCTGAAGGGCATGGAAATGAAAGGATTTTGTTTTAGTGTGGGGCTAGGGGGAATTTTTTTTAAAAAAAAAAATCTACTAGGCATATCCAAGGTCTTGGATGCAACTAAAATAGCTATTTGGATAATAGCTGTGGTAATCCTTGCAAGTCAACAGAACTTCAGGAAAAGATCTAGGGAACGATTCTTCCTTTTGGTTAGTGCGGCTCAGTCAGTTGCTTCCAAACTGTCATGTTTCAGGTTTTTCTTATGCCCCAAGTCACACAGAGAATTAGCTGCAATTGGCTTGGATGGTGCTGGCACATTAGTGGTGGTTGGGATGATGTGCTTTTTGGCAAAGATGAGACTCAAAGGGCACCTATATGGCAAGAAGGGCCTTTCTGTCTTACTCTTTAGATTCTGGGGACTGGTGATGAGCAGGAAAATTGAGGGGAGGGGGTTGGTTTAAGGCATGTTGTCTTTTGAATTTTGAGGCTTGGTGGGCATATTCAATCAGGAACTGCCTTGATAGCAAGGGATACATCAGGCAGCAAGAAACTATTAGATATGGATTAGTGTCAGAGCCATGTCATTCTTGGCTCATCCCTGGCAGGACAAAGGAGGTCATGTGGATGACACTTTCCAGACAGCCTTGAATAGTACTGCAGATGATTGTAGAAATGTTTATTCAGCTTTTGCATACTGCCTCTATCTTTTAAATAGCTGCACTAACCGTTTATGCAAAAGTCCACAATGGATACAACATTGGCATGTCTGGTTTCAGATCTGTGATATCAAACTGCACTGATACCTTTATTCAATATCCTAGTTCATATCTGTACCTCTCCAGATAAATGAAGACAATAAAGAAGACAATGAAGAAAGAGATGATCCAGAAGAAGGAGAAGTGAAGGCTGAAGATGACATTTATGTGATGATGATGAGATCAGAATCTCCTTGTAATGCACTTGGTAAGTTCCTAGTACAGAAATTTCTAGGGCTGCTTAACTGGGTTCTCCCTTAGTAATGTCTCATTGTTAAAATGAGAGTGGAAAAACCCTCTGATATTGTGATCAGGTTTTAATTTTAAGGTACATTATTCATGAGACTTTAACATGTTACATTTTGCTCCTAAAGCCACCCCAACTTAGAGCATGTGATAAGTTTTGCTCCTAACTCCTTGTTGCACTGAGCTGAACAGAAACCTGGAGTCTATAGTATGTATGTATGTATGTATGTATGTATGTATATACACTCTCATAGAGAGAGGAGGGGTGGTCAAAAGCTCTTCCTTTGAACCATGTTACTATTCCCGATGCCTCCCATATAAGACATTTTCTAGGACATCCATAGAATAAATACTGTACATAGCTGGTGGTACCATGGATGAGTTTTCCTTCCCACCTTTGCTTTGTAGCCTTAAAAAAGCCATTGGTTTTTGCTACTGTTTGTAGTTAGATAGTGTACTAAAGGAGATCCACAGTCAATTCAGACAATTTGACCATTGTTTTGGTTACTGATACTGCAACTATCACAGTGCAGTGTTCCCCAGTCCTCAGTATCCAGGTGTTTGGGATGTCATCTCCCAGCCAGTATGGCTAAAGTTTAAAGTTTATGGGAGTTGCAGTCTATCAGCATCTGGGTCATTGATAATTGAAGCTGCAAACAAGCAAAATACTGAGATATATTAATCACAAACAGGGATAACCACAAAAATTATACTGAAACAATTTGGCAATAGTATCTTTCCCCTTCTGCCCCTGTCTTGACTCATTTTGAAATATTTTTTTTAAACTTTTTAAGGCAAGGTTTAAAATGTGTTTTTAACCTGTTTTTAAAGAACATTGGCTTAGAGCTGGGGTGGTTTTTTTTAAAATCCTTTTAAATGTTTTACTGTGCTTCACTATGACAGCCCCAGTGAGTAGAAAAGCAGTAGATAAATTTTATAAGTAAATAAATAAAATAGTCTTTGAGGTCATTCAAATTTCTCTTCCTTGTATGTGCCCTCAAGTTAATTCCAACTTGTGGTGACCTAACCATAGAGTTTTCTCTGTGCAAGACTTGTTCAGAGATGGTTTGCCATTGCCTTCCTCTGAAAGATACCCTACAGCACCTGGTATTCCCCGTCAGTTTCCCTTCCAAATACTAACCATGCCTGACCTTGCTTAGCTTCCAAGATCAGACAGAATCTGGTGTCTTTGAAGTAGTTAGGCAGTTTCTCCTCCTTATGGTCATATTTATTCCAAGTTAAAGACATGTTAAACAACCAGCCAGCAAGCCACACTGTATTTATTCTTACAGTTGCGTAACTTATGACCTGCTATGCTCATGCATAGGTACAGTGCTGCATTCAATGCTGGAAAGGGATTGCTGAGGCCTGCAGGGAACAGCACTGTGTTACCACAGTCATTTGGAGAACGTCTAATATTATCAAACACATGAGTATGTTGTGTGTGGCAAAGTTATAGAATCTAATGAAAGCCTCCACCATTCATTTAATAAATATTTTAGAGATTCCTCCACTGGAGTTATAGATGTGACAGCTTTCCACAGTATTAGTTCATGAAAGTTTTATTAGCAGTGCTGCTGTTGCTCCTGTGAAAATCTGCAAGATATGAAATGCTTCCAGATGGTGTATTTTAAATGAAGTACTAATCTAGCCTACCCAACATTAATAGGTAAAAGAGAACACCCTGGAGCCTTTCGGAAAATCGAGAAGAACAGAGGCATGGACAATGAGGCAGAGCAAGAAGAAGATAGAGGGGAAAGAGTGGTAGAGAAAGAAGCATCAGCAGAAGAAGAAGGAAATAAATCTGAGGAAAACCTGCATCGCCTGGGTGGTAATGATGAGAAACATAATATCACAACCAATGAAGTCTCCCAGTCACATGACAGAGATGTGAACTACGCTGAGAGGCCACCATTACCACCTCGAGTTCAACCTATTACCACAAGACAGGATGAGTTTCCCTATCTGTCTCCAGGTACACACATATGGAGGGAGCAGGAATGAATTCTGCAAAGATGTGTACGGTAGAGCTACATTCATCTACATGTCCAGTGGGATGCTTTTTGGGAGGGCCCCAAATTATAATGTATTATATGCTTACCTAGGAATAAGGCACATTCATCTTCATCAAATTTACACCTGTATGGGGTGGAACTGAATGAGAATTAGATTATGACCTTGCATTGACATGGAAAAACATAATCAGTTTACAAAAATAGGAATTATTTCAGGTATCCATGGGAATTTTACTAACATAGAAACATTAGAAGCTGACTTATTGTTAATGACATGTGCTGACACTATAACTGCCATGGCAACATGGCATGGCAGTATCTAAACATTGTGGCACCACGCATGTATCATCGCTGTGTGTGAGTGCACTGTGTGACACCTGCCACACAGACTAAAAAGAACCCTCTTTGAGTGAGTTCTTTTTAGTCCTAATGGAGGCTGCAGTGTTTGCTTGGTGCAACCTCCATCAGAAGTAAAAACGGGCGGATCCAGCCCGCCCTTTCGGGGCGGTCTGTCAAGCCCCTAAGATTCAGTAACCAGACTAGTAACCTTCTGTATGTATGTGATAAAATGGAATGTACCTTTTTGTCTTTTCTCTCATATAGCCCAGTATTTTGGACTGGCTCTACAAATGGGTGTGGAGTTTGAATTGTTCTTGCTTCCAGTCCTCATCATATTGTTGTTGCGTGCCTTCAGTTTGTTTCTGGCTTATGACAACCTCAAGTTTTGTTCAGATACAGCAGAACAATACCAAATCTCAACAAATTTAACAATTGACAAGACACTTAAGGCCAGGGGAGTGATATTAAAGATATTGCCACTGTGTAGCATGTAGCAACAAGTATCGTGCCTTTTTAACTGGAATAAAAATTGAAGTGGGTTTTGCTGTGCATGTGCATGATAAAAGTATTACTCTTCTGGAAGATGGTACCATTTGACCAAATCACTTTTTGCATGGTTGCCACCTTTGAGTGGTTATGCTCCTACAAGAACCACCTACCCCAACAGAAGAGAAGGGATTAAAAGATTTATTGGAAAGAATTTAAAATAGCTGGCTGGACTGCCAAATGGGTTCATGGCTACTCCACGCATGAATTATTCTACTGCATTGTGAATTTATCTGTAAGCGCACACACACACACACACACACACACACACACACAGCAACTACAGGCAGTGCCAGTTAATATCCCAGGGGTGAAGCAGAATCCCTCTGAAGCACTTTCTGCATGAATCTTTCAGTATAATTGTGCTGTGTTTTCATGAAGTATTAGGTTGGTTTCATCTTTGGGAGGGGATGATCGTTTCTTTTCAAAGAGAAACTGTAATGAGTCATCCCTCCACATTCTTTAGAGAGCAGTTTACTGCAGGTACTGCAGAAGAATAGCTAAAAAGCCATCTGGAGTCACCCTTCCCCCAAAATCATACACACACTTTCAGGGAAAGGTTTCTTTTTCAGTGGCATCAGTGCCCCCTATGGAGGTTCAAAGCCAAGATTATTGGGAGAAGGAGGACAATATAGGAGGAATAGCATATTTCTCACACAAAGCATTTTATACTACATTTATTTTTAATCCAACCCATTGGAACATTTTAAAAGTGGATTATTTAAAAATGTTTTTAAAGATAAAAGGATTATCAATTTGCAGAACATTTCTTTATTATTTATTTATTTATTCTATTTATATGCCACATTTCTCCCAACGTGGGATCCAAGCCAGTTCACTAAGTTAAAAACAAGATAATCTAAAAACTTGATAATACTTATAAAACACAATCATCACATTTATACCAATATTTTTAAAAGTATAAAATCATTCAAAAGCATAGCAAAGTGGGTTTTTTTAAAAAAAAATACATACTCCCATAAAAAACTCCCTGAAAACTATTACACATTAAAAGCCTGTTTGAACAGGACTGAGAGAAAGCCCTCTCCTGATCTTAAAATTTGAGCTTGCTCATAGAAAATGACAGAGCCAGCAAGGTACAGTACTTTGTCAATTGGACTAGGACTCTGGAGACCAGGGTTCAAATCCCAGCTCAGCAACATAAACCCACTGGTGTCCTTGAGCAAGTCACATTCTCTCAGCCTCAGAGAATGGCAATGGCAAACCCCCTCTGATGAAACTTTCCAAGAAACCCCAATTGTTTCCTAGGGTCACCATAAGCCAGAAACGTCTTGAAGGCACACAACAACATAGTAGACTTGGGCCCGTTGCAGACCGCCCAAAAGGGGCGGTCTCAGGCCGCTGCCGGTTGCAGTGCGGAGGAGTCGCAGCAGCCAAACCGTGTGACTCCTCCGCGCTGCAAAGAAGGAGCGCGAAAATCGTGCTCCTTCCGACAACCCAGAAGAGACGCCGCAAATGCCAAAGCACACACTCGCGGTGTCACTTCCGGGCCGCGACGTGCGGACGCAGAGTGTCCGTTACGTCAAAATGGAGACGGCCATGTGGAACGGCTGCTGCCATTTGTTACAGGGTAAGGGACGTCTGGAAGAGACGCCCCTTTAAAAAATGGGACGTCTTAAGGACGTCCCTTATGGCGGTTTGTAACGCGCCATAGATACAGTCTTTAGGCCATGTAGGGCTTTAAAGGTGATAACCAGCACTTTGAATTCTGCCTGGAAATTGACTGGTAGCCAGTGATGCTGTTTCAACAAGGTGATAGTGTGTTTCCTGTAACTGGCCTCAGTCAGCAGTCTGGCAACAGTATTTTGGATAGTTTTTTGTGGGTTTTTTGGGCTATGTGGCCATGTTCTATCAGAGTTTCTTTCTGACCTTTCACCAGCATCTGTGGCTGGCATCTTCAGAGAAGTATTTTGGATGCACTGAAGTTTTGTAAGTTTCCAAAGGCAGCCCCACATAGAGGGTGCTACAATAGTCCAATCAAGGCATGGACAGAGGCTGGAATCCTGTTAGTGACATATGAAGCCATAATGTCAAATTATGCCTCTGTGTGCTTTCTTATGGTCAGTGTAGACAGAGGTGTTATGATCCAGACAGCTGCAGAAGTACAGTGAGCCACTGTGTGTCTATTCCCCCATTCTCCTCTAGTGACAAAATGGCCAGAACAGTAAGTTAAGGATACAGCATGGGGAGATGGCTCTCTGTTGCAACTGGCAGAGCTTTATGCTGTGCAAGTACCATCTAGGATCTTGCCCAATGTGTTGTTTTAATAAGGGGTGAACAAAACATAGGAGCAGGAGGGCCATATTTCCCCTCCTCCCCCCCCCCAAATATCCTGCATCCATGCTACCAAATCTGCCGATGTGGTAGTATCAACAACAATTTTTTAAAAAATACCCTCTCACTTTCTCTTTAAGCCAAATTATGCTTCCAGGTGGTTTCTGGAAGTGCAGATGGGGTCAAAAACATGGTACATGTGCCTCCCAAATCTTGCTTTAAAGGGAGGTTGGGAGAAGGTATTGCCACAGCAAATTAAGCAGCCGTAGAGGAGTACATACCAGTACAGATGAGAGCTGAACAGTTAAGAAAGAAGATAGGACCCTCATCCACAGGGTCACCATGGCTCAAGATTGGCTTGAGGCCAGGAGAAGCAGTGACCTCAAAAACTGCTAAGGGAAGACTGCACAGCTGTCACCCAGTCTTGCTTTAAACTAGTGATAAGGAGCCCTGGTGGTGTAGTAATTAAATACTGGTACTGCAGCCAAATCATTGTGAGTTTAATCCAAGAGGGCTCCAGGAAGCCTTCCATCCTTGCTAAAATGAGTACCCAGCTTGTTGGGGGAATTGGGTTACAGACTGTAAACCTCTTAGAGAGTGCTGAGTTCACTATGAAGAGGTTTAGAAATGTAAATGCTATTGTTATTGCTATTGATTCCAAGACTTTGATCCTTCAGATGTTTTGGATTTCAACTCCCAGAATCCCCAGCCAGCCTGGCATCTGGGAGTAAAAATCCATAACATTTGGAGGACATTTGGAATCACTGCTTTCAACCCTTTGGTAAATCAGTGAGGCAAGTGAGGATTTCATTCAGTGCATTTTTTAAATAACTTACTGACCTCTGGAAATTTCTTCCTAAATGGGGTGGAGAGAACTTGACATTTAAATGACCCAATTATGAGAGAAAGTGAAACTGACAGATCTGTCCATTCAGATCCAGGGCTTTGTATCCCTGCAGATGCTGCCGTGTTTGTGGTGCTTAATGAGGGTTGCCAGTTTTACCTGATCAGCTACTTATCTTCACTAGCTCTAGCAGACCAATACAGTCATGCCCTCTTGCTACTGGAAATGGCTGCTCCAGTTGAATTTGACCAGTGCAGGTGCATAATAATTTCCTTGTGTTCATTTTTTAAATAAAACCTAGCCAAAATAAGTGTATTTCTTCATGAAAAGGACAGGAAGAATGTAATTTTTAAAAAAGTGGAAGAAGCCAAATAAGCATTAGCCCATCCCTATTTAATAGGCACTGGCAATTCACACAGAACTCTGGGCCCTTTTACATTACATGATTATAGGTTATGGCTGTCATAAACTAGACTATGTTTCATATTCACATTTGCAATGGTGGCACCATTGTCACAGCCACAAATGCTCCTAAAACCCACCTGAATCCAGGCAGACATACCAAGCAAAGAAGTTGTGGAGTAGGGTACTGAAGGATGATGCCTCCAGCACCCTCCAACCACCAAGTTGCAGTGTGACAAAGAATTGCAACAGAAACCCATTGGGATCAATCTTTATGCTCATTCTATCATGGTTCACCACAAATGATATCATAACTATCTGTCCCATGCAGAATCTTGCTCATTATTTCACTTTACCTGCAATGGCAACATACTTTGGGACTTCCAACAAACCACAGGATCCCAAACAATGTTGCCATGACCATTAAAGCGAATTATAGTGCCATAATTGTGTTGAGTGAATGGGCCCCTTCAGGACTGTTATTTTGTGGAAGTTGAATGTCATCTCTGTCAGCGTATTTGCCAATCCATGCCTTCCAGGTTTCTTTTGGGAAAGCTGGAGCAAGTAAAGACCTGCCATGAGAGTAAGCAAAAAATTTGCACTCAAGACAAAAGCGTATTCAGCAAAACAAGATTTCACTTCTCAGTAAGATACATCTATTCCTAGTCCTGTCAGAACACTCAGATGCTTAAAAAAAACTGACATGTAAAATACAGAGAATGCTAATATTATCAGACAGCCTAACTGTTGACATTTTATAGATAGGTCTTTTCACAAAGCTTTTACAAAAGATTTTTTTTTTAATGAGGGAGTGGTCATTTAAACTGAGAAGTGATTTTGGCAAAATTTGAATGAAGAATATTTGCATAACTAAAGCCAATGAAATGGCAAGCACTAGTGTCAACACCTGGCATCCTCAAAAGATTGTTGGGATAGTGGTTTCTCTTAAACAGAAAATATACACAGGGCAACAAACAGCCAGTACATACCCAATAATCTCCATATGAATGCCA
Organism: Sceloporus undulatus; assembly: GCF_019175285.1. Classification (NCBI taxonomy): domain Eukaryota; kingdom Metazoa; phylum Chordata; class Lepidosauria; order Squamata; family Phrynosomatidae; genus Sceloporus; species Sceloporus undulatus. The sequence goes on along the minus strand of NC_056526.1, from coordinate 169,547,435 downwards.
TAGCATTGCCACATAGAAACAGTTTGAGGGCAGGTCTGGATGTCCTTAATCTGCAGTCCCTCCCAGCAACCCCCCCCCTGCATATTGGTACTGAGTTCTATCATACATATTTCTATAAAACTCATTACTATTTGCAATGATCTTCCTAAGAGACCTAGGATAAGTTAGAGAAGATCTCTCTTTGCAAAAGTGGAGAGAAAGGTTCACCCTTGGGGAGATCTGACTTTGGAGCTTCTATTCCAGCCATTCTAGAAGCATCCATGGTGAGATGTCTTCAGTGTTAGAACTCTAAAGTCAACTGGGAAGAAGGAGGTAATATGACAGGGGGACTGCTGGGAGGGGCTGCAGATTAAGGACCTCCAGACTTTCCCTCAAACTAGTTTCTGATCTAATTAGGTCTGGAGCTTTAGCTTGATTCAACAGGAAGTAATTTATAAAAACATTTTTTTAAAGAAACGCAGCCACAGAAAAAGGAAAACCACACAAATCATGCTTCAGTGTCACTTTAACTGTAATCTCAACAGGGCTTTAGATAACTTTGAAGTTTTAGCGTTGGAGCTTTCTAGAGCTTTGGTACTTCTAGCACTTAAGACTTGCTTCTAGTCTTAGGTCAAAGATGGGCAAATGCACAACAGGGTCTGAGGTCACTTTCATCTTTGCGGCCACGTTTCAGACCACACTGGTGCAGTGCAGCATACCAGAAGTGGTATCATATCACTTTCATTGCCATTTTCAGCTGGCTTTCATCCTTAAAAAAGAGGAAGGGTTAGGTTCTAGGTGATGGGGGAGCCACACCACATATCCACATGTTTTCAATTCTTGGGGGGGGGGCTTTCAAGTTTTTAAAACTCAGATTTAAAAAAAAACAATGTGAAGCATTGAAAATGGCTTTTTTGAAAGAGTTGGGACATTTGGGAAGATACATTTTTTTTCAAGTATTCAAAACCCTTCATCCCAATGAATTTGCATTGTTTATAAAGACCACTGGGATATTTCAGCTGTCAAATCTGGAATGAGGCAGACAGGTCTCTCCCTAGGCATTCTGCAGAGATCTTTTACAAAGGTGTGTAGTGTACTAGTAGACCTCTGCCCATCCACACTGGTTAACCGTATGTTTGTTGCAGTGTGGGAAACAGTTGAAGACAGAAAGGTTACCACAGAAGGACAGGGAGACTGGAAACGGGAAGACAGATTTCAGAAAGAAGAAGAGGAAGATCCATACAGTTCTGCTCTGTTGGATGATGGTGTATATGATATGATTCTTGCTAATGCAATCAAAGAGCGCAGTAAAGGAAGCAGATCTTTCATTATGAACCGGCCACCAGCACCTGCACCTCGTCCTTCATGTGTCCCAGTGAAACAGGAGAACACTCCCTACATAGCACAAGGTAATGCCTATTTACCTTCATTTTTCCATGTCACTGGAGTGGTAATTCTGTGCTAAGTTTTAGTCCAAACATTAAAAGATTTATACAAAGTGCTGAACCTGTTTAGGGAATATGATTCAGCACCTCAGATAGCTCCTTTAAATTCTGTTTCATGACAGAACTATATGCAGTTAACAGCTACATAGAAGGTTGAAACAAGCATACCAGGAGCCTGTTTACATTACACAGTTATAGCAGTTTTATTCCACTTTAATTGGCATGATTCTGGCCTATGGAATCCTAGGGCTGACCATTTGCAGAGGGCCATTTAATATGCCCATTCCAAATGCTCCAATGGCTCACCAAATTCCACTCCCTGGGATTCCATAGGATGGAGCCATTCTATTCCAATTAGACTGGAATAGTAGCATAATAATTGTCCAGTATGAATAACCCCCAAAACATTTTGCAGGGAAATATGTAGACCTCTTCAGGGAAAGCTTGGTGGTACATGCTATTTTCTCACAGAAAATGCAAATGACAGAGCTTGGAAATCACTTTTTGACTACAATTTGAGCAGGGTTCTGCAGGTAATGTATTATTGATATTTGTTTCAGTGCTTTAAAAAACAATCCATTGCATTACTCACAGTGATAGCTGGTGGGCTCCATGTCAGTTTCCTTGTTGGTGGAATGATAAATCCATTCTTAGTTTTAATCTGAATTTAAAGGAGCTATCCAAGCTGTTGATTCCATTTGGGGGAGTAGAGTGCAAAACCTTGGATTGTTCTTTATAGTTCAAATTATGTTGTTGTTGTGTGCCTTCATACATGTTATTATACACCTTTACGCCTTGCTGCCCCTGGTATATAACAACATGCACAGAGTCATGCTAGATTAGCCCAAAGGTCAATTTAACCCAATATTTTGTTACCACAGTGGACAACTGGTACCTATTGGAAACCCACTACCAAGTTGTCAGTGCAATAATGCCCTCCTGCCCAATCCCCTGGTACCTTATGCACCTCCAGTTAGAGAATCTTAGGTAGCAGGACTGAGAAGTCAGCATAGCTAATACTGTCCTAGATGAACAAATGGTCTAGGTCAGTTGCAAGGCAGCTTGAAATATTCACACATTATTGGGGCAAGTTGTTTTTAGTCAATTAAAACCTACAAAAAAGTAGCCCAACTAGGTGGGGGGGGGGGGTCTGGATCCTATATAGGCCACCCACACATTCCACTAAATTTCCATCCCCAGCAAGGACCATCAACAAATCAAAGTAGAAGTAATGTGAGCATTTGGGGACACAAGCAGTAGAAATAATCTGGGCATATAGGGACTCCAATAGCAATCCCACTCATATATAAACATGAACTGAGAAATCACAGCAGTAAAGAGAAAATGAGCCAGCTGAATCATGCTTCTCGCTGTGGGAAAATAGCCCACCAAGTGTCAGAATATCCCACAAGCACTATAGAGAGAATGTTAAGAATCATCTATTGGAGATTTCCAGTTCACTTAAAGAACTACTTGGTAAAAGGCTTATTTGCAAGATAAACATCTATAAGCAATCTGTAGTGTAAATGTAGTCTCATTTAGTGAAGAGACAACAGTGAATCTGGAAGCAGGGTGATGATCTCTTGGCTACCATTTATGCAGAATTATCTTACAAAATAAAATAAAGAGTGGAGGACTGAATGTCTCAGTTCATAAAATGGAGTAGGTGTTCTCTCTTTTGCTCTTTCTCTATCTCTTCCCCTCCCTCCTCCATCCACCCACACAGAGTTCTTTTCAGAAATAGATTTACATTTAGCGGGAGAATACAGTACATTGCAAAATAATGCTGTCTGTCCCCCTCCAGTAAATAGCAGTGAATCTCCTGCCCACCAACTCCCCAACCTTGCCTAGTCATCATACAATTTAAAGCCAGATATATTCTCCAATATGAGGATATCTCATCAAAGTGAAGCCATGCTGCAGTGCCAAACTGCTTTGCATCCTGATGGTGTGCACTCTCAGGATGCTCGCTTCCTGTTCCTTGAGGGGTTTTTTTGTGTTTTAAAAAATTCTTCATTAGGTTATTTCAATATACTGCCAGTTGCAGACTGACAAAAATAATGTTAAATTGACTTTGAAAAGATAGGGCAAGGGAAATGATTTGCATCCTTCTGGGTCCTATTACATTCTATCCCATTCCTGCAACTGTATAGGTGTGCTTTATATCTGAAACCTTTGGTAATGCATCTCAAGAAGTAGGTTTTTATCCACAAAAGCTCATGCTAAAATAAAAAAGACAGTTACTCTTAAATGTGCTGCCACATTTCATTTCTCTTTTTTCCATTCCCCTTCTCTTCTACCTCTTTATTCTGGAAAGTGAAGTTTGTGCAGTTTAACCACAGATAGATGCCATTTTTGTTTACTGTGATCTGTCATGTAACTCAGCTCTGACCTTTGAGAACTGCTTCAGGTCTGAGAAGGAAACTTCATTCTCTGTGTTTCATGGCTCCTTGACATCCCTGGCTAAGATTACAAGTAAGAAAGCCTGCCAACTTTGGTTAGTGTTTTTGTATTTTTGTTCAATTCAGCCCACTTTCCAATGGGCAGGCTTCTGTATGACCCTGTCCCATTACTTGAAAAGAAATCAGTATGTTTATTCAAAAGGAAGCCCACAAAGCAAAGCCCTTGACTGCATAGATCACGAAAAGCTATAGGCTGCTCTTAAAGGAGTGGGAGTGCCACTACATCTGATTATCCTGGTGCCAAGTTACATTTTTTGGACTTTAGCTCCCAGAATCAAGATGGAAGATTCTGGAAAAAGTAGTCAAAAAGCAGTAACCTGTTCAAACACATCCAAGGGGAAAGGCTAACACTTTCTCCACTACTGTGCTGATTCCACCATGCAAATTACATTACCACTTCATCTCTGAGCTACTGTTATCTAATGAAATAAGATGGGGAGGAAGCCCAGTATATATGTCAATCTCTTTTCATCTCCATGGACAATAGCTGCTGGGGAGGTGTGGTTTTTATTGGGAAATCAGCAAGGAAGAATAGGTTGACAAACCTCTCCCCATTTGCTTTTGCTATACTGCCCATACAAGTGCCATAGACAGAGCTTTGCTACACCAGGACTCTCATAGCCAGATTCAAATCAATGACATTGTCTACTGAGATCCCCCTAGATCTCAGTGGACAATGTCATCAATCTGGCCGTGGAGCAAAAAGGTGTTTTGAATGTGGTGTGCTATGGGCTTTTTATATTTTAATTATATTGTAAGTATATTTTAAATATATTTTAACTATGCAATTTTAAATAGAATTCTCTGTTTAATTGGCAGAGAGGGATTCTTTCATAAATATACTTTTAGCTAAGCTTTGTTTCAGTTTTTTGTAAGCCTCTTTGTACCTTGTCAGGCGGGAGAAAGGTGAACTATTAAATAAAATGAAATGAAAATAAATAAATAAATAAATAAATCTTCCATGAAATAATGGATAATTTCAGTTATTTCCTCCTCTTTTGCACAAATACAAGGTTTTCTGTACAGTTTTCAATTATTATTAGCACTGCAGCCCTTTTATTAACAAAATTATTGGGAGGGAACCATGATGCTTTTTTTCATAAAAAAAAAGGCTTTTCTTCTACAAAATATACTATTTCTTGTGCAAATATTTTTCATGATTTGTATAAAACTATTCTGTGTCCTGTGAAAAATAAAACCTAGGTAGAGGTAGGAGTGAAAGAGAGAGTTGAGGCAAAAGATGACAGGAATAAAAGAGGAATACAAGAATGGCTTTGTATCAGGTGGGGCTGGGCTGCTAACATTTCTGTACTGATGTAATAAATAGCCAGAGGTAGGCTAAGACATTTTCTGGCCTATGGTAAAAGACCAAATAGTGTTTTCCACCCACCTAAATCAAGACACATAATAGTACTCAGAACCAACTACACTGTTCTGATACAAGAGCAGAAAATCCCAGGAGTACTTCTCCTCCATTTCTGATGATTTAAAAAAACCCAAAACAGAATGATAAAAAATTGTTAATAACTTGCTCCCATTCATGACATCTAAAATCTGCTGCCTTAGACAGCTGTCCCACATTCTAAGCAAGGAGCCCATCATATAAGCAAAAGGTAAGAATAATTGTTTGAACAACTTACTCCATCCTTGTTTTGACACCCAGGGTTGTTTTTCTCCCTCCCCATTAGGATGTAATTCTTTTATGGCTACATATCTTAACCGTAAGCTAACTAGCCTAAGGTCTTGCTAGAACTGTACTTTTATTTTGATGGTCTGATAACGAGCATATTCTCATTCAAAGCACAATTTCCACTAATGTTCATGCGTATGGAGTATTTTCTTTGAGTCAACAAGACTTGTATCATGTCATCAATGATATCTGAGGGCTTTTGTCATAACAGGTGGTACTTCCAATGAAGCAAATCAGCTTCTTGCCACCTCAGCATGCTACATTAGGCAGTTAAAGCTGAGGAAAAAATAAGATCAGAGTGTGTGTGTGCATGTGTTTGTACACTTTTTAAAGTTGCCTGTTGGAATGTACTAAATTTACCAAACACCTATTTTGCTTCACTGTTTTATCCAAAATCATCTCATAAAATGTTAATTTTTTAGGCATCACTCCTAAGGTACTTATTAACACTTTCTGTACAATATCAATAGATGGTCATCTCTCATAAGGAAAGCAGGTGTTTCATATAGAAAAGTGCTGAGCATCAAAATGGGTTCACGAGAAAACCAAATTGTTACAGATCTGCACCAATATCCTACATCAGCTACATACAGTAGTTATGTCTGCATAAATAAATAACATTCCCGGCACAATACAATCCCACCACCACCAGGAGCCAGGAGCCAGATCAGGTGAAGTAGGTCCATTCAGCTTCCATTTGGGACACAAGGATGATGGCATTTCCACCCCTCATCCCACCAGTGAGTGAGGCTGTGACAAGAATATGCGACATGTCACAGGTGTCATGCTTCTGGGTGTTGCAGCCTCACTTGCTGGCAGGACGGGTGATAATGTCGTCCTCCTTGCACCCCAATTGGGAGCTGAACAGACCTCCTTCACTTGATCTGGTTGTTGGCCCTTAAGATGGGCTGGGGTGGCATTTATATAAGTTTGCAGTACAGCTATATAGTTTTACTGTACAAAGATCAGTTACAGTTCTACAGTTGTAGGTTATGAATCCATAACTTCAGTACTGAATAGCAACTCCGTTTTGTAAACCAATTGATGCCTGTTTGTATTTGAAAGGAATTCCTTGCCATCCCAAATATATATATATATATATATATATACACACACACACACGTATACATATCAAATTTGAGGGCCTAAATACCCTAAAGCCACCACTGTCATAAATGTGCATAGTTTGAACTGTTTCACCCTTTTCTGCTGTTTTAATCTGGTGATTTATTTAATATTCTTTTCTTTTGTTGAATTTATTAAAAGCAAACATGTATGATTGAATGCCAGCACCGTGGCTGCAACATACAATATGTGAGGAAAATACCACACTGCATAAGATTCAGGAACCATAAACCAGCAACCATGGTAAAATAAATCAATAAATAAAATTTAAAAAAATGGAAACAAGTTATCACTAATCATTTTAATGTTGAGGAACAGAGCCTTGCCATTTCCAACATGGCTACATTTCTAGTAAAGAAACTTTATGACCCAACCATGCAGGACCCAACTATGCAGGAGAAAGGAGAAAACCTTTACAAACCTTAATGTATCTTGATAGCCTTTAGGGCTGAAGGGCGGGTTATAATTACCATAAATAAATAAACAAACAAACAAACCTGACACCTTAACAATAATATAGTCTCCTATGTTTAACTACATTAATTCTGCAATGGGGCAGCACCCTCTATAATGGCACTCTTCCCTCCAGCACCATGCTCTTAATTCCATTTTTAGACACTGGAAATTCTATAAATGACACTGGATGCTGTTTATGTCTACCATTACAACAGATATCACTGTCTTATTATTATTATTATTATTAACCTTTATTTATGAAGCGCTGTAAATTTACACAGCGCTGTACATGCAATCTTTTTAGTTAGACGGTTCCCTGCCCTCAGGCTTACAATCTAAAAAAGACATGATACAGAAGGAGAAGGGAGTGGTGACGAGAAAGGGTAAGAGGTCCAGCAGTTCCTCTCAACCTCCGAGGCCTGGACCAAGGCAGATGGACTGGAGGGAGGGCAAGGCTTCATATTGGATGGTTAATCATTATCCAGGGAAAATACATAATCACAAGTAGGATAATACATATACAGTACATAGGAATACAGGAAATGGATCGATAAACAGCCAACAACAGAACATCAGATAGTAAGCGACAATTATGCGATGCCTGGGAAGGCTTCTCTGAATAGGATGGTTTTCAGCTCCGTTTTGAAGCTGGTTAAAGAAGTGATGGCTCTTGCTTGTGGAGGAAGAAGGTTCCAGGAGTGAGGGGCAGCAAGTGAAAAGGGGCGAATCCGGGATGGGGCAGATGTTATTACATCTGGCCAAGATCCAGCATCATCAGACATAACTATGGCTGCATCTTCACTGGAGAAATAATGCAGTTTGACAGTACTTTGCCATGGCTCAATGCTATGGAATCCTGGGGTTTGTAGTTTGTTGTGAGCACCAGACCTCTCTGACAGAGAAGGCTAAATGTCTCACAAAACTACAGATCCCAGAATTCCATAACATTGAGTCAGGGCAGTTAAAGTGGTATCAAAAAGGTAAAAGGTAAAGGAAGTCCCTTGATATGAATGTCTAGTCGTAACCAACTGTAGAGGGTGGTGCTTATCTCTGTTTCTAAGCTGAAGAGCCAGCGTTGTCATCCGAAGACTGATCTGGTGGTCAGCTGGCCAGCATGACTGCACCAAAAGCTGTTACCTTCCCACTGAAATGGTACCTATTTATCTACTTGCATTTGCATGCTTTCAAACTGCTAGGTTGGTAGAAGCTGGAACTAGTGATGGGAGCTCATCCCATCATGCAGCACTCAGACCTCGAACTGCCAACCTGCCAATCTTGCAATAAATAGAGTCAGTGTCTTAACCACTTGAGCCACCGCATCCCTAGTGGTCTCAAACTGTATTAACTTTGCAGTGCAGATGCAGCTTACGAGTGCCACTTTCCCACTCAAAAAGTCTATCTATTCAGCCTGGCACACTCCACCTTAAGGCCTTCTGGAGTGCTCTAATTTGGAGCACTGCATAATGACATCTGCATAGTTTCTCCTGATTGTAAGGCATGTCAAGAATTGAGACTTCGAAAGCCCCCTACCCCACAGGATCCTGTTGCAACTTCTAGCCTCAGTCCACCCTGCAACCCAGAGAGTACTGCACCCCAATCTGCTGTACCTCTAGCCAGCTTGAAAATGTGGTGTTTGGGCAGAGGAGGGTGTCAAGTTCAGTCATTAATAACTATAAACATGACTCCTCAGAAGCAGTTATGAGTTCATAAATCCAGATTATACCCTCATAACTACTGAACATACTGCCAGGCGCCTGTTTTCAATAATTTTATGAAATTTTAATAAAAACAGCTTCAGGTATATAGTATCCTCCTGAGATCCAGGTTCTAAATAATGCTGTAGGCTATGCCTTTCAGTGTGTGTGTCTCTGTGTGTCTCTTCATAAGTAGCACAAATTTATTTCAGAATCTGAACAGGAAGAACTAAATCCACCTACCTGCACCCCTTTCCCTTTTGAAAGGCATAAAAAGGCATCAACACTGCAGAATTAATGTTATTTGATGCTGCTTTAACTGTCATGGCTCCATCCATCCTAGGATTTGTAATTTTGTGAGAAATTGTCTTTCAGAGAACTCTAGTGCCACAACAGATTACACATCCCAAAATGATGGAGCCATGACAGTTAAAGCTATGGAGATTATTGCATTGCCATTTTTGCCTGAGTCGTGCACTGGACAGGCAAAAATGGCCATGCAATAATCTGCTATGTCTAACTACATAAATTCTGCAGTGTGGGAGCACCCTCTATGAGCATGGCTACTAAATTGGGAAGGGAAGCCTCTTTATGAGAATATGAATTTCCTCATCTAACAAGGGGCATATGTATGGAAGCCAACTTGCCATACCTCAAGTGGCCCCTAGTTTAATCAATGCAAATATTACTATAAAGAAAAACAAAGGAATCAATACAAAAGAATCAACAAGAATAGAAACAGTAGCTCTTCTTACATGTAGAAAAGGGAGGGGGGGGGGATGAAATCCAAAAGAGATACAACACTATAGAAACAGAGGAATATTGGTAATGTGCCAATATAGAAAGAATCGTTATACTTTTGGAAGTGGTAACATCCAAGTAGTGGTAGTTGGCAGATTCTGTGTCTGTTCAGCAGTAAATCCACTCTGGGATTTTTTCAGAACTTTAAAGGAGCTATCCAGGGGGTTGAACCTAGTTGCCGGTGAAGCTTCAGCCCACTTTGAAATTCAAACTAAAACCTAGATTCAGTTCACCATCCCACTGAAAAGGAAGCCACTACTGCTCCCAGAAAAGGATAACTACAAAGAATTTATCAATCTGCCCTATCTCTCCCCCCACAAACCCATTGCAAACAACATTGTGCTCTAGATATGCCACCTTAGTAGGAATACACTTGATGACCAAAACCAGGGGGAAAACATGTGAGTTAGGAGAAATTTGAGAGGCAACGTCAAAATGTTTGAAGGACTGAGTCCAGTGTCTGTGATTTAGCTCTTATTAGGGCCAATTAACACTATTTCCAATCATATATATAAATGTATTTCAAACTAACTTGCTAGAACAGCTTTAGTAGTAGTAATCAGATTCACATATTGCATTGCACCATTGTACTTTAGTCTATAGATTTTAAGGGGAGTGTTCACTGTTACACAAACTGAAGAATGTTTCTCCACTATTTCCCCTAAAATTCTGAGGTGTTTGTGCATCTGCCATATTGCAATGTAGTTACGTGTCTTCCTAGTTCAGTCCAAAAAGCGGGTAATTTATTTTCTCTCACCTCGCCCACTCAGTGTATTTGTTGCCAGATGAAATAATTTCCAGCAAGATGCTGAATGCAAAGTGGTTCTAGTAATTTGACTTTGAACAGCTGGAAAAGAAATTCTTTTTTTTTTTAATTGCTTCAGCATTGGAAAAACACAGCAGAAATCCCCAGGCCTATCAATTAAAATGTTTTCTAATCAGGTACATTACCTTGGACCTACCTGAATTCCTTTTCTAAGGGTTTTTCAGAGACCATGACTCTCAAACTCTCCTGCCCTTAGTGATGAACATAATAATCCTACCATAACTTACATCTGTTAGACAGGATAGAATTTGCCTCCGTACTCTAGTGTTGGCTAAAAAGATTCTACCACTATAGCAAAGGTCTTGTGACTATAGTTCACAAGAAACCTATAAACAGGAACAAAGGAAGCTGCCTTATACTGAGCCAGACCATTGGTTCATTTGACCCAGTACTGCCAATTCTGCAGCTCTTCAGGGTTCCAGGCATTATTCTTCTATCGCACCACACAGAAGAATCATGGGGCACTTTCACACTACACAATTATAGCACTATGATTCTGTTTTAACTGCCATGGTTCCATCTTATGGAATCCTGAGAACTGCAATTTGTTGTTGGTGTGTGCCTTCAGATCAAGTACAATTTATGGCAACCCCACCAATAGGGTTTTCTCAGCAATATTTATTTAGAGCAGATTTGCCATTGCTTCCCTGTAAATATGTGAGATTGTGACTTGCCCAAGGCCACCCAGTAGGTTTCCATGGATGAGCAGATATTCAAACCCTGGTCTTCCAAATACCTTGCCCAAAACTAAAACTAAAACTCCATGCTTGATCTCTCACATTTGCTATTTAGGAAGGGCTATTTCAAATTCTCAGCCAGAGAGCTCTACTGCCTCACCAAATCCCAGGGTCCCATAACCTGTTGTCATGACAGTTAAAGTGGAGTCATAGTGCTATAATTGAGTATTGTGAGGGGGCTCCAGATATGTCAGGATATTTGGAAGGTACCATGGTAGGTGTCAAAACAGCGCCTTCAATAGTCAGTGTGTAACATATCACCTTCTGATTCTCTATTACTCAGTGCTTCAGGGGGGGAAAACAGGAAACTAGTATTTATATATCAAGGGCCATAGTTCCAGTATGAAAGGATTTAGTTCACCCAGTTTCCTCAGTTTGCCTTCCATATTGTTGGCTGGGTCTACTAGCCAACCAAAAAATTCAGAAATGAATTAATTTTGATGCAGCTGTCCAGATAATGCAAAGGATAGTCCTAGAAAGTTATGCTTTCCAAAATAATGCCTGTGAAAAAGCTTTCTTCTTTCATTCTGTTTTCAAGGGCTTCAGATGCTCTTGCAGAGTTCTGAAAGTCAGCCATCTTTCTTGTTATTGTGTTGCTATGATTTGTTTCCTAATTTGCTTTTCACTGCAGTTTTTCAGCAAAAGGCGAACAGAACTCATGGTGATGAGAAGTCACTCTGTGCTGCTGGAAAAACAGGTATGGGACTTGATCATTCTATTAAAGGAACTCAGAGACTGTTTAATGCCAGTAGAATGACTCATTTTTGCAATTATCCCTTCTTACGTGTAATTCATAATGCTATCAACAGTATAGTTAGCTGCAAAAATATCATTTGCTGGTGGTTGTCCTCAACATAGTTCTTTGGAAGTGCATCTGCATCAGCCTTCCACCAACCTAGTGTCCAGGAAGGAGAGTCAATGGGTCTCAGTTCCAAGCACGTTAGGGGGGGATGTTGTTGATATCAGAAACCTTATTTTAAAAAAGCTAATATATATTTGACATGTGCCACATACTAGGGATGGAAAGAATATTTTAAAATATTGCCAAAAATGGTTGAAAGGGGGTTTCTTGAGTGTAAGGAAACCCTAGTGAAAAGAATCCTGGATTGACACAAATCTTCACAGTTCAGGAATTTGCACATTTTCTTGCAAATGAAACAGCAATGTAGGAAACAGCATTTCCTAGACAAAAATAATATTTTTGCATAGAAATATTGGCCAGGATCAGACATGGAGATACAATGCCATGGCTATGTTCTGGCTTTTGATCCAGCCCCTAAAATCCACCTTAAAACTAGACAGCCATACCAAAAAACAGTGTTCTGTCATGCTGGCAAGAGGGCTGCTGAAGAATGACCCACCCAGGCCTCTCCCACCAACAAGTGGCATTATAACAAGACGTTGCAAGAGGAAAACACAAGGGTCCCTACATCTGCACATTGCACTCCATTTCCTAGGCAAAAAAAAGGGGGGGTCATAATTTTAGTGCAGCATGCATAGTTTTTGAAGACTTTCACACAAGAGGAACAAAATTGCTCAAATTGCTCATTGAGAATTACTCATTTACTCAATTACACTTTGATAATGATAGTACTGAAAATTACGTCCCTAACATACACACCTGGAAAGTTCATATACTGGGAGGAAAACTAGGCTAGAACTCTTTTTCCTGCTCTGCTGTGTTTGTTTTCAGGGTAAGAATATTTATTTTCAAAATGTTCATTTCAGTTTACTATTTTCAGTCTGATGTGACACTGCAGAAATAATCCAGTTTGACACAAGTTTAATCACCATGGCCCATTCCTATGGAATTGTTGTGTCACCAGAGCTCTCTGACAGTAGAGTTTATCACACGTGAAATTGGAACTCCAATCCAAAGCCATTCCGAAGGGAAGGAGAAGCAGAGTCAATTCAAATCCAAAGCAATTCACGTGATTAATTATCACATGTGAAGAATGAAATTGTTGTCATTCCTGAGACAAAGCGGAGCGAGTGCACATTAAATTATCACACAGGCACATATCATGCCGATTCAGCGATTTGAATTGGCACCCATGCACATGCTCTAAACGCATCGTGAACCTTTGCACTTCCGGGGTGATGAAGGCGGCCACTTCCTGGTTCCAGTTTCATGTGAATGCTAGCCCCACATGAATGCTAGCTCCCCATTTCTTCTTCCCTTCTATTTTATTCTATTTTTTACTCTATTTACTCTATTTCAAAAATTTAGCAATGCCTGCAACTCCCGCCATGTGTGCTCTTGAGTATACATACAGCCACATCCAAATGTGTCTTCAGTGTCACCCTTTCCTACATGCCTCCCTGGATTCCTCCGAATGTCTCCCGTGTCCTCAGTGTCACCCTTCCCTACATGCCTCCCTGGATTCCTCCAAATGTCTCCTGTGTCCTCAGTGTCACACCCTTCCCTACATACCTCCCTCAATTCCTCTGAACGTCTCCTGTGTCTTCAGTATCACCCTTGCCTCCATGCCTCCCCTGTTTCCTCCAACGTGTCCTCCCTGTCAGTCCCCCCATCCCTCACACAACATCCAAATGTGTCCTTCATTCTTGAAGAAGTACTGGAAGCAAATGGGGCAAAATTGCAGTGCAGAATCATGGGAAATTTGCCATCTTGGAGGTTTGTGGGGTTGTACCAGAATAGAAGCAAAGTTGCATTCCACACCAGACCAATTCGGATTGAAATCAAAGTGAGCTGGGAAACCATTTTTGTGAGTTCACTTGTTACCGAATTCACAAAAATCAGGGGTCACTTTGGATTGACTTTGGATCCGGCTCAGAACGACCCCCCATAAAAAGCAATTATATGTGACAATCAATCACGTTATAATGTCAGTTTGCATGGTTGGACCCGCAGTGGCTTTGGATTGGAGTTGCAAAAAACCCTAGTGTGATACCGTACAAAGTAGGCAAAATGTCTCCCAAAACTACAATTTCCAGAATTCCATAGCATTGAACCACAGAAGTTAAAATGATGATAAAATTGGATTATTTCTGCAGTGCAGATGCACCCTGGTCTTCAACAGTGCTATATTACTTTAGTCACAACAAAATTCAGCTCCCAAGTCTTAAATCAGAAACCTCTTGAAAACCTTTAAGTGGATGTGGCTAATGCTTGATAACATCATTTTATTTACTAGGGCACTTGCAACCATTTATGATCAAAGCTTCAGTCCTCTTCATGTTGAGAAACTGTTGAGCAATAGAACACTGCAGTGGCTGTTCATGCACAATTTGGGGTCCATGTTAGGAAATTGCTGTGTTCATACCCATTTAATCAGTGACAAAAAATTTCTAGTTCACAATTGGTTTGTTTTTTAAGAGTGTGTTTACTCTAACCTTCAAACAGTATTATAATATTTTCCTAAGGGTGATTAAATATCTAGGTTAACACTGCTGAAGCACCAGTGTCCAAGGTTATTGCTGTACAAATCCAAATAATTTCTAAACATCAATCACCAACTGAAATGAAAGTATTTTTCCTATGTTGGCCAGATGCTCCATTGTACTGTGTTATCTTGTAGCCACTGGGTGCAATAAAAAATGAAAAGGGGACCATTAATAAAAGCAGCTTTGCAACAGTACAGATCCTCCAATGGGAATCAACTCAGGATATATTGTGGGTTGAAGGACAACAGAAGACCCACTGATAAGAATGCCAACAGTGTGAGCAAGACAGAGGAGAAAGTATCTTTTTATTTCCTACAGAAAATTAGGCAGTGTTACAGTTGGCCCTTTGCCCACTGATTTAAGTATCAATAATAATAATAATAATAATAATAATAATAATAATAATAATAGGATTTATTTATATGCCGCCCAATCACTGGGAATCCGGGCGGCTTACAACAGAGGGGATAATAGATGGTTCCCTGCCCTCAGGCTTACAATCTAAAAAGACACGACAAAAAGGAGAAGGGAATGGTGAGGGGGGGAGGGATATATATATATATATACATGGCTTAGATATATTTTAAAAAGATACAAATTCAAGAAAACAAACCTTGATTTTGCTATTTTATATAAGGGACACCATTTAACTATGCCGCTGTATATAATGAAGCTTGAGCATCCACATATCTTGGTATCTGCAGGGGATCATGGAACCAAACCCCAGTGGATGCCAAAGTTTCACTGTATTAATAACCATTAATTAGGAGGTGCTAAATTGGCCCCTACAGTGTTACAGCTGGCAATTCTGATGAATTTATGTGGACACCCAATTCTACTACTCCTTTCTACCCCATTCTTAGGAAGCTCCTCCTGGACCTAAACCAGTGTCTGTCATCAGTAAAGAACTTGATGAGGGCAAACAAACTCCAGATAAAACAGAGATGTTCTTGGTCAGTTGTAAGGCAGATCATTGAACAGAGATTCACCTTTTGTTGGATGGGATTTCACCAGGGACGTAGCCGGGGGGGGGAGTTCTTGGGGTCCGGACCCCCCCTCTTCCATTAGATAAAATGAATGGTGCGTGCTGCCGTGCCACCACACCCAAGCCCTATTATAATGGTGGCAATTAGTCTGGAACCCCCCCCCCCTCCCCAAAATCCTGGCTACATCCCTGATTACACTACTTCCGAAGACATAAGTTCACAGTTTGGGTGTATTCCTGTGTTCAGCTTTGAACTTGGAGGCCTAGGTTTCTGCAGTGGCCAGGAGTGCTTTTGTACATTTAAAGCTGATGCATCAACTGTGCCCAAACCCTAAGATATCGGATATGGCATATTTCTTAATCACATCCTGTTTGGACTACTGTAATGCACTACTTGGGGATGCCTTTGAAGAATATTCAGGAATTTCAGCTGGTTCAAAGAGCTACAGCCAGATTAGTAACTGGGGCAGATTACATACTACCCCCCCCCATACTACCTTCTCTGGCCACCTGTTTGTTTCTGGGCACAATTCAAAGTGCTGATGATTACCTATAAAGCCCTCTTTGGCTCAGGTCCAGGCTATTTGGCAGACCGTATATCACTGTATGAGTGGGCCCAGGCTCTGAGATCATCAGGAGTGGTCTCTTTCTTAGTCCCACCAGCATCGCAAGTATTGTTGGTGTGGACACCAGGCAGAGCCTTTTCGGTGGCTGCCCTTAGACTCTGGACCTCCCTTCCCAGGGAGGCCAGATTGACCTCCTCCTTGTTGTGCTTCCCTCCTTAGGCTAAAACCTTTTTATTCAGACAAGATTTTGAAACAGAAAGTTTTTAAAGAATGTACTACAGGATGATGTATTGTTTCAAATAAATAACTTTTTTTCTTTTTATTGTACTTTTTTATTTAAGGCTAAATTGTTTTAATACTGTAAAGCATTTAATGTTATTTTAATGTTAATTTTTGTAAGTTTTTGAATACATTGTTATTTTAAATTGTGAGCTGCTTTTAGTCACAGTTTTGGGGGGGAAATGGGATATAAATAAATTCAATCACCATAATCATCTAAGCCACTTTCGGAAATACTTTATGGGGGGAAATTACAGGTGTCCCTCCCGATTTGCGAGAATCTGTTCTGGACCCCCCTGTGAATCCAAAAAAATGCAAATTTTAAGTTGAAGAGCGGGGTATACATAAATACAGTAAATAAATAAATGAAATAATGCAGTGCGGGCATTATGGCATAGTGGTCTGAGTGTTGGAGAATGACTCTGGAAACCAGGGTTCGATTCCCAGCTTGGCCATAAAACCCACTGAGTGACCTTGGTCAAATCACATGTTCACAGCCTCAGGGGAAGGCAATGCCAACCTTCTCAGAACAAATCTTGCCATGAAAATCCCATGATTTGTTTGCCTTAGGGTTGCCATAAGTTAGAAAGGACTTGAAGTCATACAGTAATAACAACACACTTTGCTTTTACACTAGGATGAACAATTTTGGCCTTCGATGTTTGGAGCCAAAAATATTATTTATGCTTGCTAGGGCCAATGGGTGTTATATTCCAACAGTATCTGTCCTCCATCACTTGACATCCCACATAAGATGATGATAAAGATATAAAATTTTTATACTTGTGAAAATTTCATGGAATGTTTTGTGGACCATTAGCGTTCTGAATCAAAACACCCATTCAGAATGCCATCTGCCATACTGGTTGCCATTAGTCCACACTCCAGGCAGAGCAGCAAAAAGAACTTAGATGGGGTGAACAAAATCCAAATTCAAGGTTGATCTCTTTAATCCTCTGAAATAGGAAGTACTACTTTCTTATGGGCACGACAGCCAATGTGAGACAGTGGATATACAGTAGTAAGTTGGGATGAGATTAACATTCCATTCACTGGCTGCATCCACACTGAAGAAACAATCCAATTTGATACCACTCTAACTGCCATGTCTCAATGCTGTGGAATTCTGGGAACTGTAGTTATGTGAGACATTTAGCTTTCTCTGTCAGAGGCTTCTGGCACCACAACAAACTACAATTCCCAGAATTCTATAGCATTGAGCCATGGAAGTTAAAGTGACGTCATACTGAATTATTTCTACAGTGCAAATGCAGTCTGGGTGACCTTGGGTCATTCTGTCTCAATCTCAGTCTAATCTACTTACATCCCATGGTAGCAATGATGTTAAAGTTGGGAGAAGGTATTGCTGTTGTGAGTTCACTTAAGAATAATCAGATATAATTATTGGAAATGATCTGATAAATAAGCAAGAGACCATTGGTTTCCTGAAAAAATAATTCCAGAGATTGACTCCTCCAGAAGCCCTAACCAGTTTTAAACCAGTTAAGATACTGGGAGAGCGCTGACTTATGTGTGCCATTCCTTCAGCTTTAATTGGTGTTGGAAGCAGGTGTGTCCTCTCCATCTTCTTTTAAAAAGAAAAAAACCCTTCTGGAGCACAACTGGATAGGGGGGAAATTGATATTAAGAAGGCAAGTAACAGCCTCTTGTGTCCATCATAGCAGTCTCTATTATTCTAAGAGAACAACAACAGCCTGAACAATTGTGTAGTTGTGCAGTAGACAGGTAAAATGGGACTCAAGGGATAATAGGATGGCAGAACAATATCAAAGCCTTGGAATGTTACCTTTTAAAAGTAATTTGTTTTTGTTACAGGGTTTGAACCATCTGTTGCCATTACCTTTTATAATTTGGGAAAGTAACTTGATATGTTCCTTGTTACACTGCTTGTTGTTTTTCTATTACTCTCTGTTACTTTTTTACTTGTAAAGAGGAAAAACTGAGTTTAGTAATGGAATAAAACATTAAACGTTCCTGTCAAAAGGTCTCTAAAATGCACCTTAAAAGTAACTTTTGAAAGTAAGTAAAACAGATACATGTTGCACCAATAAAGTACCTATCCCATGATGTGTAATTCACACCTAGGGGCCAGACAGCATCTTGTCTGTAGAGTCTACAGCACCATGTCTCCCTGCCAACTGTGCTGTCTGTGCTAAACCGAGAGGAAGAGAGAGAATCCAGCATTACTCAATGCTTATCTTTGGGAAAGTGTGATATATACAGGGTTTGGTTGCTGTGCAACACTATCTTGATAATGCTGTGTTTCCTGTCCTTGTTTTGTGAACCAAAGTGCTTGGCCTTAATGTAATGTGTCAGTACTTCCTTTCTAGAGTTTCATAATTAGTTAATGGTACAATGCTATCTCATAATGGAAACACCAATGACAACTAAATTTAATGAAGATTGAATTAATCAGGCAAATGGCCATGAATCTGAATGCTCTGTACACCAAGATATCCACCTCCCCCACTGGAGCTAAATATTGGCTTTTCACTGTTCTGTGTGGGTAGCATTCATCTCATTATCTTAATCACAACAGCACAAAATCCATTCTGGAAAGTTAAAGCTTCTTGATACCCCAGCTGAAATCTAGATTGAGCCTTGCAAGATCAAGCAGGCAAAACAGAAGCTAAGACACAGGGAAAGGTGTGGCATGCTGCCCACTGATCTATGGGGGCGGGAAAGCAGAACTCCCATAGCATATATGACTGCTACTTAACAAAGGCCAACACAAGTTGTTACAGTGCCTGAGGCATAGCTGGAAAAGTTGCCCATCAGCAACCAAGGCACATAGGATACAAAGTCAGCTATGTTATTTTGGTATGTGAGGCAGAAATTCTCATAGGTGCCTCTCCCTATCCATGGCATTAAAAATACAAATATAACACATAAAAGGAGAAATAAATGGTGGCGCAGTGGTTAAATGCCTGTACTGCAGCCACTCACTCAAAACCACAAGGTTGCGAGTTCAAGACCAGCAAAAGGGCTCAAGCTTGACTCAGGCTTGCATCCTTCTGAGGTTGCTAAAATGAGTACCCAGATTGTTGGGGGCAAATTAGCTTACAGTTGTAAACTGCTTAGACACTGCTTAAGCGGTATGAAGCGGTATATAAATGAAGCTTGTTTAAATTACTGTCGTATCATGACACTTCAAATTTTTTGCCTGAAATTGCTGCCTCACTCTACCTAATGGTAGGGCTGGCCCAACAAAAGGTTCTGTAGGTTGGTATATTTGAGAAACAAGATTAAACAACATCTGTGTCACTAAAACATTTACAGTTTGGGCTTACTTACTGGGTATAATTCCATACTCTACATTTTAAAAGTAAGTCAGCTTTCCTCAGACTGATACCTTCCATATTTGAATCCAAAATGCATTCTAGGATAAACAATGCTGCAATACAAGCCAGATTATCCAGTAATTACTGCAGAACTATCCATTTTCTGACAGGGATTTTTATTACACTAAATACAATTCTGGCTGTGATTTCACCTTTCCCAAAAAATTTATATTTGCTACTTGCAGACAGAACTGGAAATGACAGGACCACATACACTACCATCAAGCCAAGTGTCCCATCAGGGCAAGAAGAACTAATACTACTGCAGGAGCAGGTGAAGAGAGGGATAATTTCTATGGATGAAGCTGTGGAGAAATTCAAAGAATGGCAGAACCAGAAAAGTGGATTACAAGTCATCCAGAAGGTAGGATTCTCATGAATTTCCATGGGTACTTATGTGCTAGCCATTATTTCAAGAAGAAATGTTTAAGCTTGGATGAGTTTGAGGTTTTTCTCAAGTTGTACATTAAATCAAATATGCATGTGTTAATTATATAGGAAAATGTTTCCTATTGGGTCAGATTTATGTGGTTCTGACATTATAGTCTCTGTGGTTTATTGCACCAGGAATAAGTTATGGGCTCATGCACTCATTCTTTGCTCCTTATCTTGTGTGCCTCACTTTGGTAAAGATATCCTGGTTTCTTAAACCACAATTCCTTCTGAAATGCAGACTGTAATTTAAGGCTTTTCTCCAATTGAGGGATGTGAAAATTTCTCAGTATCAGTTTCACTGAGTTTCTCCCAATCTCATATGCATTTTTGTTCCATTGTTGTTTCATGCAGCATTGCATAATTTTGGTTGCCTCCTGTTGGTATTTTATAAACACATAATTTCCTTTACACACAGGTCCAATAAAGGAAGGTAAAAATTTGTTACATGTTCCACCTAAATAACAAATTAAAGTATAGATTTTGGTATCTTAGCCATGCGTTTTTCTCTAAAATTACCATATTATCCACATTCAAAAAATATGTGATGCACACATTTTGTCTTTATGAAGGGCCCACTCCTCAGAAATACAGGATTTGAAGGGGGATTTTTATAAAAAGAAAAGCTTTCCAATCCTCAAATAGAGGACATCCCTTATAATAAGGGACACCTGGCAACCAAGGCGCAGGCAATTGACCAAGGTCTCATCTGCACTGCAGAAATAATGTAGTTTGACACCACTTTAACTGACATCGTTCCAGCCTATGGAAACCTGGGCCCCATTCCCACTGGTTTATAAAGCAGATCAAGACTCGGATTATGGGAGCATCGTTCCCATTTGAGCGCGCATTCGATCCTCATTACACCAATTTCATTCCCATTGGAATGTGTATCTGATCCCCATGTAATTGATTTTTCCAGGAAATCGGGGGTGGGGATCAAACCTGGGTTAATTTGACTGCACCGGGGCAAATGAATGGAAATGACATGGGTGTCCAATTCGGGAACTTGGGGATGGGAGGTGTCACCCACTTTGTTCTCTTTCCTGCATTACCAGTGCCATCCCCCCTCCCCCATTTGCATAGCCTTTCCCCCAGTGGAGTGGGAAGCAGGGTAAGGCGATCGCATGTGTAGACAATTTTTGTAAAAATTAAGCTTTCGATCGCCTAGGCGCTCTGTCGGGTGTCCAAATATTGCAAATTGCTACATTGGCCTCCAAACGCGGTAAACACATTATACCCCCCTGCAACCTCCCCCCTGTTCCACATGCATAGATTGACGTGTGAGGAGAGCCATTGAACACCATTTTTAACTATTACTTTTTCTTTTTTTTTTATGCCTGCTCGATTGCCCTCCAAACAACCCAGGGAGCAAATGGGGGAGGCAAAGGGACTTGGGGGAATGGAAGCTCCTTCTCCTTTTCCCAGAGGGGCTCTAGGAAGACACAGGAAAGCTTGGGAGGCAAAGGGACTTGGAGGAATGGAGGCTCCTTCTCCCTTTCCCAGAGGGAAAAGGCACCTAAGCGATTGGTTGACTGCTTTAAAAAAAACAGGTTTGAAAGACACAAATAGGAATGGGGAACAAAAATAGCCCATGCCAAAATGCATCAAAGTAACTGACATCACTGTGACGTCAAGCGCCTAGTCGCTTGATTGACAGCTGCTTAAAAAAAAGAGGTTCTGGAAGGGCAATGGGAACGGGGAGTGAAAAAGTCCGTTTCAAATTACAAAGGAGAAAATTTCAATGGGAACAAAAAAAACCAAGTCCGTTTGCACCCTTTTGTAATGGGAACGAGGGACCAGATTCGAATACGGCTCAGAAAAAAGATCCGAGTCAAAATCTCAGCGAAAGACATCGCTTTATATGCCCAGTGGGAATGGGGCCCTGGAATTTCGAGTTTGTTGTGGCCCTCGAGCCCTCCATCAGAGAAGGCTAAATATCTTAGAAAGCTACAAATCCCAGAATTCCATAGCATTGAGTCATGACAGCTAAAGTGGTGTCAAACTGTATTATTTCTACAGTGCAGATTAGACTCAAGTTACCTCTGCCAAAGTACATTTGCTCCATGGTCCCTCCAAACCATGCACTGGAGAAACAGGTCACTGAAAGCCAGCAGACATCTCTCCCTACTTCCCTTCTTTTTACAGAACCTTGTAAAAAGTGCAATGATCCATGTAATGAATAGCTATAGGTGGGGTATGCATCAACAAGACTCCAGCCCAAGTCTCTAAGACAATTATATAATAGAGATGGGGGAGTACAAATAAGGTTCGCAGAACAAGTTCTCCCTGTAACCCATTATGGTTATAAAATATGTTCTTCTGATTAAAACTATGAGGATCAAGGCAGTTCTCTGTATGGAGGATAATAATTGCCTCTGGCCTTGGAGAGTGGGTGGCAGAGGTGGTGATGTTTCATTTGCTCTTGGAGAAAACATTCTACAAATCCTGTGGTATTAGATTCTAAACTACAAGGATTTTCCCAGGGAGGAAAAGAAGAAGGATGCTTTTTGTCCTGCCCTGTATTTTAAAAATGATTTCCTGTGCTAAAAGGCTGAAGTGTGCAGCATATTAAAAACCCCTTCTCCTCCAGCGACTCATTCATTATTTTTAACAATCAACTGCAGCCATTGATTTTTGTTGTTGTTCGTGTGTTTGTTTCTTACTTTAGGAAAAAACATGCCAGCTCAAAGACTCTATCAGAAAAAGACCAGAGGAGGAAAACATATATGGTAAATTACATTTTATTAGTATCTCAATACACTGAAAGAAGGGGCTTGTAGAATAAAAGCAGGCCTGAAATAAAACTAACTGAAACCTATGGGAAGATTTCTGTAGTTTTTCCATCATTTGATGGTTGACATCTTGTGCAGTAATTACAGTGCCATAAGCCACTTTTGCAACATTGTAATTTCACTAGTTCACTTCTATGGTTGTTGCACATCACAGTGACCAAAAGTGCAGTTCCCCAAATTTTTGAGGTGCTAGACAGCAGGGTGATGCTTGATTATGCTTTCAGCTTTCTCCCATTAGTGAGTTGCACCACAACACTTTCTTCAGATGTCCAGGGGTAGGATCCAAAGAGCTATGTAGACATAACTAGGGCCCTGTCTGCATGAGCCAAATAAAATGGCCTGCCCGCTCCCATCCTCTCAGTGGGGAGACCAGACAACATATGGCCCAAAGCTTGGTTGTGGTGCTAACAGATTGGGTGATGTCTAACTTGTTTATCACTAGAACCAGTATATACCTCTCTTAAAGAAACGTAAATGTATTCCCCTTTGACAAAGATGTCAAGTCATGTCTGACCAAAAGGGGCAGTGCTCATCTCCATTACAAAGCCAAAAAGCCAGCATTGTCAAAGACGATTCTGTGATCATGTGGTCAGCATGACTGCACAGAATGCTGTTTACGTTCCCTCCCTATTTATCTACTTGCATTTGCATGCTTTCGAACTGCTAGGTTAGCAGAAGCTGGGAGTAGTGACGGGAGCTCACTCAGTCACGCCTCGAACTGCCAACCTGTAGATCTTGTAATCAACAGAGTCAGCACTGTAACCGCTTGAGCCACTGCATCTTAGCATTCATTGAAATAAAATCCCTCCATTCCAATGCTGGGCAACTGTTTGAAATCCATTCCAGTGAACTGCCTGGCCCATCTGCAGCTATGCCCAGTCACTCAGTCTGAATGAGGTGCTCAGCATATGATCATCACTGGATGCACTGGGCAGCTCAACAAGATGTACATGCAAACAGCCACCCAGCATGGAGGGCCTTTGTGATGAGGGAGGGTCAGAGCAGCTCTGAGGCCAGGATATACTCTGGGCTGCCCCCAGAATATCCTGGCCAGTGCAGACAAGATCTCAGTCATCATAGCTACATCTCCCCAGGCAACATCTCACCCTGTTGATGTCTGACAACCTGAAGACATGCATTCCCATACAGAAATATAGAAAATACTTTTCATTTTTTAATTTTAAAGTTTGCACGGCATGCTCTATGTAATACAAGCAGGAAACAACTCTCAAAGATTTGGAGGCAACAGAGTATAATACAGAAGTATAATACACTGGTGCTGGAATTTGTCAACGATTGTCAAATTCTTGTGGCAGTGACAATGAGGGCGGGTGTGATAATGATGCTCCCAGTGTGTCCCAGGGGCATCCAATGCAGCTCCCACAACCTTGGGAGTTTTTGACACCCTCTTTCTATGTAGCCAGAAGCTTCCAGGTTCCTCTAACTGAATCCATTCTCTGAACTGCTAGAGCTACCTGTAAAAATACCTTTGCAACTCAGTCTCAGTATTGCCTCATCACCCAACTGCTCATCCTTTGAAGCTGCAGGCTTCAATTTGCAGCAGCCACAGAAGATAAATATCTTTGAGTAGGAGGGGAGCACAGAGATTTCCAATTTCTCTTCAACTTCTTCATGAAGAAACCTAGTAACAAAGAGGATGAGAACAAATATTGAGAGGGATGGAATGAAACTCTGTGTGACTGCACTAAGAGAGAAGGAGGTGTGCCAATTACCTGCTTTAAAATGGCAGTTGCATATCCTGTCTATTTCTCTCTCCATTTACTACCTGAATGTTGGTTGAGAAATAGGGCTGAACTCTGTGCTGTTCAGTACAAAATGTACTGGAAATTGCCATGCCATCAGGCAATTTTCATAGCAAAGATTATTCCAAAAATTTCAGCACTACTATATTTCTATTTATAGCGCCAAGGTCAAATCTGGTGGTGTAGGCTGCATCCACACTGCAGAAATAATCCAGTTTGACACCACTTTGACTGCCATTGCTTGGTTCTAAGGAATTCTGGAAATGGTAGTTTGTTGTGGCACCAAAGCTCAGACCAGATTGTTTCTGAAGTGTGGAGCAGCCATAGATATAGCCATAGTGAACACAGAGCCTAATTGATAAGTCAGGAAGGGATTAACTGAAATAACTTGTAACCACAGGGTATTTTTCTTTTTCTTTTTCCTCTTTCCCTTCTTCAGACCAAATAAGTACTGTTCATTATCCACATGGTAAGTCACATCAGCTTAATTTCCTAAATTGTACTTGCAAATAGTTTACAAATTTGCCCTTACAGAAGTGACAATCTGTTACTGGATGGATATACTTTCCCTCCCATCATTCCATCCATCTCTCTATCCACCCATTCATTCATTATATTTATTGTTGTTGTTGTTGTTGTTATATTTATTTATATCCCACCTTTCCCCCAAAATTGGGACTCAAAGCACCCCACTCTGAGGATGCTTGTTAGACTAGCTGTTGATAATAATGATTTTTTATTGATGTTAATACAATACAATGCTGTGATTTTATGGACTGTATTTTATATGGAACTGTAATTCTATTTTTATTGATGTAATCCCACCTCGATCTGCAGGGAGAGGCGGGAAATATAAATAAAAACTATTATTATTATTATTATTATTATTATTATTATTATTATTATTTGGAAAAACAAAAAGCTTCTTATGTTTTTGAGTGCCTGCTAAAAGTGGAGAGAGATTTTATCATATGAACTATCTATGACAGAAAATTTGCCAGCTGTGATGCTACCACCAAGATATAGGGATGAAACTACTAGCTAATTAATTTTTTGAAGCAGCCATTACTTATTTAAGCAATTTTCTTACTGGTGTGAGAAATTCTTCCAGTTTTCCAAGACTAGTTCAGGACAAATTCTGTACCCATTTTCAGGTGGGTTTTGTGCATGAAAAACAGTATTTTCTGCCTAGAAAATAATATTTCTCTGCTGAAAATGTTATTTCTGTGCACAAGATACTGTATTTGGTAACTTATTCTGTGGAAAATTTGCATTGAAAATGCATGTAAATTTTATACAGAATAAGTCCCAAACTGTGAAGATTTTCATCAGTCCAGGACTCTCACTGTCAGGGTTTCCTGACACTTGAGAAACACATTTTTTCAAATATTTTTAAGTATTCGTTCCACGCCTACCAACAAATTCCATAGGGTTGAACTTCAAAGAGCAAGGTTTCTCATAGAACTGTCTCTTCCAAAAAGCTAAGTATGTAGGTAACAATACACAAAAAGAGGTATTTCTTCAAGTAAACTGAGCTACATTTGTGTAAAGCATCAGTGAACAATGTATGGCTCTCCTGATGGCGTTGGATTGTAATTCTCATTAGCCCTCGCCAGCATAGACAATGGTGATGAATTATCTAACAACTTCTAGAAGGCCAAACATTCCACACTGCCAGCGTAAGACTTTAAATTCTGCACATTCTATACTCCTATTAACCTAAATACCCTACAGGCATCAGATCCCATCTGATATTGGCAGCTAAGCATCGTCAGCTCTGGTTAGTACTCAGAAACCACCAGTGAATAGGGTATATTTCAGAGGAATGAACTGGCAAAACCAGTTTTGTATCCGTTGCCTAATGTTATGAAATTTATGGGGTCACCATAAGTCAACATGTAAGGTACACACTCACATACACATCTATTGATTTGTCTGTTGTAAAACAAAGATCTTTCTGTCGACTGAACAGAACCAGTTTGACACAAAGTGTTACTAGTATTTATGTATTCTGATAGCTTCCATGAAAAAAGGAAGAGAAAATGTTACTACTGAAGGCATTGTGTACACCACTCCCTTTGGAAAGCAGGTATGTACACACTTTTTCAAAGCTTTTGTATGTAGGTTTTTCTTTAAGTTAAACATTGGAAGACTGGTTTTGAGACCAAAGTGTTCTGCCAATTATTAACTGTTAAAAAATGTCATCCTGTTGCCAGATTTCAAATCTATATATTTAAGAAGTTGGTCCTTACTGCCTTTAATTACCTTTTTTGAAGCCTTTTAGATTTTACAGCATACCTCCTATCATTTAAAGTCCAACTGGGAAAACAGTTCTTTTAAGGTGATCTGAAATTTGTTTCACAGACTTTTTCTATAGCCATACTGGCCATATGTGTTTTTGTCTGCACAATTGTTTTCTAAATGGAATTGGAAGCATTAAATGTTTAAGAAGAAAGATTTTTATTAGTTTAATAAATGACTGCATCCCATAGTCTTTAAGATGTTTATATTCTTGCAAACCTCCAGAAATAAGTAGAACAAACCTATCTCCCATGTGTACATATATACATCGGGACGCCTGCTATTCCAGGATTCCTGAGCATGTAGTCAGTACAGTAACAGAGAGTACCTTTTCCAATTTAGAATGAATATGTTGAGCTACAATGGATTAAATACATAAATATATTCAGACTTTTTATTTTTCCTTCCATGGACATGGATTTACAATTGAGGTGGCCACAATCATGAGCCCTGGTCTAGGTAAAGTCTACCAATGCTTGGACTTTGGTTCTTGAAAGTAGTATCATCTATATTTTCATAACTATTGAGCTTATGCCTCAAGTTAGAACAGTACTATAGTAATAATGAAGTACTTACCAACTGCTCCACTCCATCTCTTTTATTAATGTGCACTGAATAGCCAAGTTGCTGACTGCATTGGAGCAATTCTAGATTGTATGACCTGAATTTTGCAAATGAGGCTGGTTGAAACTGGTGGAGCTTATGGCAATAAAGTATATCTGGTTTTAATTAAATTTGCCCCTAAATGTCTCCCTGGGTCCAAACTGCTTCCTCAGCTTCATCCAAAATCCATTCAGGATAGTACCAAGTCACTTTGAAAAATTATTCACTTAATGATTACATGCACTACCTTGATTGCCTGGCTGCAGATCCTTAAAGTTGTGCCTCCTTACTAGAATCTTGTTTCTATTCCATTTGGTGGCAGCTTGCTCATTTGTCATCCATTGACTACACCATGTTAGAAAGAGACATCTCTCTGTGGATCCATGAGGAAAATAGTTACTACTTTTTCTGGCAGGTTGTGAATAGCTATGTGACAGTCGGGGGGGGGGGGATCAGTAGAGGGAGCTTTCAACATTGCTGCCTCTCCATCCTGGGAAAATTAGCATTTTTGCATTTCTGCCCATCTCTTTTGCTGTAAAAGGCACAAAAGATTTGGCACAAGCATGGGAGCCCTACTGAGAATCACTGTTTCCCTTGTTCAAAACCCTCTGAAAAAAGACATCCAAAGAGAGCCAGCTCTTCCACGCTGCAGAAATAAAGTAGATTGACACCATACTGTGGAATCCTGGAGTTTGTAGTTTAGTGAGGTATTCAGATTGATCTGTCAGAGAGCTCTGGTGCCCCACCAAACTACCAGTACCATGATTCTGTAGGATAAATTGTGGCAGCTAAAGTGGTATAAAACTGCTTTATTTCTGCAGTGTAGATACACCCCTGGTGCCACCATGTAATGTTTTTTTTTTTCTGACAGTAGTCTATTGATTGTAAATCAACCAATAAATTTTCCACTGTGATTCTCATAAACTGGCTGAGTTTACATGAGGAACATAAAGAATACTCATAGATTTTCTTGTCCTTGCCAACAATAGATGTCCTGATACCATGAGACACCCCACTGAAAAATATGATGAACTCTCAAAACATTTTTGCTTTTGTGCCTAAAGAAATAATGGTGGGTTTTTTTGTACAAATAATTTTTTCATTAAACGCCCCAAAATGCCCTCCCTCAAAAATTTAAAAATTACAAATATTATCATAATCTCAACCAGCAGACATATTCCTTGTCCTTGTATGGAGGAATGAAATAAGGGAACTATAGATAAAGGTGGTCTATTAGACTTTCTCTTCCTGTTTTGTTTTAGGGCCTGGCATGTCAACAACCAAACCTTGAATGTAGCTTTATAGCAAACAGGCAGGCAGTTTAGTGCTTTCCCAGGTTTTTTATACAAAAATGGTCCCTGGTTTGAATGCTAATATCCCTACGACTAAAAGTAATTTCAAGTAAAAATGATTCCAGTCAGAGCAAGAACATTTCCCATCTACTCCTGTGAATTTGCCTGCAAGTTTCATCTCCCATCCTCCAAAATGAAATGAATCAGGTTCAAAAGTGGAAGGATATACTGTATGATGTTTGTCCCTGTTAACAACCTGCCAGCCCCATTCTGGGCCAGCTCATTTCTGTACACCTTTCAAAGGCAGCCCCACACAGAGTGTAACAATAATAAGTCACCAGGGCATGCAGAGCTGTTGCTAGATCCTTAACAGCATTCATGAAAAGCATTGTGTCATTTCAGACTTTGCTTTGACACCCACCAGGAAAAGAGCATTGGACCTGCCGATAACCAACAGAGGTAAGAGCATTTTTTCAGTGTGCTTTAAGAATGGAAATTGCTTTTCCACATATGCTTGGTTATTCATTTAAATCAGAGGTGGGAATCATGTTGCCTGTGGACTTCATGGGGCCCTTTTGGGGAATTAGTGCAATTCTTGGGTTCTCCAGTAACTCTCCTCCATGCCCTGACACCCCCATCTTCAAAAATCCAGCTGCAAACGTTGTTTTTACCCTTAAAAAAACACATTCAAAGACGATGGAAGCTTGGCAGAACTATTGCTCACCACCCTCAAACAGCCAAAGAAAACCCCAAATAGCCTGTCAGATGCTTGGAAGTGACATATATCAATTTCAGTTCATTGGAAGCATCTAGAGTTTGCCCATGTTTATTGAATATTTGGAATATTTCAGACCATAATTTAATTTTTTTTTCAAAAGAGTCGTTATTGGAAACAGTTTTGATGCTTGTCATGTGGTGGGAAAATACATTGGTCAAGGCTACAGTCTTTCATTTCTTGGGAGGCTGTCCTTGGGACTATAAAACATTTGGATTGTCTGACCTCAGAAAGAGAGCACACTGCACAAAATAGTGTGAGTTCACAATGCACTTTGGAATAAGCAGAATCTGGAAATGTTGCTTTTTCCTTTTTAAGTCGAACTTCTAGAATCTCCCATTCAGCATGGCCACTGCAGTGGACCTGAAAATGTGACTGCCATTTCTATGTCAATCTGTATTTTCCGGTGATGAGTTCGCCTCTTCTTTTCCCTCCTGGAACTGATATTGAATACAACTACAGTAAAGATGCATCTCCAATCCCAATATACTTTTATAGGATGATTCTGTGCAACTGTCATCAGTCAGTAACATACAGATGACAGGGTACTGTATCAGTGCATCCTTAAGACTTGCAAACCCTTCCCTCTTAACAATTTAGTAATGCCAACTGTCACATACAGACTGTAATCCTTTATGACTCAGAAAAGTGTAGTAGTTTCACATGAAGAACTATGCTACAGCTGGCCATTCTCTGACCTTAAGTCTTACTGTACAATCACTGCACACATACACCATCAGTCATTCCATGCCTGAAGACTGGAGATATGATCAGAAAAGCATCTAGCTGTGTTTCCAAAGCCAGACACAAAATTATTACATCAATTACAGAGGTCAGTTAGAATCCTCCAGTGGTCTCAATGGATGGTGTAATAATTTCAGATCTGACTACAGGGGCATAGTGAGATGGAAGGTGGCATGCACAAGTGTAAAGCCATCTTATAGCAGTGTGCGTCTTTTTTTTTTTCTTTTCCCAATGCAATTTCCCTTTCTTCCTCTGCAATGTGCAAAGCTGTACATGAGCATTTGTGTAAGTGTGTGTATTTATGAATGTGGATGTGTATGTTTGGATGAATCCCCTTTTTGTCCATGAACTGGTTAACTGAAATTATCCTCCAGAATTTCAAAGATATGAATATGTTTTGGAGAACAGTAGAAACATTAATTAACTATCAGATCAGTACAGAATTCATTAACTTTCATTTAAAAACTGAGCTTACACAACTTAGCTACTAATATCTTCACCTAGGGAAGAACTTGCCAGTGGTTTTATTAATGAATGTGACCTTCTTACTTGGGGCATCTCATTATTCCTTTCTACAAGAACTTTACCTACTTTTTAAATTAGCTTCTTGATACCTCCTCCTCCCCAACACTGTAGATTGTGCCAAGGGGATGTTGTTTTTAGTCATTAGTCCTACTACCTTCACCTTCTTTTCTAATTATTTCTTTTCTACATTCATTACAAAATAATATAAACATCCCAAGAGATATGAGTTATTAAGAGTTGATTGCTTTGGGGGGGGGGGGGGAGATACACACACACACACAGTTAGTTGTGTGCCTGATTATTTTGCAAACAACATAGTTCCTTCTAACAGTTTTCTGATCTGCCTTGTATTGGAAAATGCAGATAGTATAGGGTTGTCAGGTCAAGACTATCCTAGGTCCTTAAATGTCAAGGCCAGTACCTGAGACATGTGATGCCACAGTAAGTATGCTCTGGTAATATTACAAGGTTGACTTTACAAGGAGCAGTCCCTAGTGATGACATTGAACATGATACTTTAAGCTTCAATTACCATTGCACAGAGTATGCTATTCAGATCCCAAACACTATAATAAAAATGAAGAAAATACATACACACACTTTTCAAGGCATTTCTCTCACCTCCAGGTTCCTTCCCCTTGCCTCAGTACCAGCCCCTGAGACCTGGGAACCCTAAGACAGCATGATTATTTATATAATATCTATCTATGCCATAAAGGGGAAAAAGGGAAGAACAAGAGACCTATTCCAAAATATCTGGAAAATCAAAGGAAAATTCAAACCAAGGACCAGGACACTCTATGCCAATAAAAACAACATAATTCAGGATCAGGAAGGAATAAAAAGAAGTTGGATACAGTACACAGAAGAGCTATATATAGTCGGCCCTTTCCTTACGCGGGGATCTGTTCCGGACCCCTCCGCGTAAGGCGAATTCCGCCTATGCTCAATCCCCATTGGAAACAATGGGGCTCGTGCACGGCAGTGCGGTGGCACAGCGGTGCATAGGCGCCACGGGCGCACACGCCCATTCAATTGAATGGGACATGCCACCCCTTCTGCCCTGTGTGCTCCCTGCAATTTGAGCGTGTAAGTTCAAGTCCACGTAAAGCGCACCTGTGTATGACGCGGGTGCGCTATATAAGGAGTAACAAAATGAAGGACATATGGATTGAAGATGAACCCCAAATTCTAAAAACAGAGGTGGAAGCTGCAATTAGAGAAATGGGAAAAATAAATCACCAGGAACAGATGATATTCCAATCAAATTGCTTCAGTCCACACTAACAGAAACAACATCAATGCTAACCAACATATATCAACAGATATGGAAAATAAAACAATGGCCAACAAATTGGAAAGTGCCATGAGAAATCATTACTCAGGACAGGAGGCCACTGTCAGAACAGAACATGGAGAACAAGAAAGGTTCCCAATTGGCAAAGGGGTCAGACAAGGCTGCATCTTCTCACGCTATCTGTTCAACTTGTATGCAGAACATATTATACGAAAGTAGGCTTGGACACAGAAGGAGGAGGAGTGCAAATAGAAGGAAGGAATATCAACAATCTAAGATACGCAGACAACACCATACTACTAGCTGAAAACTTCACAAACTTGGAACAACTACTAAGGAAGATCAAGGATGAAAGTTCAAAGGCAGATTTATTGTTGAACATAAAGAAAACAAAAATAATGAAAATTTACACATATTCAACCTAGACAATGAGGAAATAGAAACAGTAAGAGAATTTTCATACCTGGGATCAAATATTGATCAGAGTGGAGACTAAAATCAAGAAATCGTAAGAAGACTAAGAATGGGGAGGGCAGCTATGAGAGAACTAAAAAATAACCTAAAATGTAAAGACATACAACTGAGCATGAAAGTTAGAATCATACAAGCCATTATATTTCCTATTTCCATGTATGAATGTAAGAGCTGTACAGTTAAGAAAGCAGATAGGAAGAGAATTAGT
Organism: Sceloporus undulatus; assembly: GCF_019175285.1. Taxonomy (NCBI): domain Eukaryota; kingdom Metazoa; phylum Chordata; class Lepidosauria; order Squamata; family Phrynosomatidae; genus Sceloporus; species Sceloporus undulatus. Next base: position 169,514,411 of record NC_056526.1, on the reverse strand, counting down.
TCATTTCAGATGTGGTGGTGGAGAAGAGTGCTGAGGTTACCATGGACAGCCAAGAAAACAAACAAATGGGTCCTAGAGCAGAAATCTCTCTGGAATCCAAGATGACTGGACTGAGGCTGTTGTACTTTCGCCACATCATGAGGAGGCATGACTCAATGGAAAAAAACAATAATGCTAGGAAAGGTATAGGGAAGCAGAAAGAGAGGAAGGCCACATGCTAAATGGATGGACTCTATTAAGGAAGCCATGGATTTGAATTTCCAGGACCTGAGCAGAGCAGTGGAGCATAGGGAGTCTTGGAGTTGTTTCATCTACAGGGTCGCCATGGGTTGAGATCAACTTGAGGGTCAATAACAACAACAACAAATGCATAAAGAACTATTGGACTTGAGAGTGCTTCTCCTTCTAGACCAGATATGAAATTGTCTAGACTGGCAGGCTGCAGCTTTCAGCAGTACTAGATAGCACAGCCAATGGTGAAGAATATTGGGAGTTTCAGTATGACAACCTCTGGAGGATCACATGGTTCCTATCTTTGATCTACTCCATTGAGATTGAAGAAAGAGCTTGGTAAAGTCCTTACTGTTCCTTGGGCACCCTTTCCCAAAATGGGGCTACGGTGGCTTACATTATTTATTTATTTATTCATTCATTCATTCACCTTTCTCTCAGCACATGACTCAAAGCAGTTTACAACAATTTAAAACCAAGTTCAGCTAGAATCTTATCATGAAAAAATTTAAAACAAACAACAATTCAATATAAACTAAAGCAAAATACAGCTAAAATATTATAGACTGCAAAAGGTTGTTATAGAAGAACAAAACAAACAATGCAATTAAAACATTGGCTGGTACCCTTTTGGAAAGTTACATCATCATAAACCAATGTATGAACGTGTAAAATTGAATTGCACCATTGTGCAATGTTTATGTTGTCAGGAGGGGAGGGGAGATGTACCTACACCACTGAGACAACTGAGTAATCAGAGACAGCAGCATGGCTATTGTGCAATGGTCTTGATGCCCAACATGTCCCAGCGCCCAATGTGTCCCAATGCACATGTCCTGATGCCCAACATGTGCCGTTGTATAACATATTTCAATAGGCAACATTTCTCATTGCTCAGCATTACCTGATGCCCAACATGTAGGTAGCTCCTGTTTAAATATTTCGAGCGATGTCACGTTGAGGATGGAGCAAGCTTGTTTTCTGCTGCTCCAGAGAATAAAACCAACCAAAGTCCCTATAACCGAAAAAACCCAAGATAATAACAAACAAAAAGAGAATAAGACATGGAGCAATGGATGCAAGCTACAGGAAAAGCAATTCCACCTAAACATTAGGAAAAACTTCCTGATAGTAAGAGCTGTACAACAGTGGAACACGCTCCCTCAGAGCATGGTGGAGTCTCCTTTTTTGAAAGTTTTTAAAGAGAGGCTGGGTGGTCATCTGTTGGGAGAGCTTTGTGTGTTTGATTGTGTGTTCCTGCGTGGCATGGGGTTGGACTTGATAGCCCTTGTGATCTCTTCCAAGTTTATGATTCTGTGATTCTATGTCCCATTGTCCAATATGATCCCCCAGTACATAATAGGATAGTTTACATGGTACCCTAGTGTGTACCATCACAGTTCACTAGCATGTTGTGTATCATGTCAGTGACCTAGCTCCGTTATCATAGAGTCACACATCATAGCCTCTGATGTAGGATCTCAGCCGTACATTTAAAAGAGTTAAAATGCATTTTTAAAGGTTTAAAAAAATAACACACCCCATTAAAAAAACTTTTTGCCCCAACTGAAGGCCTTTTAAAACAGAAAAGTATTTGCCTGACAGTAAAAAAGATAAATGGGGAGGGGGACATATCTTTAAGGTGCTACACATCTCTGGTTTTGTTCAGCCTGCACTTTATTTTGCATTATTGAATTTCCTTTTTTCTGATTTTACAGGCCACCTGTAGCAGACTTCTCATGAATTCTCTTATAATTGGTTTGGCTAGCAGGCATGAACCTGCTTCACCTTTATATGTTAATTGAGCCTGTGAGGAGGAAGAGGATCCTGTGAAGAGCCCTTATGGCTTTGGTTCACATATTAATACCCTCAAATCTGAAAAGCACAACACAAGGGACAAGAAGATTCCATAATGCATATGCCTTAACATTCAGCAAATCTTTCATTTTATCTCTAGTTGGTAAAAGGTTGTCAAGTAATATGCCTTTCACATGATTCCTTATAGTGCCACTTTTTGTACGTCCTATGAAACTTGTTCTACTTCTTGCATGGCAGAGCTTTCAATCTGCATCACAATGGAAGGATCATAATTTCAGCAGACTCTGCTGTACAAAGCTGAGCCACGAAGACTACCCAAGCAAACTTCTCCATCATAGCAAACTGGAACAGGGAGAAGCAATAGACCGCACCATTCTCTTATTTTCTTTCTTTCAGAAGATTTGGGCCCATTCACACTGCACAATTGCAGTGCAATGATTCCATCTGAACTGCCATGGTCACATAATATGAAATCCTGGATTTGTAGTTTGGTTAGGCACTAGAGGAACTTTCTGGCTGGAAATGCTAAATACCCCTCCCTAAACTGCAAATACCAGGACTCCATTAGCATGTTGCCCTGACAGCTAAAGCAGTATGGTAATTGTGTAGTGTGAAGGGATGTGTCATGACACATAAACTGGATCAACACCACCCTTACCCCAGAAATACACTCTCACACACAATGTTACTTTTGTTCACATTTTATTTTGAAGACTGCTTGTAAGAGATTGGAAACTTGTACAGACATTTGGAGAAGCACTTGTAATAATGATAAAAGGTGAAATTTGAAAAGTTTCTTGTTTGGACTACAACTCCCAGAATCCTCCAGAAAATCAGTGGCTGTGCTTCAGGGGAATTCTGAGAGTTGTAGTCCAAAAGAAAATGTATAAAGGAATCCAAAAATCAACTTCAAAAAATCTCACTGATCCAAAAATTGGATTTTGTAATCAAAAAAGAGAACTTGGAGTACAAAAGAATAACTACTGTATATATTCTAGAAATGTTAGTCAAAAAATTGACCCAAAAAACCTGAATCGACTTATCCATGGGTCAAAGTCAATTCTGTACTTAAGAGAACATCCCCTGATAAAAAGCAAGAGTATAATCTGTCCTGGAAGCACTGACCACCCTCTACTCTCTCATCCAGCCAACCTTTATTGTAAGAACACAGTTATGCCTGATCAAATTTTGTAAGTTATTTGGCATTGTTATACTTTGCTTCATTCTTTAGATCCTGTTACATGGCCCTAAGTTTTACCCTCAACATATCAAAATCCATAATTTTGGCCCCCAACCCTGCCCTCGACTTATACATAAGGTCGATTTATAGTTGAGTATATACAATAGTTCAATTTCTGGTTATTTTAGATTATGCTTTCATATTCCATATGACTGCACGTCTCCTATCCCATACTATCTTTTCAAATTTCTGTTTGAACTGAAGTGGCATGACTGGTATCTGAATAAGATTCATAGGAGCAACATCTGGAGGACCACAAATTACTCATCCCTGTTTTAGAGCTAGAGAAATAAGATGTGTATTGGTTAATATTAGCATTGCAGCCATCACATGTTGATTTTTTTCTGATTGATTTTTGTATATTCTTCAATTATTTGAAATAAATTATACATATTAATTGTTGGAATTATTGTCCTGGTTTTACAAAAGGTGGAGATATCAGTATTTCAAAGGCATGACACAAAACAAATTCAGTTTTCAGATTATTCACAAAATAGATTTGTTACTGGAGATTACTTTAACAGGAAAATTTGATAGCAGAGGCAGACATAACAGTGAAAGAATAGGAATAGTTTCCTACATCACTGAAAAAGGAGCACATTTTTATTCAAAACTAACAATATGCAAACACAAAATTAAACAACCAGATCAGGTAGGCCCTGCATTAGTAAATGAAAACATTTTGATCCTTCTAGAGACCACTTGAATGCTTTTTCCAAAATGCATTCAGGGATTACTTTTCCTTTCACCAACCTGCACTGTTCTTATTATTTCCATTTTGGTGGGCAAAAGTATAGCTCTATTAACATATTGTTTTTAACATGCTGGGGTAGCTGTGAGGCAGGCTTATCTACTCTTCCCCTTTCTCTTTGTTTTACTGTTCACACATACTCAGTAAATTATGTTATTTTCCTTGCCTGTGGTAGGCAAGCACACAGCTACAGTAGGATCAGCTAGACTAGATTCATGCTCTTCATAAGGTCAAGCTTTATTGCATTGGCTACTTCAGATTTGTTGCTGCAACCCAACACCAAGTCTGTGTTTTTCCAGCCCTCCTTCACTATCCTCCCAATGCAATGTTGAGATATGTATAAACACACACACACACATATGTATGCACATACTAAATTAGATGGAGGACAAGGAGGCTGGGCACACATAAAAAGCCTTTGTAGAAAGAAGCTTTGTTGTCATTGTTAACAAAGGTATGTCTGTAACTAAAACAGCACCCACCACAGTCACACACGAAAGGGAGCTATTACTGGAACACCAACAATTTCAAAAAGACCAAAGGATTAAATTATTTTTTAAAAGAAAGATATGGTCCTGTTAACCCTCTGAAATAAGCGAAATTAATCTGTATGTGGACATGCTTGCACACAGACTAGGGGAATCAAAGCAGAATTTACTGCCACATCATGTAACAGTGGCTTCTAGTTTGTACAGCTTTAAATGGGGACTGGAGAAATTCATGGAGGACTGTTCTAACAATGGCTATCAGAGAGTTTGTGCCTCTGTATGTCAGCTGTTATTGGTGTCCTGCTTCCCATGGGCATCTAACTGACTTCTGTGCAGACAGATGCTTGCAACTGATAGGTTTTTGGACTCATCCATAATGGTCGTTTTCGTGAGTGGGAAAGGCCAAAGGCACTGCAGTCAGCTTCTTTCTCCTTTTCCCTCACTCTCCTTTCTATGCATCAGTATTCTTTTCTCAGCCTCTCCCTTCCTATACAGTACTGAGCAGGCTTTACTTTGGGGGATACTTCTGAATATGCTGCCTGATCTGTTCTTCCAGAACTCTCCCATCTCAGGCCAGAAGCTGTATTGTGTAGCCTCTTACATGAATCCTTTGAGACCACAATACATGTATCCACCATCAGAGCTCTCCTTTCTCAGAATAGGGATTTCCCCAAAATCACATGAAAACACAGACAGCAAATGGAATCCTGGTAGTGGTATGCAACAGTATATACTGCTCTTAGACCTGCATAGGGCTCTTTAAGGTCATTGAAGAAGGATTTATTCAGTGCTACTTTTGCACCATGATACGTGCATAGCCTATCTATCAGTTGCTGGAGCATTCCCCCACAGCTATTTAGAGGCTGCAGGAAGACAAAGAAATTACCCAGTCAATGCCCAGCTGCATTTCTTCAAACATCTGTGAAGATGCCCTCTTCTTTGTGCTATCTGAAACACTGCCAGATGCTGCTTGGCACCAGCCATCCCCATCCAGCCACAAGATGTCCATGGGGTATATGGGGCAGCTGTATGCATAAGATGAGGGAGGTGGCTATATGCCTTGTGGAGTTTTGATATAAGCTCTCATCCTCGATCAGTGCTCTACCAACCTACTAGATGGTTTCCAAGGTGTTCCTTCTCAGGTGGGAGGCTACCCAACTAGCTCTTTGGCAACCTTCCATGTGACCAAAGGAGGAAGGCCCAAGCACACATGAAGTTACAATTTGATTCCCCTAACCAACCAACACCTTCAGAACCTCTCCTTCATTGTTGGGCAGCCTTTTCAACTCTGGACAGCTCCCCCATGTGAAAAGAGGGAACTGTGAAAGCCCTCCACCTATTTCACTGGTGCATCACTTTTTTATTGAAAATTACAATTTCTAGCACATTGCAGGGATATCTCTCCTGCACCGAGAGAAATAATTATGTTCTAATTTTAACTATTCCCCCCACCCACAGGCACCTTTCAACAGTATTCTTGTACACTGCATTTGCATGTAAATCAGCACTAATTATTGGCATCTATTAGCATGATTACAAAATACAATGTTTATACACCTTATTTTGAGTTCTGTGTTTGTTTAATACGGTACCTAGGATAAAGGATAAACAAAGTGAAGATTCTACATAAATTTTGCAGTTCTGATTCTATTAATATTCACTCAGATCTAAGTATGCTTGTATTCTGTGGGGCTTGTTCACAGGTATGAATGCATAAAATTTCATCTTTGGCTGCACACAAGTCATAAGCAAATCTCATAGTGGCGCAGAAGTTCATGCAGCACAAGCAAAATTTAACTCACCTAAAGCTTCCATCTCCTGTCTGTTTGTGCTCTCATAAGACCACATTGCTGATTTTTTTTGGATAACAAACACAGCTTTAAGGCAGAATCAATGCATAGTCCAAAGTTCAACAGGTATAGAACATGCATCCATTTCAAAAATCACTATTTACTGTTATTCACTCTTATAATATTTTAATATTTTTACATATTCTATATGCACGAGTGAAATGTATATTGCCAACTGCCTCAGCAGCCATTAGTTACTAAGCATGTTACTTGAATTATGGAAAAATGAACAACCTAGTCCTAAATTTCTTGATTCTTTGAGACTGCTCCCGATGCTTAGGATTATAAACATAATCAATTCACAATGCAAACCAACACAGAGAGATTCAGAATAGGGCTCCCATGGGCGATCCTCTGTTTGAAGGTCTTCTCTGTTTTAAGGGCTGTCAATTCCCAATCTTATTTAAAGAACCAGAAGAATGGGAAGCAGGAGCTTTAAGCTGCCCATGAAGAAATTACTTCTGGAAACCAGATAGAACAAAACATTTGGGTCAGTTGGCCCAATTCACAATGCAAACCAATTGTGAAGTAGTCTTCTCTACTACTTTACATTGAAGTAATTACATCTAAATGTTTACCTATATCTATAGGTACCTATAGCAGGTGCAAATTTAATGCAAACATGTATCCTCTTTTTTGAGTGTGTGATGCATTCCATAAGCAGCCATCCTAATAGAGACGTAACTCCCGCTGAGTTCATTGGGACTGACTACCGAGAAATTGAGTTCAAAACCACATCCTAAATGCCATAAATGGATTGTTGACACCTTAAATAGCCAGATGTTGGGTGGTTATGCAAACTGGGAGATTGGGACACTTACCATTTATACGGCTGCAGGAATGCAGTCCCAAAACATATTTTTTTTCCCAAGCTCAGTGCTTAAGGGGGAGGCACCTCCAGATTTGACAGGTCCTTACTGGTGTGCATTTCTGAGGGGAAAATTTCCTGTATTGGTGGGTTTACCTGCATTTGACAGCTGGTGGCTCCCATGTCAGAAGGCCAGTGTATTTATTACAGGTTTCAGCCAACTGTAAAGGATCGATACATTGGTCTGAACCTGTTTTGGAGATAAAATTCAGGACCTTGGATGAATCCTTTAAAGATGTCCCCTGACACAAGAGACACTAGCCAGCATTGTTTACCAGCCAAGAGTAGCATGCCTGAAGCACTTGGGAACTACCACTTCATTTTCCCTCTGTGCTTCTGTAGTGGTGCTCTGAGTTATTGTGAAAAAATTAAGTGATGTCCAAATCTACCCACAAGGTGCTGCTTGGAATAGAAGAGAGTGTTAAAGAATGTGTTATGCAGGAATTAGTTATAGACCTCACAGGCCCCATATGACTTGGGTGTGGGTATATTACTTGGATGTGGGGGGAAAGTCCAAGCACTACAGGGGTATCACATTGTCTTTGATAAATTCCTAATATAAGGAGATGCCCTTCATTCTGTTGCTACATATTGTCTCCAGAGTCTCTTTGAAACCACCTTTCACATATGGGGTTACAGGCAACCAAGGTAGATAAACCAAGATTGTAATCTATAAGCAAGTACTAATTTAAAAGCAATTTCACAACTGCATAGCTGACTGAACTGTTCCCCTTAGGAATTTGTTCACCAAATTGCCAGAGTTCCCTTTCTGAAGAAAAGCTTCAAAAGAGTGCAAGAGTTTTTACTGAATCTCCCTTGCACTTGTTTTTTATTGGAAAAACAACTTTTCATTAGCACGGGGAAGGCCTCCAGGTTGTTTACATGCTGTTCCTGGAACGAACTCAGTCAACAGTTCAATATTCTGAATCTTGAAATTCAAGGCTTGTTGTTGGTTAACTAAATACCATGGTATGTTTTCTGCTTCTTGAAAAGACAACAAATACAAGCACTTTCCAGGTGACACATACAGGTCAATAGCTATCTTGTTGTATGAATAAAAATTTGCCATCCCTCCCTCGCCAAGCTGGAACTGGCTTCGTATCATTTTTCATTTTCCCAAACGGTCTTTTTTCAGATATCTTTTAAAAAGAACTGTTCTGTATTTCAGCAGTAGGTAAGCCATAGACAATATGGTTGTTTTTATTTCCTTTTAAATCTGAAAGCATGCATCATTCTTAGTGTTTTGACATTTAATTGGTTGATCAATTGTTATTTTTGTTGTTTTTTAAAAAAAATATTTTGTTTGGCAAAAACACTTCCTGATACACTTTTTTAAAAAAAGTAAATAATTTTAATGATTGTTGTACACCTTCAAGTCATTTCTGATCTGGGCCCAAGATGAAGAGAGAGAGAGAGAGAGAGAGAGAGATAGAACAGTGGGCCCTCCTTATCCGTGGACTTGCCACCTGCGGATTTGAGCATCTGAGGATGGCAAACTCATGGGGGAGGGCAGAGGAGAAGGAGCAGGAAGGTGAGATGAGGTGGGATGAAGAGGAAAAGAAAAAAGGAGGAGGAGGAGGAAGGCATGGTGCAGCGTGAGGAGGAGGAAGAAAAGGAGGAGGAAGGCAGGGCAAGGCGAGACAGGAGGAAGGGAATAGGAGCAGGAGGAAGAGGAGGAGAAGGAAGGTGCGGCATGGCACAAGACGGGAAGAGATGGAAGGCGAGGCATGAGGCAGGTGGAAAAGGAAGAGGAGGAGGAGGAAGAGGAAGAGGCTCCTCCAAAGTGTCATTGTCTTCAATGGTGGTATGGCCATGTGGGTGCACCACCATTGACATCAATGGGAATTGAGCATCCATAGATTTTGCCATCCACGGGGGATCCAGAATGGATCCCTTGTGGATATCGAGGGTCCATTGCATAGGTGTTGATTTTATATAAATACAGTTGCCCCTCTGTTTTTGAGGACTTGTAGTCCGTGGTCTCGATTATTCACAGAGGGGAGAGCTCCATTGGGTAAAATGGCACATGCGCAAGAGCACGCAACCATTCAAGCCACTGGGGCTTGAATATATGTGAGTTTCTGTTTTCGTGAAGGGGTCAGAATGGATCCCCCGCAAAAACAGAGGGGGGACTGTATATCTATATTAAGGGGGGGGGGGGTGTTGAGGATACCATGGACTGTCAGAAAGACAAACAAATGGGTCCTTGAAAAGATCAGGTCTGAACTATTCCTGGAAGTAAAAATGATGAAACTGTGGTTGTCATACTTTGGCCACAACATGAGAAGCCATAACTTATTAGAAAAGACAATAATGCTAGGAAAGGTAGTAGCCAACAGAAAGAGAGGAAGACCACATACCAGGTGGATAGGCTCAATCAGAGGGGTCATGGGCCTGGATTTGCAAGGCCTGAGCAGAGCAGTGGAGGACAGGGAATCTTGGAGAAGTCTCATCCACAGTCGCCATGCGTTGGGCAATTAACAACAATAAAATATTAAAGCAATGCCATACCATGCCATATTACATCATGGTTTACCATGTCATTGTATTTCTCATTTCTATGTATGGTTGTGTGGATAGTGAAGAAACCTGACAGTAAGATAATCAATTGGAAGTGTGGTGCAGCAGGAGAAATTTACAGATTCCATAGACTTAAATTGACAAATATGTGAGTCTATAATTAGATCTAGCCTAAACAACCCCTGGAAGCCAAAATGAATACACTGAGTTTGTCATATTTTGGACTCGTCATGACACAACAGAAAATATCAAAATAAGTGGTAAGGTGGAAAACACTGGGAGAAGAGAAAGAGTGCATTAAGTAAGCCATGGGTCTGACTTTGTAAGACCTTAGTAGGGCTGCTAAATAACAGGGTGATTTCTCATTTATGGGCCATAAATCAAACCCAACTTGATGGCAGATAACAAGAATACTTAGCCATCTATGAATCTTAGGAGATTATCACATGGACAAGTAACCCGACTGCTCCCTAACAAGATGCAGTCAGGTTGCGGGATGCAGGCAGGTATTATCACTCATAATTTGCCACTGATTCTGCAGGGTGATTGTATCCTGGTTGCACCCCAGGTCCAGGCACACTTCAGAGGCCTCTTTTCAAAGCCGGGGGCTTTTGAAAAGTGGCCTCCGGAGCGTGCCTGGGACCCAGGATGCAGCCAGGATGGAATTGCCTGGCAGAATTGGCAGCAAATTGCAAGCAGTAATACCAGCCAACATCCCACAACCCAGCTATATCCCATTAGGGAGCAGTCAGGTTATTTACGATAATCTCCTTGCTGGGGTTTTTTCTAGATTCCTCCTTTTCCTGTATGTTATATTTAAACTACTGTATTTATTTCATTATTGGAGTCTAAACCTTGATACAAACCATCAGAATTTATAAAAATGGATGCAAGGAAAGAGATTTCTGGACCTTATCGCACACACATTCTGGGGACCAAAGAAGGATGCTCGTGTGCGCGCGCGTGCTGCAGAAAACGGAGTTTACCGCACACTAATAAGTCCTCCAAGAGGCCCTGTTCCATCCCCCGGCGCGCACCCGTTCGCGTCCAGTCCTGACGGGCATGATTTTTTGCTGACAGAAGGTAATCCGTCAGGCAAAAATCATGCCCGTCAGGACTAGACGCGAATGGGTGTGTGCCGGGGGACGGAACAGGGCCTCTTGGAGGACGTATTCTTATGGGGTAAACTCAGTTTTCTGCAGCACACGCGTGCACACGAGTGTCCTCCTTCGGTCCCCAGAACATTTAAAATTGTGTGTGCGATAAGGTCCTCTGTCTTGACAGGACCAGCAGCAAGATGTTGAGTTTCTTACTGACAATCCTCAAAGGGGCATTAATATGGACTGAAAAATCGCCATAACAGTAATCTTTCTTTTAATTTATTGTGACCAGCATTCTCCATCTTCAAGGTTGCCTCTCCTAGCTAAGTTGCATGGATGGAATCTAAAATCCAAGTTGTTACTAACTTGCCAAAGAGAAGAGAAATATCCCTACCAGCCATTTCAGCAAATCTGATTAAGCACTCTGGAATATTGTTCAGGTTGGTAACACCCTACTGCTGAATAAAGTAACTCAACCCACAGTCTCAAATCAATCAGTCACAGGTTCTACAAAATATCTTCTCAACCAGTCTAGCTTTCCCTTTAACTAATATGTTGATCTGGACTCTGGAGCAAAGAAGATCCAGGTCCAAGTCCTTTTTGAGTCATGAGCATGCTGAGTGAGCTAGGGCAGTCCCTCCCTCCCTCCCTTCCTCCCTTCTTATTTCTCTTTCTCTCTCTCTCTTTCATTATCCCTCTCTCATTTAGTCTGACATACCTCACAGAATTACTGTGATAATAAAGTGAGCACAATAGGTGAGACAGGCTGGATATTAAAGTAATAAATACTCCTGCTCTAACATTAGATTTTTCACTGGCCCAATTTAGACTGGGATCCTAATTACAGGAGAGTAAGCAACAATGAATGCAGTTAGAGATAACTTGGACATAACTGTGTAGTAGTGTCCCATATTTTCAGTCTTTATTAACACTGACCATAATTCTTAGCCTTGTTCAAAAAAACATTTCTGTATTGACTGTATTGACTCCTGAAAGATGTCCATCCAACCTTTGCTTAGAAACCTCCAAAGGAGGAGAGTTCACCACCCTCTGAGGCAAGCTATTCCACTATCAAACCACTTGAACAATAACATTCTTCTAAATGTTTAGACTCCATCTTTTTTTTCTTGCAATTAAAATCTATTGGTTCATTTTCTAGTCTCTGGAGGAGCGAGGGTGGGGAGGAATTGGCTCCATCTTCTACATGACACCCTTTAAGGTATTTAAAGTCATCTTCTCCAACCTAAGCATTCTCTTCTCCAGGCTCCCTTAGTTGTTCCTCATAAGGTTTGGTTTCTGAACTTTGATCATGTTGTAAGTCATTCTCCCCTGGGCACTTTCTAGCTTGTCAATTTTCTTCTTGCACTGTGGTGCCTGGAAGAGGCACTGTATTCCAAGTGAGGTCAGACCGAAGCTGAACACAGTGAAATTATGACTTTCCCTAACACTGAACACAGTGATGCAGCCTAATGCAACTCCATTTCTGCAATCTTGAACTGACAACCTGGATCAGACAAAAAATGTCTGACCACATCTGTAGGGAAGTTAATACAGGATTCTGACTAAGAAATTTGTACGCATTGATGCTTTATCAAATGTTATGATTAAAGTGAAGGGCAGGCACAGCTTGTAAATTCAATCTGTCTCCCCCATTTTTATATATCCTTTGACCCATCTTTATATAGGTTCACACAGCATCTAACCATAGCAGCTGATTTCTAACAGAGGGTAACAAACCAGTGCAGAGCACCCGAGTAGCCATGTTAATCTGTTGTAGCAAAAAGAATGAAGAGTAAGATTATTACAATAATAATTCAATAATGATGACATTTACAGGTTATTGTTGAGTGTTCAGAGTTTCACATACATTTTTCTCATTAATCTCTCCAACAACCTTTTAAGGTAGATGTTTACTGTTAATACCAATGACAATAACAAGAACAATAATAACAATGCAAATCAGGGTGAAACTAAAAGGATAGGAATAGGAACATTCATGAGTAAGACAGGATAAATCCCAATGGCAGTAAGTCAGAATCTTATCCACTACTCTAAGTCAACTCTTTGAAAAACACATACCTCGGCTTGAGATCACCTCCTCAAGTGTCAGTAAAAAGTAGGAGGAAAAGTAAAATGAACTTGCCATTGTGTAGGTTGTTGTAGGTGTCTACTTTCATTGAACAAACTCATTTATTTCTCTGCATTGCTGTTCTCTTCCACAAGGAAATCCCCCTGGGATATATGCAGAGAAGTAATAACAAACTAGTAATTAATGTATGAATTAGCCAACTGTCTTGTCATTTTTCAAACCACAAATAAACAAGCAACAGAAAGCAGTTAGTATATAGTAGCTAGAAGGGGAAAAATTAAGCCCAGAAATTCACTTCTGAGACAAATTTTCATGAGTAGAACTTGCCTTGCAACCCAAATAAAGCTACAGTGTCAGAGAAGAAGCAGGAATCAATGACTGGGCTGAATTTCATGAGTTGTTTTGAATAAAATAGTTAATGTTTTTATTGTTATTTTTCCCCAAGCTTCCAAACTCTAATAAAAGGCCTGAAACCAAACAGCTCTGTACTCCACATTTTAAGGATACCACTGTAGACTAAATATCCTAAAGGCACCAGATCTTATCTGATATTGGAAGCTAAACAGGGTCAGCCCTTGTTAGCACTTGGATGGGAGACCACTGAAGAATACCAGAGGCTATAGGCTATATTTCAGAGGAAAGAACTGGCAAAACCACCTCAAAGTATTCCTTGCCTAAGAAAACCCTATGAAAAGCATAATGTCACCATAGGTCAACAGGCAATCTGAAGGCGCAAGCACACATTGCTGTTGTGTACCTTCAAGTTGTTTTCTGACTCATGGCAATCCTATAATGGGGTTTTCTTGGCAAGATTTGTGCAGAGGAGGTTTTCCATTGCTTTCCCAAATCTGAGAATGGGTTTCCATGGCTGAGCTCAGATTCAAACTCTGGTCTCCAGAGTCGTAGACCAACACTCAAACCACTACACCACACACCACACTGGATCACATGCACACACATGCACACTGCCAAAATGGAGTGGGTCCAGAAGGCTGGAGGCAGCAGCAGAAATAGCTAGATTGGTTCTGCTTAGGAAAAGAGAAGACTCTGAGAAGACTCAAAGACTTTGACAGCTATCTTATGGGCAGAAATTCACCAGAGCTAGAATAGTTGCCTTTGGCTATGGAACAGATCTGTCCTCTGTTGCTCCAGAGGGAAGGACTCAAAACTGCAGAACTGGAGGGAAGGTCTTAATGGTAAAAGTTGATCATTAGCTAAACAGACCACCTCAGACAGTGGTGGGTTCTCACTCTCCTTTATTGGAAGCACTAAAAGCAGTACGAGAGAGAAAAATCTAGATTCCTGTGACACATGAGGAACCTCCTCCTCTCTTCAAATTCTTCAAACTGTTGCTCTCTACACAGAGAGGGAGGTGGCAATAGGCAGGAGAGGACAGGATAGCCTGTCTTTCCTTTTATTCTGAGAGTCTTCCTCCCATGGTTGACCCTTTTATTCAGTTCCCTTTAAAATGAATGGAAATACAGGGTTCCAAGGTCATGTGAAAGCAAGAACCTAATATAATTGTGAAGTAAAGAAACCAGACTTTTAAATGAAAATTCCCTACAGTGCTCACATTTCAAAGGAGACCTCCACACAGTATAAAAAAACAGAAATCATTAATTTTAGCCCGAGGAGCTGAATGTAAATGAGTTCCACAGAAACTTGACTGATATTCCAGAACATCTTTCAATAAGCCTTAGGTCTACTCTGTCTTGTCCACCAGCAAATAATTACAACTTTAATCTAGAACTTGCACAGTCTTTGAGGCCTTGTGGCATGTCTCTATGATATAGGAGTGTTTCTTGTATATAGTACGTGGGACAAATTATTCTCTTCCTTGATGAGAAGCAAATTTCTCATGAACAAACTGCAGACTAATCCTCATGCTGAGGTAGGTAGGAGGCTTGAAAAATGCACAGAAACAAGCCACAGTTTGGTTAAGCAAAATGTGAGCATAATGCAGTGATGTGTACAAAAATGCCTGTGCCAGAAACATGTAAATAAAAGGGGAATACATCTTGAACACACTGGGTACACAAAGGCTCACAGTTCCATACAGAAATGATATGGAGCAAGAATGGCAACAAAAATTGAGAAATTAAATGCGAATGAGACTGATAGAAATGGCCTACATACCCTATAGGAACCAGATCCTATCTTGGAAGATAAGAAGGGTCAGCCCTGGTTAATACTAGGATGGGAGATGATCAATAAATACCAGATGCTGTAAGTTATATTTCAGAAAAAGGAACAGGCAAAGCCACCTGTAAATATTCCTTACCTAAGACAATTCTGCGAAATTCATGGGGTCACCTTAAGTTGACAGGCAACCTGAAGGCACAGACAAGACTGACAGACTGAAAATTGACATTTAGAAAGAATCCTAGTTGAGATACTTTCTCTTCTGTGCCTTTAATAACATCAGCATCATTAGAAATTCAGAAGGTTCAACCTTTCCCTGAGTGGAATATAGTTATGAAATGCACTGTATCTACTAAATTTCTGCCCATAAGATAACTGTCAAAGTCTTTGAATTCCTGCTAGGGAAATGGTAGCAGCTTTCATAGCCCTAGCAATAACTGAGTGATTCAAAATGGATGGCCAAGTGAGCCTTAGATCAAGTTAAACTTTGTAAGAACCTTGTGGGTGGACTGTCAGTAATGACTACTGGGAGCAATAATAGAATAATAGAAAGTAAAAGGAGTTACACCTCCAGACCTTTTATTATATAATTGACCAAAAAATGAACAAAGACTTCCTGCTACTGAGTCTGCCTGGAAACCACTGCTATTCTCCAAAATGTAAGCCTGAAGTAGTTTTCACAGACAACCAGCAAGAGCTGGACTTTCTGTTCAAAGTACACTTGCTGAAGTTTTAAGCTAGTTTAACTTGTTTTGCATCTCTATAAGATTTCTCCAACTGACAGCTTCTTTGATGACATGGGATATTTACAAATATTTTAATGGTTATCAATTATAGATTTCTGATAATCAGAACAATTACTATAATAGAAAAACCTCTGGAATGGGAAGTGCAGGATGCTGAAAGAATCAGATATTTAGGCCTTAAAATTTGCAAAGCGGAGGGTCAAGGGTTTATGGACGCAGTTTGTGGGTAATATGCAGTTTGGGAAAGAGAAACAAAGAGGAGTCCAAAGAGATAAGACATAAAGGAGACAGTGAGGAGGGCTGAATGTCATGTAGTGTTTCAAGTTAATGAACCAAAACAGCATTAGCTTCATAAGCTAATAGCTGTAGTCCTTTTATCATGACAAAAAGCAATTTCTTTCTTCAGATTTCTTTGCAATGAATATTTCCTGAGTCTAAATAGATTCCAGGTTGTCAGGTGTAGACAACTGCTACCCTGTGGATCTGCAGCATCACTTCATTAAGAAACTTACAGGCATTGCTGATTATATCAGCACTTGAAATCAAAGACCAAGGAATTCATATACTTTCCAGCAGTCATGTGGCAACAAGACCACCAATGTAAAATTGGTGTTTCATTCTAAGCAGCAGCTGACAAGAGGGTTTCCATTTAGGTTTAACCATGTTACAATGAAGAGTGGTAATCAGACAATGGCTCTCTGAGTATTTGAGAGATCATTTACCAGACCCTCATTTTAATTTAATCTAACTGATTTTGGAACACCTTTCAGCCAATTAAATTTCCAGCAGGTACCAAGCAGTTTCAATGGAAGCAATAATCAATGAAGAACTAATGTATAATAGCCACAGAACTGAACCTGAAACTGGAGAGTTCTGGTTTCAGATCCCTACTCAGTGATGACGCTTTCAGAATAATCCTGAGCCAATTATTCTTCCTGTCTCACCCTAATCTATATTACAAGACTATTGGATGGATAAAATGCAGTGAGCAATCATGCTGTGGGAAGGATGAGTGGGTGAATCTTGTGTTTCATCGAGGAAAGGTGAAGTGTCATATAAATATTAGAAATTTAATAAAGAGATAAATCCATCCCTAATATATTCATGAGATCTTAAATTGCATGCATCAGGGATTCTGCTCAGTTTGACTGTCCACATTCCATCAATTCAGACTAAGGTCTCTCAGCTGTTTATTCCATGTTGACAGACAGATTGCATCCTTTTTTTAATCAGCTCTAGCAACTTTGTATTTGCAGTGGTTACCATCTACATGGGTAGTTAATGCCTTACATGTCAGTGAGGCAGGAAATCAACTCCTTATTTTAGCATTAACTTTAAAAGAGCTGTCCAACATTTTGGTTCAATGATTTTGATAGATCCAGATTACAATCTGGAGTAGATGCAGTGCCCCACTGACATAGAGAAAGCCACTGCTACAGCCTCTTTCCTAAAAACAATTTCAAGATTGATGAAAGTACAAGGCTACTCTGACAAAATGTAGTGTTGTATACCATAAAGTATAGTATATGTGATTTATTGGTAGACTACAAACCACTTTAGAAAAAAATGACTCTGTTTTTAATTTTGCCAAGGGATACCCTTCCTTGGGGACCTCAACCACATAATTTGCACTTGGCATTGATTTCTCTCTTGATCTTGTGGTAATCAAAATCTCATTAGGGCACTATATGCTTTGTACGTACCATTCCTATATATGGATGTAGTAGAATTCACATTTTCACCCATTTCTATACACTATAAGAACTTTGTTTATGTGGCTGAATATAGTAGTACCAAAACTGACTGGATATTCCCAAAGTACAGGATATTCCTAAAGTACAGAATATTCCTGAAGTTCACTGGCTTTATTTTTTCAATGTTTTATAACATCTGTTGGCTTCATTCCAGAACTGATTCTATAAAGACAGCCTTTGTGCTCACTCATTGATTTAAGCTTGTCATCTTGAAGTATACAAGATCTAATGGAGGTCATATACCCCAACAGTTTTATTTAAAAAAACCTTGAAGTTTAAATATTTTGTCCATTTGTCATAACTTCTTTATGTTCTGCTATTTAAAGGGATAATGGGACAAGGAGGACACTGAAGTCCCACCTCCATATGTTGTCTGAAAAAATTTGGGGAGAGGGGAATAAGTCTCTGTCCATATATATTTTTAAGATGAGTGCTGTATTTTAATGTTATTTTTTTAAAAAAAAATACACTAATGAAAAAGCCAAGTTCTCATTTCATAGACAACTAATTTTCACACACAATGTCCAGAATTCACAAGCACAGTTATGAACACAAAACCCAGAATAATACAGTTATAAAGGAATTATATTCATGATCCCTATGTATTCACAATTGTGCCAATACTGTAGGGCATACACAGGGATCATAAAAATTGCCAAATCCAACCTTGCTGGCCAGAGAGATGGAGATCTGTACTTATGTTGATCAGGTCGCAGCAGACTGACATTTCCAGCTCCAGCCCCACCAGCAATCCCTGGTGCGAGAGGAATAGCAACAGGAATCCTGCATCTAATTGTTCCACTAGAGACTGATGGCAGAAGCGGGTGGAAATGTCAATCCACTGCATCCCAATTGATAGAAGAACAGGACTCCATCGCTTGTAGTGGATTCTACCTACTAAAGCAGAATGGGGGGGGGGGTGTCCAGCTTGGAGACACAATAACTGATCTAGAATCTCAGCCATTATTACTTTTCCAAGTTACCAGAGAAAAAATTCATCCAAAATACAATGTACCATAAATTTGTATGACATTCTCTATTTCTGTTTTGCATGGAAAAGAAAGAAGTGAAGATTATAGTTGTGGAAATTGAGGATTAAATTAGTTCTATTTAAGTATTTAGGTCAGAATTAAGCTGAAGCAAAATAGCGTTAGTGTAGGCATCTAAATCTGGGAGGGGCAGGATGCCAGAAAATAGTATGCAATAGCATGGCAACCATGTGATGTACATTATAACACCCAAGTGAATAAAAGGTGACAATTCTGGAGGGGGAAAGGCCATGTGGATGCAACTTGAACTGGAACCTGAACTATGGCATTTCAATTTTTAAAAGTGCTAACTGCAAGTTTTCACTATGCAGTCTGCCCACCATACCCACTACAGATTCCTTATCCATGGGTTCAAGAATCCACCATTTGAAAATATTTAAATATATATATATATTAATTCCAAAAAGCAAATCTTGAGTTTGCCATTTTATACAAAAGACCCCGTTTTACTACCCTATTGGACTTAATGGTATTTGAGCATCCACGGATTTTAGTATCCATGGGGTGGTCCTGGAACCAATAGCAACAGCAATAGCAATAGCAAGTATGTTTCTGTACTGCTTTTCAGTGAACTAGCACTCCCTAGGCAATTTACAATGTGTAAGCCAATTGCCCCCAACAAGCTGGTTACTCATTTTATTGACCTACAGAAGGATGGAAGTCAGAGTTGAACCTTGGAGCCTTCCTCTAGGGTCAAACTAACCAAACCCCAGTGGATACCAAGAGCACACTATATTTCACTATAGCGACATTCAGTGTGCTGAAAAACAAAACTTGATTTCTGTAGCTGAGTAAGTGCAGCACCATAAGAGTGGGAGAAAAGGTTGTAGCACGTGGGTCTCTTTCAAGGGCTCCTTACAAAAGCTGCTGGAAAGTTCAAACTACAGCTCTGTTCTCTTAGGCAGCCTTGTAACAATTGTGCGCATTTTGAGGCTAGCCAAGAAATTGCAGGCAATTTTATATAACTTGGTGAGGGGCCTTTATTTCCCTAATGTCATCTCTGGAGTGCAAAACTGGAGGCTATAAAGTGACTGTTTTCAAAAGCTCTTGGTAAAGGAGGAGGTAGCATTGCGCCCACGGTACAAACTGCATTTACCTCACTGACAAATTTCTTTTCCTTTGAAGCAGTAATCAGCCCCTAGATGTGCTCAATCGGATCATGCAGCTAATCCAAAAGCTAGGAAAAATTCCAAACAAGCAGAACAATCAGCCACAGAGTTCCTGCTCCCTGAAAACTGTGTATTATACAAAGTGGGTGCCTAGTGCACTGATTGTTTTATGCTTCTGGATGATGTCTGCATTATGATGTATTGTATTTTCAATATTTTTATTGATTTTTAAAAATTGAGTTTTGTCACAAAGGAAAATTAAATCAATGTATTACTCTTTTTTTGGTAGCTATTTCCCAAATGAGTCAGTTATGCTGCTTTGCAGATTCTACTAGAATTCCTTTCACTATTAAGTGTTGATGTTTTTTACTTCTGCATACAGTTCCTGCCAACTGACATAGGCTGTATCTGCACTGCAGACATATGCAGTTTGCCACCACTTGCACTGCTATGGGATTTGTAGTTTTGTGAGATATTTGGCCTTTTCTGTCAGAGAGCTCTGATGCTGCAGCAAACTACAAACCCCAGGGGTTGAGACATGGCAGTTAAAGTGTTGTCAAACTGGATTATTTCTGCAGTGCAGATGCAGCCTAGCCTGGAGTAAAGAATACTGAGAGATGTTATGACAGACATCTTTATATATTTGAAGAGAGATCATGTAGAAGATGGAGCTAACTTGTCTACCACTGGCAAGTTAGCAGATATCTGCATTTAGGTATGCTTAGCCTGAAGTAAAGAAAACTGAGAGATTATATGGCAGACTTCTTTAAATTTTTGAAGGGATATCATGTGGAAGATGGAGCTACTGCAGCAAGTTAGCTCCATCTTCTACATGATCTCCCTTCAAAAACTTTAAGATGTATATCTTGGTCTTCTTTACTCCAGGCTAAGCATATCCCGCTTCCCAAGTCATTCCTCATAATGACATTCCTCATAAGCTTGTTTTCCAGAATTTTAATCATGTTTCCCTCCTGTGGACACATCCGTCCTAAACTGTTGTGCCCAGAACTACATGCAATATTCCAGGAAAAAAATGGCCAAAACTGAAGAGTGGTACAGTTTTAGGATGGCAACCTTATCTTTTGTTATATGTTAAATGCCATAACACACAAACTGATGTAAACCCACACCTTCATTAAGGTGGACACAAAGTCCCTTCTATGACTGTATGAGGTGGGCAACTTGTGGCCCTTCTATATGGTGTTGGATTGTAACTCTCATCATCATAAATCAACACAGCCAATAGTGAGGGAGGATGAGCTTTTGGAGGCCTGCTACAAAGAATTTGCCTGCCACTTTGCAGATAACATAACTCAGATTCACTCTAACTTGGATGCTACAGTGAAGAATGAGCATCTGTCAAGCTTTGCCACTAGTCTTCATTTGGCAACCGAGCATCTTGAACTTTAACTGTCTGTGAGTATAGGGCATGTCTCAGTTATCAAAGCTTCTTAAAGTGAAGGTCCTTTTTACAAAGTCTTTTTATACCCAACCAGCTCTTTCTCTGTGACCTCTGTCTACCTGAAAGAAGGTTAGAGAAATACACACTCAGGTGTCAAGCTGCAGCAGCATACTTGCAGTAAACAAGGCAATGAACCATGAGTTGTGAAAGAGGGGAATAATAATAATAATAATAATAATAATAATAATAATAAATATTTATTTATATCCCACCTCTTCCGTTTTGAGGATCGAGGCGGGTAACAGCAAAGTTTATAAAATATACAACAATAAAAACAACAAGCCCCACAAGATCCCAGCCCAACCCTCCCTCCCAAGTATAAAATTAAACATTAAAACATTGTTAAAAATACATAACAATATAGAGAGAAAAGCTGAGAGCAGATAAGCCTGCCTCACCATCAATGCAAGCATCCACATTTGGCCACCAAATGGAAATCATAAGAAAAATGGAGGATTGTGCGTGTGGGGGTCATTCTTGGAGCCATTTTGGATGCATTCTTAAAGTGGGCTCTAGAAGATTCAAAATGTTTCTGTTTACTTGTGAAAGGCTTACCTGATCTGGCTGTTTCATTTTACATTTGCCTGTTGTTCAATACTGATTTTTTTTAAAAAAAAATATATGAAACATGTTGAGCTGCTCTTTCTTTCTTTCTTTCTTTCTTTCTTTTGGGGGCGGGGGCAGGCGGTATAGAATACTATCCCCATTCTTTCCATCTTATTTCTGCCTATGTTAAAGAAGTAATCCCCAGGTTAAAGTTAAGCATTTACTTAGTTAAGAGAGGTATACTTGTACTGTTCTAATGGACAGGTCATCCTTCAGTCCCTTACTACATCCAAGTCGTAATTCCTCAACAATTCTGGAAGGGGCTATTTCTCAACCTAAGGATGTGTTTGTAAAGACTGAAGCTGAGTGTAGAAACTGGCCTTTAAACATGGATGACAAGCTGAAGCAGCATCTAGCAAGGGGATGTAGCATGTAAGAAAGTGGCTTAATGGACATTGGAGGTTTTCATCTCAGAAGAATAGGAAAACAGCATGTACTGAGTCAAACCATTGATCCATCTTGCTCAGTATTGCCTATGCCAAGGCTGGGGAATCTGTGGCCTTCCACTTGTTGCTGGAATCCAGTTCTCAGTGTTCTTTCTCTGCCTGAGTCATACTGATAGATGATGAGAAAAGTCGTTCATCAACATCTGAAGGGCCACTCATGTTTATTTATTTTCAGTTTATACTGACTGGAGATGCATCAACATTGTAGAAACAATGCAGCTTAACACCATTTTAACTAGTATGGCTCCATTCTACAAAATCCTGGGATTTGTAGTTTTGTGAGGCACCTGCACTTTTTGGCAGCAAAAGCTAAAATCCTTGTAAAACTACAAATTCCAGAATTCCATAGCATTCAACTACATCACTTATAGTGGTGTCAAACTGCCTTATTTGTTCAGTGCAGATGCACCCTGGCTCGCCATGTTTTGAAGGAGAAGGATGGAGCAACTTTGTAAACACTGTTTATTAAAGCAACAGACTAGTGTTAAGGCATGCTCAGCTCTTCAGCCTGTTCCTACATTGGGCTTATGGTCAAACAGTAACAGTTCCAGGTGCCTCTAGAAGGTAGATGGAAATGTGAGAGCTTTATTTTTTTAAAAAAAGTATATTTTTCCAAGCATTGCTCATGCATTTCACGTGTATAAGACCCATATCCTAATGGTTGTTTCAACTAGAGTAGACCAATAGAATGGATTGATGAATGGTGAATTAACATGTAAGATTCAGTGAGTTGGGAACAGCTATAGGATATAGGTCAGTCTCCCCTTTTCTTCGGTCTCTCTTAAGTGGTGGCAATTGTCTCTTCTTTCGTGGCAATCCTTGAATCTTGCTGACTTGATTGGGAAAGAAGTAATCAATTAGGATCTTTTTGGCTCAAATATCCTCTTGTACTATACAATACTTGCAGGGTTTTAATGTTTAAACTTTTTTAAAAACTATATTCATTTTACTTGAAAATTAAGGGATAAAATTGAATAATGGAGTGTCTATGGATAGTCACAGCCCATTAACAACAGTTTTTCTCTTTATGCGTTGTTATGAAGTTTGAATAATTGTCTTGGTGGACACTGAATGCTTAGTATGTGTTTAATTATGAAGAAGCCATCAATCATTTCTGCCAAAGTGCTATTTTGCAGTAAAGTGGTTTTATTACTGCTATGAGTATGCTGGCAAGTTTGTAGAAGTTTAATTTCAGTTATATATGTTTTTGTACTCTTGGAGTAAGAAGCAAATTACAGCTTGTGCTAATGATTATTGTTCAAGTAATTATTATTTGTGTGTGTGTTAGAAACCATAGTGTTATGTGAAACATATCTCCTCTGTCCTCCAGCAGTATTTCTTTAGTAGATAAAATATCTAATCTGTCATCCCCCCCCCCCCCCTGTTTACTAATTTCTGGTTTATATTCAATATTGAAGAATTCATAGTAGGTTTTAGTGTGCTTGAAAATGGACTCTTAGTTTTTTGCAGGGCCAGACAGAGAATCAGCCACTTCAAGTAGAAGATGCTTGTCCATTGTTTCTGTTCTATGCCTTCAAATCATTTCTGACATATTGTGACCCTAAGGCAAACCGATTACGGGAGTTTCTTAGGAGGATGTGTTCAGAGGAGATTCGTCACTGCCTCCTCTGAGGCTGAAAGAGTGTGTCTTACCTGAGGCCACTCAGTACATTTCCATGGCCAGGCCAGGATTTGAACCTGGGTCTGGGAGTGTCCTGTTCCAACACTCAAACTACTACACTATGCTAGCTGTCTAACGTGATCTACTACACAACCTGGCTGTCTTTCCACTTCCATATTTACCAGACAAGCTATCATCAAGCCAATAAACTACCCTGATGCCCTCAGGTATGATTAAGGGCCTTATCCCATGACAGCTTCCAACTAGGGTTCAACTGTCAGTCAGATTCTGTACCTGGGGTATATCCACACTGCACTATTATAACAGTTTGATAACACTTTAATTTCTATAGTCCCATAATCCTACAGAATTCTGGGATTTGTAACTAGAATTCTCTGGTGAAATCCCCTGAATTATTGTGTTAGATCTCTCTGGCAGAGAACTCTTAAGTACGTTTCCAAAGTACAAATCCCAGGATTATGTGAGATAGTGCTGTGGAAGTTAAAATGGAATGCAGCCAGTTTGGAGTAGTGGTTTGAGTGTTGGATTACAACTCTGGAGACCAAGGTTCAACTCCCGCTCGACCATGAAACCCATGGGTGACTTTAAGCAAGTCACATGCTATCAGCCTCAGAGGAAGATAATGAAAAACGTCCTCTGAACAAATCCTGCCAAGAAAATGTCACCACCATAAGACAGAAACAACTCGAGGGCACAGAAGAGCAGCATCAACAACAACAGCAGCAACAACAGTGTTATATTTGTGTAATGTGAATAAATCCTTAGAATGAAAGGGAGAACTAACCTGAGCTTTGCCTCAGGAATCAAAATTTCCTGGACAAACCCAGGAGCTTTGTTAAAACTCTAGAATTCTGAAATTGTTAAGTAATAAGATGATGTCTCATGGCAATGACTAGGTGAGTCACTTTTGCTCTCACCAGGTGCCAGTTACATCTGTCCACTTTGCTTGTCTTCTGTCTTTGGCCCAGTTTGCACCACTGTCTAAAAGGAGAGGACAAGACAGGTGGTGGCAACAACAACAGCAGTTCTTCTTCTTCCTCTGTGCTCTTTACTTGAACTGTGTGTTTGCCAGCAGCTCAAGATTTTTTTGAACACAGAAATCAATGATCTGGAAAATCATGACCCTTTCCAGGTAAAGTAATGGGATGCTCATAGACTTCTTGTGTAAATGTGGATAAGACTGGGCTTCACATCTTGCCCAGTTTAGTGAGATCAGTCTGAAACCATATAACTGTAGATTCAAATGGTATTCAAAACTAAAACCACCTTAGCAGCCAGTACTGTCATCGCCATCCTGTGAATCATTTCTCTTTTTTCAGTTTGGCCTGTACAAATGGAGGAGAATTTCTTTTCATGTAATTTTCAGCTTTTCAAAATTCTAAGGAGGGGATTGCAGCAAACCAAATTGACATAGTTTTTTTTAAAAAAGGCAGAAACCTGTTTCAGAAAGAGCCAAGAGAACCTAATTTATGACAAAGCAGTTTATGTCACATTTTCTGTTATACCCTTCTGCATAACGTCTGTTTCAGTACAGTGATTCAAAGCCTGAGCTATGCAACAGATGCACTTGGTTTAAACCATAATTGAGCTGTGAAGTCACTGGCTGGCCTTCAGTGAACTGTTGTCTTTGTTGGCTGTGGGAGCTCTTCCATCTCTAATACAGGGATAATGATGCTGACCTACCTCATAGGTACTATAAGGCTGATTTGATACACTGAAGCAAAGCACTTTATAAACACTAGCTAGAATCCTGTTTAATAGTTATGAGATCATAGCCAGACTTAACAATCTTTGGGGGTTCATATTTACCGTCATTAACAACTGAACATACCTCTTTGGCTGGGCCACTATCTGGCCAATAAGGTAGGGCTTTTGGGGGGGGGGGTGTCAGATATAGCTATGATGCCATTTTTGTCATTATGTCTGGTGGTATAGGATTTTGACCAGTATGTGGTGATGGAAATAATGACAATCTTTTTTAAAAAACATAAAGGTGGAAGATAAACTGATCAGTGAGATTAGCTTATCTGGGTCCTAATGGACTGTGTGTGCATTTAATAGTACCTGGGACCATTAGTTGCTGTTTGAGGCCTGACATGGGTGACTTCAATAGTTAATCAGTACAATCTTCCCAGTCATCTTTTAAATTCATTGTCTTGTATACAGTATATTTTCTGAGTTTAACATACTAAACTCTCAAGCCTAATTTGCTTCCAAAGCACAAATCATTAAATGGGGTAGGATGAACTACAGCACTGTGGTTTTTGCAACATGAAAGTTTAAATGACTTGTTGCTGTAAAGTATCTGCTAATATCCAATTTCTTTAACTATTTTGCATGTTATCAGAATTGCTTCCATCAAATTTTGCTTTTAATAAATGACAGACAGAGTCAAAATGGTGAAGGAAATTCACTCCTTGATGTTTTGGGATGTCAAGTATCTTTTTTTTTTTATCAAGAATAAAAATATGGTGTTTTATAAGAATATATCACTTCTGAAACCCTTCAGTACTAATTGTGATCCTTCTCTTTCCCTTTTCTTAGTATTTTATTATTTTTCTTGAAGAAAAAGTAAATATAGCAGTAAAAGCTATGATACGAACGGCTTTTTCACAAGAATACACCAAAAGAAAAAAAATAAATAGAATAGAATGAGTGTACTGTGTGTATGTTTCTCCCACTCTTTGGCGCTTTCCAGACCACCCAAAGGGCGGTCTGCAAAGCGCCTCATTTGCTGCGCAGAGAGCCTCAGTGGCCAAACTGCACAAACTTCTGCCAGCAAAAAGAAGCCGCAAAAGTGGCTTCTTTTTGCGGCGCGGTAATGCACCACAAGGCGCCAATGGTGCACTTGCTGCTCATTATGGTGATGTGAAGTGCGGACGCTAAGCGTCCGCTACGTCAAGATGGCGGCACCCATGTAGTGGACGTTGCCATTTTGTACTGCTCGGCACGTACTAGGGTTGGGGGCGTCCGGAAAGAACGGGTCTGTGATATCTATAAAGATTCATTGATCATCTGATGACTGTACTCCGTCCAGGCCTGAATAGTCTTCATGCTGCTTCATGGTTCACCATGGGCATCCACATCACAGCCAGCGCTCCTGTCATTTTGTACAGCCCACTAATTATAAAATTGCCCTTGATTTTCCATTCATTTCAGTGGGTGTTGTGTAGGAACATATCTTTAACTTGCCCTGTGAGGCACTGAGCCTGGAACAACATAGTGTAAATATGTGGATAGGTAGCAAAATGGCAGCTTGTGTTGAGCTTCTCCCCACTAACTCCACAGAAAATGTAGCAGCATGTATCTCAGGTATGCACTGTCTTTTCACCTCTATTCAGAACTGTGAGGAGCTGCTGGCAACAGGGGGAGACTTTCAACATCATGACATCACATCCTGGGCACATATCCCTACGCATTATGAATGAAAAGAAGAAGAAACTGACTCAGGTCCCTTTTGGGTTACCACGCCTGACATTAGCACCAAGAGTAGGTACCAAACAAAGAAAGCTGGGCCTACGTGTGTTAGAATCTTATGGCTCTGCATTTTGTGGTTCATTTTTCAAGTGATGTTACAACTTATTTGCACTGCATTCTAGTGACACCTTTCCAAACACAATAATTAAAAAGCTGAGGGCCTCATTGAAAATTCATTATCGCGTACACAATAAGAAAACTGTAACAAAGCAAACAGACTTGCAGAAACTTACTTTTAACTAATGAATATAAGCTTGATAGATGAATTACTTTTTCTACCTTAATTATGTGAATAGGAAGTTCTAAGAGTACAAAGTCCATTACTTTTTGTTCTGAGTGGTTTGTATGGAGTTAAATGTGTGGAACAGCTGGCTGGTGGGGGGGGGGTTAAGTAGAAAATGTTCAGATTTCTTAGATCCAGAGAATGTATGATGGCACTATTGCCAAAAAATGGCAGGTGGCCATTTTCTTAAAAAAATCCCTTTCCTCTTCTGTGACAGCTTTCAGACTTCTCTAGGTCATCCTGGCAATGTAAATTGTATCTACTGTGGCAGCAATTGCAAAAAGTGGAGCGTGTCCAAGTAAGAGAATTCTGGTTTTATTGCATGTACACATTTTATGCCATTTATCTTTTCTTATGATTTGATATTTCTACCTCTGTTTCCCTTTCAGATGCTAGAGAGAAAAAAAACACTTGGTACTTTAAGCAAGGGGTAGGCAACCTTTTGATCCGGGGGGCTGGTTGCTGTCCCTCAGAAACCGGGGGGCCGAAGCCAGGGGGTGGAGCTTCCCCCTCCGGGGGCAGGGCACGTACCGGGGGTGGGGCTTCCACCTCCAGGGGTGGAGCCGCATGTGGAGGTGGAGCTTCCACCCCCGAGGGCCAGGCCTCCTCCTCTTTGCCAGCCCCTGACGGGGCCCCAGCCCTGTCAGAGCTGGGAAGGCCGGCGGGGGGCTGCCAGCGCTGGAGGCCTCCTCCTCTTTGCCAGCCCTTTTGCCGTCACTGGGGCGCTCCAAGAGGGCTCCGGCGGAGGCAGCGTGCCTCTGGGAGGCCCTTTTTGCCATCGCCGGGGCCCCCCTCCCCTGGCAACGGCACGGCCTCCCAGAGGGCCCGCTGCCACCGTCGAGCCCTCCTGGACTTCGCCTTAGGGCGCCACCATTTTGTTTTTCAAAATGGCGGTGTGAAGTCTTGCATGCCTTGGGGAAGGTCGTCGCAGACTTCGCTGCCATTTGAAAACAAAATGGCGGCGCACAGGAGCCGGGAAAAGCCGCAATTGGCGGGGCGCGGCAGCGGCAGGGGCAGCCAGGGGCCGGCCGAAAGAGCCTCCGTGGGCACATCCGGTTGCCGACCCCTGCTTTAAGCCTTATTGGCCTGAACTTTCATGAACACAGCCCACTTCAACTTACAGAGTAAGGTGCAGTCTAAACAAATAGAAAAGCTTATGCCAACTTCGCTGCTCATTTTTAAGGTTCCACATCATTTGCTACAGTTAGGATAACAGGGCTTCCCCTAGAAATTTCTGGAGACTTCAGAATGCTGAAAAAAATATTCGAATATTGTTGCCCATGATGTGAACACCCCACATATCTTATCCCTGTTAAAAGAGATTCTGCAAAGTTTTCAGTGCTTCGGAAATGATATGACCTGTTGTATCACAAGACTATAGGAAACTTTGCACATAGAGGGCATATTAGCTTATGATGCCGTAACCATGGGGAGGGGAACACATGAGAGCCTGCGTCCAGTGTCTCACTCTCTTCAATGCAATAAATGTAAGGTCAGGAGGAAAATTGATTGTGGGGGCAAGATATTATTTGTTTAAATAAGGCTCTCATCCCCCCCCAGCTAACCTCTGCATTACTTCCATACTCAAAGTTGGTGTACCAGGTCAGTATGGCCCCATATCCATGAAACCTTATATGTACTTTCAGTTACCTACATCCAATAAAATATATTCTCTCCAGGCATTTTTCTAGGTCCTCCAGCATTGTTCTGTGGTATACAGTGCACCCGTTTCATATGAGGCATGTCATCATGGCTTTCAGCTTATGCTGAGCCACACAACTAAGCAAACAATTGGCACTGCACCCATGACATGTGCACCATGCCACACCACATGCACTAGCCCCATTGTTTTCTAAATGGGGCTCAAAGCCTACACAGGTTTTCTCTACACCGGGTGGGAGGGTACAGAACGGATCCCCACGTAACGGAAGGCAATCGTACTTTCAATGGAAGTTGACATAGGTCAAACTGAAGGACCTTAGAAATACCTAGAAAAGATTCTGTTTAGGAATCTCGGGTCTCCCAGTTATGGTCAATTTCCACTAGAAGTCATTCCTTATACAGAGTTCATATTATCCATGGTAGTTCCCGGAATGTGTCGGCCCATGGAAGTTGTACGACACCAATTGCTGGAAACACATGGTGGATGGATAGGATAGAAAAAATAGCAACTTGTGTGAGAGGTTGCAGTTGTTACATATTGCTACATTCTGTCCTGCTCTCCACAATTGGTTGGCCACTGTGGGGCAGATTGCTGGGCTAAATAGGCCTTGGACTGATCCAGCTAGCCGTTCTTGTGGTTGTTAAGCTGTTTAATACTAAGACATTCTTGCTGCACACAGACAATCATCTCTTTTGTTTAATGAGCTGAGAGAAAATTAATCTTGTAACCTCTTGTGCAGAAGCTTTCATCTTCCCTTCTCTGTTGCTTAAAGGCAATGCAAAAATCCTGATTAACCATAAACCTCCTGATTCATCTGCAAAAGGAATAATGGCAAAGAACAAGTCCAGATTTTCAACCAAAATCCAACCCACCATATGGTTTGCAACATAAATCCAACCATTACAGTGGACCCTTGTTATATGCGGGGTTTGGTTCCAAGTTCCTCGTGTATAAACAACTCCATGTATGCTCAAAGTCCCTTAAATATAATGTACCTAGAAAATCCTTATTAAAAATGGAAACTCAATGTTTGATATTGAAATTTATTTTTTTTTGCAACATTTCAAACCTATAGTTGAATAGTTGTATAAAAAATCGTTATATAGAATTGGCTAAGACCCATTGAAATGAATATGACCTTCAGACACAAACTGATGCAGAACAAATTACACAACCAAGGTGCCACACACAGCACATCAAATGTGCATGCTTGAACATCTGCATTGCAGAATGGGGTGCATGCACAAGTCTGATTCTGCAAACTAACTGAATACAGATGTTGGTTGCATCACACTAAAAGTCTCCGGCTTCTTTCATAGCGTTTATGCATAATTAAGTACGACCCAGGCACAAACAATATGCATAGAAGTTGAAATGATGTCTGCATAGCATTCCCCTCTTAACAATCTTCCTCCATTCAACCTGTCAAAACTGTTTGATTTTAAAATGCAATAAGAGAGAAAAAGAAATGAATCTTGCATTTTACACCATATATGCTTGAATTTACGTGTATTAAAAAAATCGCTATATAAGAAGGCTAGCCATTGAAATGATAGGACTCTCCGACACAACTGATGCAGAACCAAATACCAAACCAAAGGTTGCACACAATGCATCAAATGTGCATGCTTGACATCTGCATTTTGCGAATGGGGATGCATGCACAAGTCGCTTTCTGCAAACTAAACTGAATACAGGATGTTTGTGCATCAACTAAAGTCTCCGGTTGCTTCCTAAGCGAATTTTGCATACATAAGTAGTACGACCAGGCAACAAATAATATGCATAGAAGTTGAAATCTGCATAGCATTCCCCTCTTAACAATCTTCCCTCCATTCCAAACCTGTCAAAACTGTTTGATAAAAGACAATAAAGAGAGAAAAAAGAAATGATCTTGCATTTCAGTGTTGTCAGTGGCTCTCTTATACCTACTGTTTTAAAAAGTATTGTTCCTCTGCAGTCTTTGTCATATGAAAATGGAAATTAAAGTAGACATAAGCTCTGTTCAGCTATTGCAACATTGCAGCATGGAGATTCTTTTTTCATTATAAAAAGTATTATTTACTCATTAGTGTATGATAGCTCCTGCAAACTAATGGAAAAACAGAGTCAATTGCATTTTTAAAAGTTGCATTCCCACACTGCCTCTGCAGTCTCTCATTATACCATGACTCATCTCCTTGTATCTATCTAGCAGACACTACACTCATATGCAAAGAGTTCAGGTTAGTGTGCTACATCCAGGATATGTTGCAATTGGGAACAATGTGCCAAATCACATAGTCAATCTTGCTAGAACACTGTGAACACTTTCAACCACATTTGACTACCTTGGCACAAATTCGTAAGTAGCACTAATAGTCTTTAGGGCAAGAGAAGTTACAAATTATTAGCATCTCAAGCTTTCCGCTGAAGCTTATCTTTAAGATCATATTCTGTGCTTGTTCTTATTCACTTGTTCCCCGTTCATTAAATTGTACTGGACATCTAACAAAAGTAGAGAAACAGGAGGGATTATAACATTACCCTTCTAACAGCATAATACTACACTGCAGTAATGTCATCTTTAGCATTTTGTGGATGTCCTGTTATGTGAGTGCAAGATCAGATGGTATGGCAACTACACTTGTAGATTTCTCTTGATACATCGGCTCTCCCGTCCTTATCCCGTCCTTACCACAATTGTGCAAAAGCATTTTATAGACATTGCACTTATCCTGTCATTATCCTGTCATTGAAGTGGAATTGTATGAATGCAAACTCCCGTTAATACAAAATGACAAAACAATTCCACTTCAGTGATGGGACAATGACAGAATAAAGTGTGATGTTGTATGAAAATTACTGTCAATTGCGATTGCGGCATAAGGACGGGACAAGGACAGGACGAGGACTTTTCCCCATCTGATAATCTCCATTGTTATTGCAACATTTTAATCCATCCAACGGCCTACAATGAAGGAAAAATCTAGGATTTACTGCTTCAACAGGCACAGCTGGCTGGGACATTTTTTTAATCCCTTCAATCAGGGATTTTCCAAGTTTTCCAGGACAAATAGCAATCCACCCTAAGGTGAACCTATCACTGAATTTTATTTGCATAATTTATTCAAAGGGGAGTTTACCTTTGCCTCCTTCTGAGGCTGAGAGAGTGTGCCTTGCCCAAGGCCAGCCAGTTTGTTTCCATGGCCAAGAGGGGATTCAATCCCAGGTCTCCCAAAGTCCTAGTCCAACACCCCAATCACTACCCTACACTGCAACTCCAATAGGTAATTTTAGACTTTGAACTGAATGGTCTTACAGCATTAACCTACTTGATTTACAAAGCCCTGTGAATTACTTAAATTGTGAAGCACAAAAACAAACTGTTCTCTTACACACACACACACACACACACACACACACACACACACACATTATTCCATGTTTTACAACTACATTCTTGACATGTTAGAGCAACACAAAACCAAAATGCAAACCCTGATTTAAAAAGAAGTAAATACTGGCATCCTGTTAGTCACATACAACAACCCCTGCCCGCTCAAAACTCATTTGGTTCCATCTAATGTTCTTTTTTCTGTAACAGTAGTCACATAGTCACATAAGTTTTAGTAGTCACATAAGTTTTAAATAAGATCAAAATATTAAAGTGCACATGTTCAGAACGAGAGTCTGTATGGAAAAACTGAACATAAAGTTCTTCCTGAGAGGAAATAAATTCCTTCTTTACCTCCTTCTTGCAGGACTCATCTGGTTCTGGCAGCAAGGTTACTAATATGGTCATTTAGTGGCCTTTGGAGAGTGGAGGTTGACTGGAACGTGTCTACCGGTATGTCCCTCTAGCTGATGTACAATAGCAAGGTGATTCCTCGTGACTCTTTTATTTACTTCGTTTACTGACAATGATAAGGAAGGCTTGTTTAGCCAGACACACACACACACACACTATATAACGTTTTATAATAATGAGAAAGAAAAGATACTACAGCAACAATGCTCACATTGGCCCATTGCCTGTTTGCTGCTGCCCCTGTCAGCTGCTGCTTTCTAGGTTGTCATGGGCAGGGAGAGTTTTGGCTACAGGACCTGGACTAGGGATGTGCACAATCACTATGGCCTTCATGTCTTTCCCATCTTCATGCAGGGGTTGGAGTTGATGGCCCTTCAGATCTCTTGCTACTCTATGATTCTATGGTTCTAGGTTCACTTCATGTACAGTTCTGTCATGTGGGATGCTGTCCCCATTTTCATTATTTTCTTTTAAGCATATGCCTGTTTATTTGCATATTTTGAAATGTACACTTATTGGGCCCTTTAGTGTGAGAAAGGTGGGATAGAAAATAAACAGATTAATAAATAGATATTGATAGACAGAGAGATAGAGAGAGAAATTGTACACCATTAACTGAAATGTGTTTAAATCATACTTTGCATCCACAAGGTCACCATGAGTCAGATCAACTCAAGGACAGTTAACAACAATAAAATATACTGCAGAAACATGTGCAGTTTTCAATATCTATTTTTCCAATGTACCTCTCCTTTTTGTGTTGATGTCTGTCCACACGCATATTCTGGAGTACAGATTGTAGACCTAGCAAACTGTAGACCTAGCAAAATCCATCAAAAATGAATCTTAGTTAGTGCATCCCTTAACTTTTACTTGGGCCAAAAGTCCAACCCTAAATACCAACTGCAGGTAGACTAGAGCACAATTTATGCGGAGATATCTACAAATCCTGACATAATTCCCAGGCTACTTTCAGTTTCCTCCATAGTGCCTTCTTAGTGAACCTGTGTTCTTATTTCAGCAACTGGAAAGATCGGGCCAAGAACAATTTGAGTTCCAAGCTAAACAATGCATTAGCTTTGAGAGAAAGGGAGTAGTTTTAAGAGTGAGCAGCCCATGAATCATCTCTCATTCTGTATGTCACCAACCCAAAGGTGGTCCTCACATTAATTATAGGGTTTACCACAGGATTTAAGTGTATGTAAATAAAAGTAATTACCATGACATTAGGGGAAAGATGTTACTTTGTAATTATGCCCTTTTGCAGAAGGAAATAACCTTGTAATTTGTGTGCTTAAAATTATCTTTTCCCCACATGTTTGCCACCACTGTAGGTTAGGCATTCTCCTTTAAAAAAGGAGGAGACTCCCTAAAGAAGGAAAAATATACAACAAATATTTCACTATTTCATGTACAATTATAGGTTGATGTGCCTGGGGCAGTTCTACGGGAAAGGAGTGCCTTCAGGCTTTACTCCTCAATCTTTGTGAAGCCAAGGAGAATAAGTGTTGTCCTTTCCCATCATTCCTAAGAAGGTTAATCATGTGAAGGTTAGGGGCAAAAATAAAGCCCAAACAAGGCAGGACATGCATACCAGGTTTCTTTTTAATGAACAAGTAAGCATCCAAAGACTGCAAGTTTGAGAAGAGGAGTAGCATACATTGCTAATGAAAAGAGAAAGTGCATCATTTAAGGGAGGCCAAGAGGATTTTACTTGCATAAAATTTGCATACAGGTGCATATTTAGGAATCATTACTGTAATTCAAATAGAAATATCATTCTCCTCCCTATGACCAGCATTCTATTAGTGAAGTGCATATGTGTTAAGCCATCCTACACATACAGGCAAATTATTGGCCATTATTAGTGCATTGGACTTATTCCAAGGCTGATCCAGTTGATTTTAAACCATCCATTTTAAATTGGTATATTTTAATCTAGATTATTTTAATGTGTAATCATCATTTTAATCCAGTGTTTATGTGATTTAACAGATATTTAGTAGACAGTTATATATTGTGTGTTAAACTATGTTGTACCCCATCTTGAGCCTTCAGGAGAGGTGGTTAAAAAATTAAAAAATATTTTGTGTTGTTGTTGTTATCCAGCTGACAGTGGCGGAATAAAGTTGTGCATATGACAACACTGTGCATTTTGGTTTTGCATTGTACATTACAGTCATACATTCTGGCAGCACATTGTTGTTGGGTAATCTGCATGCCTGATCAGTCTGTTGTCAAGGAACTTACAATTGAAGAACAGCTTCAAGCCTCCTGATGCGCTACCTTCTTAGGGTTCTTCCTTTTTTAAAAATTCAGATTGATCCTTCAAACAAAGGATGCCATCCTTTGACAGCCCTTTAGGACCTGTCATATGTAAAATAAGACATAAGACCATCCCAGAGGCAAGGCTTTATTTTATAACCCTTTTCCTTTGGCATTTTATTGTTCCCCTCAGTTGCTTTGTCTCCATGGAAAGACGACATGGGTGCTTGGAATTAACTTTTTAAAAAAAGGTAAGAATCAATAGCACACCGAATGTCACTTAACCCTAATGCTGTGGATGTTCTGAACAGGTGTCCTCAAAAGAAAATGGCTAGATTAGCGCTAATAAATTGAAGCTCAATGCTTCAAAATTGTGTTCTCCGTCTGGACCTAAACACCCTCAAGAACCCATCTTCTTGGAAGCTAAGCAGGGATAGCCCTGATTACTACTTGGGTGGACAAGGATGACAAGGTGCTTTCAGCTATATTTCAGAGAAACTGGCAAAACCACCCTAGAGTGTTCCTTATCTAAGAAAACCCTGTGGAACTTAAGGGGTCACCACAAGTTGACAGGTGCCTTGGTGGCTTATGGTATATACATGGTGAAGTAGCTAGTTCAGCAGTGATTCAATTCAACTTGTTCTGAAATGGGTGTTCTTTCCATTACTACATACATAGCTTGAAGTGTTTGTTACTCATTATTGGGGTAGGAAAGGATTTAATAAGTCTTCCATATCATTACTAACTCAGGACAACTTGGGATGGCATGCCATTTATGACCTGTCTTGGAAATAAGGGCTCATACTACAGCTATCCACTTTCTGACAACATACAGACTCATTTATAGCACTATTTTTTCATGGGGACCTGCCATTGAAAGCTGTTTGGAAATGAAAATTGGTTCAGAATACACAATGGCAGCCAGTTGCTTTATGTCAGTATACTGACAATTGTGTGCTGGGTTTTCATAGAATCATAGAATCATAGAATCGTAGAGTTGGAAGAGACCGCAAGGGCCATCCAGTCCAACCCCCTGCCATGCAGGAACTCTCAAAATATATATTTTGAAAGTTAAAGAATGTATCCAAGGTGTGGAACTTGCAGTGTGTTCTCAGCAAAACAAACACCAATTGAGAATGGGGGGGGGGGGGGATTTCAAACACATAATCAAGAAAATGTTAATAATACTGTGAGAAACATAATAGAACAACAGAAACCTCCATGCAATACAATATAGCTGAATTTCATAATTTACAAGGACATATATTAGCAAATGTGGTAAAGGCTGTTTACCCTGTGATTGGGCTGGATTCATCAGATCCTGGAGTTTTGGCCTGCGTTGTCTGAACTGTACGATGTGAGGCCGGGAGGAACATAGGCCTTTTGGCCCCTGTAGACAACTTCTAAATCTAGAGCAGATTGACCAACCTGCTGACATGGAATCCACTGAGAACACAGCAAAAAGATTGCTGATTTGTACCATCAAGAGTAACTTATATCAAAGTTCTTAAATAATCCCATTGGCTTCTTGTTCCCATGCAAAATTTAAAGTTCTGACAGGGGGCAACTTCCAAGTGTAACGCCTGCTCAAGCTGCAGCCCCATTGGGATAAGGAAAACATGGGATTGGTGAAAGGGATAAAGCACAGTGTGAGTCCACTTTATATCATACATCCATTTCATCAGGTACATGGCCTCATCCTGAGCTGACATAAGGATCATGAGATTAAAGGATTTCTACTCTGATTAAATTTAGGACAAGCAAATGTAGTTATTTCCAAACTGGTAGACATCTTCCCAGGGTCAATGGGAACCAGTGCTACTGATATGATTGACAAACTGTAATATATGAGAATAATAGTCTGTTTCATACAGAGAAGCAAGCAAAAGCACACATAACACATTCACACAAACATTGGATAGGAAAGACCTGGTGTGAGGAATAGTGTAATTTTAGAGATGGAGAAAGTATAATTTCAGGCTTAAAACAGAAAGTTTCTCAATAATTCATTCAATGGGATTGTGCTACATGCATAGGATGACCCCTGTACAGTATTATACATTTTTACTGACCTCTGCTGGTGTTGACCTATAAAACCCACAGATTTTCCTTACAAGGAGGATTGAACTATTCCCTGATATATTCCCCCATTGCACAAAAATACAAAGATTATTGAGCAGTCTTTGATCACTATTTGCACTTTGGGAATCTTTCAGGGAGGTACTTTCTACAGAAAAATGTGGGGGTTTTACAAAGAAAATATGTTTCCAACACAAAAATACACATTTCCTTAGAAAGGAAACATGCTTTCTGTGCCAAAAAAAAATCTTGCATTTTTGTGCAGAGATTGTGAGGGATTTTGCAAAATGGCTTGCGTTGTTCTACCTGATATTGTTTCTTAAGCACTGAGAAATCCTGTCTCAAAATGAATATTCTTTCCATTTCTCGTTAGGGGTATCAGGAAAGTACAGCAAACTGTTAGTCATTTAGTCTTTTCTTATGTAATTTCTACTACTAGGATGAGGGAGGTGCCCTTGTAGGGTTTTCTATCTCATGTGTCAAAATAAAGTGGATGGCTTTAGAAATGGGGGGGGGGGGCAGGTATGTACCATTTGCTGAAAATACCTTAGCATCTCCCTGAACAAAATACAAGAGATTTTCTGTTAAAGTGTCTCACTTGAACACATTTGTCTTATCCCTTTTCTTGATAGCCTCCCGTTCAATGCACTCCAGCTTTTAATGGAGTGTAGGATCTTTTAGGGTTTTGTTTTGGTTTGTTTTTTCTCCTTATTAGGCATGACAGGCATTAAGATTTCTGACTTATGTTTTTATGTCATTATGCCACTGCTGTTTTTGCTTTCTGTACTGGGATGGGTTTTTTTTCTACAGCTGTTTTATTTTTATTGCATTTTTATTTTACTGACTGTAAGTTATGTACGCCTTTTCCAATCTGATTATAAACCACCCAGGGAACTAAGGTAGAAATACTGTAAATGCTACCAATCTCTCAGATAACTTAGCAACCAACAGTTACTGGGAAGAATTTCATTCGGTTCACATTTTGAGAAGAACCAATGAAAGGTGCAATTCCCAAATTGCAATGCACATTGTAACTCAGTTATCTTTTGGTATCAAATTTCTCAGTGTCTTATGATGCAGTTCTTCTGGAGGGTAGACTGAGCAGGTAAGCATACAGGTCTCCTGGGGCCCTTCCACACTACACAAGTAAAGTAGTATGATTCTACTTTAATGCCCTAAGGAATCCTGGGGTTTGCAATTTAGTGCCTCACCAAACTACAAACACCAGGATTCCATAGGATTCAGTTATGCCAGTGGAAAGTAGAATCATGGCATTATCATTGTGGTGTGTAAAAAAGGCTCCTTTTCAAAATCTCCTCCACTATGGGGAGCAACTTATTATATTCCTATTTAATTATATGTAAGTGTAGATGTCTACATATGTGTAGATGACTACACATATACCACTCCATGTCCTGTTTTTGGTGGTGCATTTCTTTCTGTTTGAAGATGTGTAAACAGCCACTCTAGAGGCAGACATTTCCAGTTCATAAGCCATGATAATATGCTGTTTGCCATACAATGCACTGTTTGACAGTATTTATTTTGTGTTGTAGTGAAAAAGATGGGGACAGAGTTTGAAACAGCCATATTGGGAGAGCTGAGTGATAGCACTTGGGCTGAAGCAAGAAAGTTGAGAAGTAGTAAAAAGGAAGGGGGAGAAAAATGGGAAAGTGACAAGTTGGAGCACTCCCCTCTGTTAAATGTTCCTTCTCTTTCGGCAAGAATAACTTCTTGGTATTCATTGTACAAACCTTTAGAGACCTAGGCTGTAGCTGTGAAATGTTAAGATAAACAAACAAATACAGAGTTAGGGATCACCCAAAAATAACAACACTATCTCAGAAGGACCGTAGCTGAAGAAAAATTTCCAGTTATGGATTAAGTTTAAATAAAATTGTTGAAATGTCCAAGGAAAAGTGTATATCATATGCTCTTAGGGCCAAAACAAGGGCAGAGAAAGGTCTGATTTCATAACCATACTAGGAAAGAGAATCTCTACTGGAAAGTTCACAAATGCTGAGCACTTTCTTCGTTTGGCATAGGTCACATTTATTTGTTTAAAATATGAAAATATTGGTCTCAGTGGGTTTTGTTTTCCTTTATGTCCACTCTAGTGATTATTACAGGGAATTAAAGTTGTAGAGAATTTAGCTTCAGCCAGCCTGGTTTAGTGATCTGAGTGTTGGATTATAACTCTGGAGACCAGAGTTTGAATCCCTGCTCAGCTATGGAAACCCACTGAGTGAACTTGAGCTAGTTACACTATCTAGCCTCAGATGAAGGCAAAGCCAATAAGCAGAAACTCCTCTGAACAAATCTTGCCAAGAAAACCCCATGATAGGGTTACTTTAGAGCCCCCATAAGCTGAAATGGCTTGAAGGCACTCAACAACAAGAGCTGTACATGTTATCAATAAATGTATAGTCTCTTCTCCTCCCCTGCTCCACAAACCTTGAAAATTTGATTTATCATTGAGCTCAATTTCCTAGAACTGTATTATCCCACAAACTAGTCCTGCATATGATTAAATTTTAGCCAATATTGTAGAATTAAGGGAAATACTGGGTTGCGTTTATTTAAAACCTTTTTCTTCATTAAGTGAACAGCCTGGGTTACAACTATACTGAAAGTGGGTGGATGGGTGGGGTGGGAATCTGTTTTTCTTTATGTATTTTGCAATTGGCCATGTTGTTACTTAGCTTTTCTGCTTACCCCTGCTGTCCACACTAATTCTTGTATGTCTTTCTCTTTGTATCATCCAGATGTAAAACAAAATATTGGAGCACAGGGCAGTTTCGAAATTTGAATCCTGAATTCTATAGCTGGTCTCAGAACTTGAGTACATTAAGAATTATTTGATAACTGTTCAATGGAGTTTTGTTATATTATGGCATAACAAATTTGCCTGGGATGCGGAGTGAAAGGGGGCTGTTTGGAAGTGAGCAGGTAATTCTTTGGCTGAAGGTAACTGCTACTATTAAAAATGTTATGATAGCATCACACATCAAATTTCATCAAATATTAATTTGTTAAAAAATATGTGAATTGGTGTTTATAAAGTTTTATAGCATTAATTTGTCATGCATCTTAGAACTTCTTTCAGTGTGTCACACTTCACTTCGTAGATCCTACTGAATGTTATTTTTCAATCAATAGTCTTAATTAGGATAGGATTTGCTATGCCAAGGGCTATTCAAGAAACTGCTGGAGACAGAGGACAATCTTGCAGTGTATGAAGGTTTTCCTAAAAGCCTTGGAAAAGTTACTTTTTGGACTCTAAATCTTAGAATCCTGCGGGAGAGATTCTGGAGTTATAGTACAAATCAATAATTTTTCCATGCTATGCTTTTGATACAACTGCAGGTTATAGTATGAAATTATATACTG
Organism: Sceloporus undulatus; assembly: GCF_019175285.1. Classification (NCBI taxonomy): domain Eukaryota; kingdom Metazoa; phylum Chordata; class Lepidosauria; order Squamata; family Phrynosomatidae; genus Sceloporus; species Sceloporus undulatus. Next base: position 169,473,553 of record NC_056526.1, on the reverse strand, counting down.
TACATCTCATCTCTACTGGTGGATCTTGTCTCTTTTTTGGTTTTGGCAGATCTGTGAATAGAATTCAGAACTCAAGTTCACATCTAATTCTGTGAAACATTTTCTGAGAGTGAAATCCAGTGTGCCTGCATGTTTCTACCAACCTTAGTTTTGGAATCCGAACCTCTAATACCTTGCAGCTACATTCAGATAAATTGTACATTGATGAAGCCTCATTATCTGGATTTGTATGGGCACGAAGTATCAAATTTCTTCTGCATGCAGAAGAGAAGATGCATTTGTCATGTTCCAACATCACCGACTCTCCCTCACACCATAACTCATTTTATCAGGGAAGGGCTGTGATTTCAGGAGAACCAATTAGAGACTAATTGCTATAAACATGGTCATACTTCACTGCGCAGCTGAAATGGAGAATCAATACAAAATAGTTCTGAACCACCTCTGTTAGGATTCTCTCGGGAGGAATGTTGAGGGCTCCATCTTCTACCCACTCAAGGGCTTCTCATTCACACTGATAAAAGAACATTTAAAAACCTTAAATATTAATTTTTCCTTATGAATTTATGAAACATTACACTAGAGGTGGACAAAGTGTGCCCCCTGCCACATTTTTGTACACTCCACATCCAGATCCACCTTTTTTTTTCCCTGATGACAACAAAAAGGAAGTTTCCTCTTATGGAATCCTCCAGACATTGCAATTCAACTTTTAAATAAGTAACAGAGCTCCCCTTCATACTAAAAAATACATTTTTAAGAACAGAAGTCGGCTTCCAGACACATACAAGTTTTGTATGTCACTTTCTGGGCAGTTTACACACATGCCTGAGGGCCCTAGGGCAGAAAATTGGCCCCTGAATGTGCCAAAGTAGCCCATCCTTTCACTATCCTAACAAGATAGGCATTCATTATAATAATAATAAATAATAAAATCTTTATTTGTATCCCGCCCTTCCAAACGATCAGGGCGGCTTACAATGATGCAGCAAGTGCAAGCAGAATACAAAGGTTAAAAACATATACACAACAACAACAATAATCTAAAAACAACAATAAAAGCCCCTTAGCCCAACCTCATGGCCACGGAAGAGGAGGGAGGCCCACAGGATATTTAATCGGGGAATGCCTGCTTGAATAGGATATATTGAATATACTAAAACATGCCCAAGAATTTTAACTCTGAAGGTTAATCTGAACCTACTAGTGATTTAGAGTTTCAAGAGGGTTTAACAGAACTCATTAACACTCATTAAAGGTACCAGTGATGTCCAGTGGATCTCTCTTTGTTCCTGATGAAGCTGACAGTATTTTGTGTCTTGGAAGGTAGGATCAGAAACATTAGAGAAAAACCAGAAAGTCTGCAGAGCATGAATAGTTGATTTACTAAGATCCGAATTTCTCTGTTAACTCTCAATGATTTACTGAATAAAAAGAATTGTATATAAAATATTATCATTCGTGCTGAAGATTCAAACTGGAGATTTCCTAATTTGAAGTTCAATATCTTAGCTATTACATTACACCAGTATTATGGGTTGTTCCCAGATGATGGAAAAGTTACTTTTTGATCTTCAGATCCAAGACCATCATTCTGAGTAGGGGATTCTGGAACATATAGTCCAAAAAATAACTTTCCCAAGTTTTGATCAAATCACAGTTTAAAATCATGGGATGTAAACATACACATTGAAGCAGTGTGGGGTAGCAGTTTGAGTGTTGGACTATGGCTTTGGAGGCGAGGTTTCAAATCTCTGTTCATCCATGACAACCCACTGAGTGTCCTTGGACAAATCTCACTTTCCCAGCCTCTGAAGAAGGCAATGGCAAATGCCCTCTGAACCCCGTGATAGGATCGCCATAAGTCAGAAATGAGTTGAAGAAACAGTAACAACAAGAAACACACAACATATTAGAGTTCTCCATTTCAGGCCGGGAAAGAAATCAGACACAAAGTGCTGAAGTGTGAAGAAAGGAAAAGTATTGGAGTAGAATGGGTGTGCTGTCCTGATGTTCTTTCCAAACTATAGTCTAAGAAGCTGGTACTGTGGTATCCATGTTATCCCACAGCTATTGACATATAAATTGCACACTTGTCTGGGAGTAAATCACATTTGACTAAATTGTATTGACTGCACTGTCTACTTTTTGTGATTTGACATAAAATCATGTAGAAGGGCATACATACATATGAATCTTGGATATGTGGTTATTTAATTTTTTAAAAAAAAATTGACCAGGCAATTTCAATATTCCAAATGCATTTTATTGCTTCACAAGAAAAGTTTTAACAATAAATGAGGAATGGTCCAATCTCAGCTCAAAAGGCAGACAGAGAAGTGTGAGCACCAATATCCTCAGAGTTGTGAAATTGTTATAGTTTCCTAGCAGCAAGGAAAATATAGATAATTTTATAATAAATATTGCACACTTCCTCCAAACAGCATTGTAATGGAAGAGAAATATGGCACATATTTCCTTTTCCCATTCCTGCCTGCAATTATCAAGCTTATTATTATTATTATTATTATTATTATTATTATTATTATTATTAGCAGCAGCACAGGTTTTTGGAATGCAAGTAATATACAATTTGCATGAACTAAATTATAGCAAGAAAATTCATATTTATCAAAATGTAGAATCGGGTCTGAATCAAAATGAATAAAAGAATACAATGTATTCTTTTTGCTTGAATTTATCTGCATATAAAAACTGTATACATAATAATGGGTCAAAAGGGGACGTAATAACACAGCAACGTGCTTTGCATTCATATCAAGCCAGTTTCAATATCTTTGGGTTAAAGGAGGAGTGAAGAACCTGAAGACTAGGGCCAGGAAGAATTTCCATAATCCTTCACCCCACACCTGTTTTTTTCTGCAGTAGTTTGCACATATGGACATTCGGTCTGCCACTACTGCCTTTCCTGTCAATTCCAGAGCCAGGACAGATCACTGTCTAGCAGGCACTTCCATTTACCAGGCCAGTTTCCCATCCAGAATAATGTTTATAGAAAGTTTTTACCAGCTTACCTCTTTTATAAACAGTTAAAATTTTACATTTTGATACGTAGCCTTTTAGGTTTTTTTTTTAATTAAACTTTGTATTGGTAATGCTTTGTATTGTTTTAACTTGGGCTGTTTTAAATTTTGTTGGTTGCCTTGAGTCCCGATACCTGGAGGAAGGTGGGGTGTTAATAAATAAATAGTAATAATAATAATAATAATTCTGGGCACCAAGCACATCATTCTGACCTCAGAACACACCTTTCTGTAAATGTCTTTCCAAAGAGGAACTGGGTTTTTTCCTTCGCAGCACCACTGCTGGCAGCAACATACACTGACAAAATGAGGCACTAGGCACTGCACAAGCAGGAAAAATACTTTCTTAAAGTTTCATTCTGAGTAGAGAACTAGCCTGGGCATTTATAAATGGTGGTGCCCAGGTAGTGCTCTGTCAGTGGTGGGAGATGCTGAAGGAAAATGGCAGTAACTGCCAGGCCTGGCCTCCCCTCTCCTACCTCCCTTTATGCAGTGTTAATCCAGTAGTGTACACTGCAGGGAACACCAGTGTTTCCTACAAACTTCAGAGACAACCAGGTTAAGAGGGTATACCTCAAGTTTGGTGTGGATAGAGGTGTATATTGTGTGTCCTGATCATGCCAGATTCAAGGGAAATGCCATGCATTGTGTGAACTGATTATGCCAGATTGGGAGGTGGGGAAGGTTCAGTTTATTTCTATACACAAACATTTAAAAATCTGTAGGGTCTTATGGTCCCAGTCCTAGTTTAAAGATTGTTCAGGTACCAGGCCTTGTAAAGACCGCTCTTTGGACACTAGAGAGCCATTGGTAGCCAGAATAAAAAAGTGCAGGCAGGCAAACAGAATAAATCTCTCAAAAGCAAAAGTGTTCATTGTGCAGCTTCACAGAGATTGTTGTACTGCAAGTTCCAGAATTCCTTGCCAATAGCTATATTGGCTAGGGCTGGTGGAAGGGGCAGTTCAACATCTTCTGGACAGCTGAACAATTTCTACTTTAATGAAAAACCTTGCATAGTGAATTAACAACCTTAATCCATGGCACTAATCCAGATTGCATTTCCTCTCTAATAGCTATATGGAATTGTTACATGCACAATCTTCTGTCCTGAGGCACAGAGCTGTACTAGGCACAGATCTGTGCTACCTACTGAAGTCAATGCACAGTTCTGATGGGTGAAGGTGCTTTGTGCACATATTAGAGCATGGCCACCCCAACACTGACCAGAGTGAGGGGGTCACTTCAAGTGGCAAATGATAGAAGGCAGCAGCGAAGTGCTGGAAAAGACCAATTTCTGTTCAATATTGTGTACCCCTGCTGCCTTCTGGTTAAGTGGAGGATGTTCTTCCAGTATCAGTAAGGCTTAATTTCCAATCTAGCTGGCTTTTGTACACGGAATTGAGGGGGGGGGGTATCATCTTGTTTTAAATCTTATGCAGCAAAATGTTGTGAGCTGGCCCTGTATCAGAGCTTCCACAAACAGGAAACAGCTGAAGATTAAGTCACAAATAAGCCAGCACTCAACCAACCATTGCTGCCATTTGAGGTGGATCCATTTCTATGAAAACTGTCACATGAAGCTTTCAAAACTTCATTTGCAACCTAAAACAATTGTGATTCAGCACCATTTTGTTGTAGATGCACTACACTATAAACTGCGATATTAAAAATACTTAGATTTTAATCATTTTTAAAAACCTGAAGACTTTTCAGCATTACGTATGTAAGATATTGTTGAAATTTTAGCATCAGGGCATTTGCTTATTAAAAATGCCATTTCTATAAGCCCACAATCCCCTTGAAAGAGGAAGATCAAAAGCAGTAAGTGGTATAATTAATCCACTGTCAATTAGTAACTAGAATCTTTGCATCATTTATGCAAACTTTCTGAAGCAATTTTTAAAAAATTATTTCCCCTTAAGGAGGAAAAACCTAAACCTATTTTGAAACTGTTACTGGTATCACAGTTAATTACAGAAGTCTACAAGCTCTTATGGAGGTGGTGGTATTGCATTAAATGCTCTTGTCAGCTAATGCAAGAATCCATTGAGCCACAGGACAAGGGCTATAGGATTTTGTTGGAACTTCTTCTATGAAAGTGACGAGAAAAATCCACTCTCTGAGTCCACAAAGCTGCAGAAAAATATTGCAGCCAGTACTCCTGTCAGATGGGATTGGAGAGACCAGGAAAGGCCAATGAAACCCCCATGATCCAGGCCTTCCTATTCTTTTGACAAGTCCCCAAAACTGAAGAGACACAGTGCAAACTCTATCCCACTGGAATCAATGGAACCAAAATGCATTATTTTCAATGGTTCTGTGGCTTCCATGTCAAAGAAACAGTAAATACATGCTGCATTTTACTGCAAACTTTAATGAAGATATCAAAGTGCAAAACCTATTTCAGGAATAGTGTTGAGCCCCTTGGAAAGTTCTCTTGACGTTCAGATTAAAATCCAGAGTGTATTAATTGTTCTACAGACATGGAGGCCACAAGCCACCAGAGAAAAGGTAGCCAGAAAGGCAGAAAAATTCACCTTCAATTTTTGCCCAGGTGGTGCAAACCTGACAGGACATAGGAAAAGGCAGACCATGTGCTATAGACGGACCCACTTTTGCCCTGTAAAACTGTTCGGTGAGGCAGCAAATTATACACACTTACCTTGGAGTAAGCCTTATTATCCTTAATGGCACTTACCTCTGACTCAATATAGGTAACCTTGCACTAAAAGTCTAGTTTATTTTATCCTGCAACATACTGCAGATGTGTCTAAAACTTAACACCATGGAAGAAGAATGCAGTACCTTTGAGGGCTACAATGACAAAGGTGCCATCATAATTTCTCACTTGAAAGCACAAATGTCTCAATCCAGAGCTCTTCATGATGCCAGGGAATAGTGCAGTTTTTGAAGGCAAAGGGTCTCCCTGAATCTAATAAGTCTCTCACAATTTTAAGTCATCGCTGGAGTTTTGCAAAAATAATTATCATAATGTACAGATGTTGAAGGAAAACCTTTGTCCTAGCACTGATTTTGATGATCCCTATGAACAACCTTTTTGTTTGTTTAGTTTTTAAATGCCTGAAGAAAGTAAGTACTGAAACAAATCCTTTATATTTTCCAAGTCCCTTTATGGAGTTCAAGAGTTCTTCCATTTTTTAAAAAAAATATATTACTAAGTGTATTCATCTTCACAGCTTCATTATCACATTATTCCAGTTCAATATCACCTGCATACAAGGTGATCAGCAGGATAGCAGCAAATCCTGTGAGCAGGCCCACATTTTGGATAAGGAAAAAGGCTAGATCCGTTTTCCTTCCAGTTACTTTCTCTCTCATCATGTCGTTCATTTCTGGAAACTAGAAAGGGGATGGGGAGGGGAGGAGAAAAAGAGAAATATTTTCAGGTAGGTGTTGCCATCTGCTGGCAGAACATTACACAACAGTATGTTTTCTTTCTTTTTTCAGTGCATCCCTTGATTTATTTTACATTACTGTATGAAATTGGATTTGGTTCCCAAGTCACTTGAAAATCAATAATTTGGGGCTATGTCCAGCTGGGATGTTCTGTCTAAGTGATTAGTTGGAAATGACCAAAATAAATTGTCTATTTTACTTCCTACTCATTTCTAAGATTTCCTCCAAGGTTTTGGGGACATCTTGTGGGAGAATTCCCCAATGGGTTGCCCTTGACATTTTAGCAACACAAAGGCTTGTATTCAATAAACAAATGATTTATATCGTCTTATAATGGGTAGGGTTGCATTGATAAGGAAATCCTGACCTAATGCAGAAGGCATTGAAGTAGTTTGCTAGAGGAAATGTTGGCCATGATGACAGGACAATCAAAAGGAAGAGAATTCTACTTTAACTCTTCCCTGCTGGAGTTGATGGTGGTGGAAAAGGGGGACTCTTCAACATGCAACATGCATCACATAGGTGCATGCAAGCAGGCACACACTGTCCAACCATGTTGCCTTTTCTACTCAACACTGACAGCATGCTACTGTGACAATGCCACTAACAAATCAGCATGTAAGTGGCATTGTCACAGTAGCAAGCTGTCAGTGTTGGGTGGGAAAAGGCAACACGCTTGGCCGGAGTTTGGAAGTGCAAACATTTTGGACTAATATTCCCAGAATCTCCAAGCCAACATTACTGAGACCACTCCTGCTGGTTACTGGTAACTTGAACTAGTAACTTGAATGAGCTTCTTCCCTTGATCATCTTGCAGCAGCACTTTGAAGTTCTTTCTTGTGAACTTTTATATTAGCTGCAACCAAGCTGTAATATTTATTTCATTTCACTTGGTTGGTGTGTGTTTATGTGCTGCATGTGCACATGCGGACAAACGTAGACACACTTCTTATACTCCAGTTACCCACATCAAGCTTTTGGGATAATGTAGGTTGCAAATTCAATAATCAAGCAACAGAATATCACTCCTGATAAAGCTCTAGTAGTTCCCAGTGACTTTGGGATACTTGGTTTTCCTAGCGAGCAAACAACCACCCCACTTATATCAAACCATTGTGCCAGCAGTGTGATAGGTTTGCTGTCCACACGAATGGGTAACCCAGAACTTCACTGCACAAATGGAATTTGTGATTTCCAAAGATGGACAAGCACTTGCGCAAAAGGGATCCTGCCTCTTGTGATAAGGATAACACAAAGTAGAAGTACATTTTAAAATTGCTGTGGTCCATTAGGCAGAGGAATAAAGCACCATATAAATAAATAATAACCCCCCAAATTTCTTTTTCACATTGGCCTGATTTACCCAACCAAATATCCAAAGGTTCTAGGAGTACCCTAGCTTGTCATCCATTAACTACCACTCATTCCTGCAGTGGGATCAGCTAAACAAATCACAGCCTTTCCATTTATGGCAAAGTTTGGACCAGGTATGACTTGGTGTTCTGGCTTGTTTAACCTGCGGAATAAGAACCCAGGATCTGTTCTTGTGCTGTTTTTCTGTAGAAAGTAGAAAGAAGCCAGAGAACTTACTTTTCCCAGGTTTGGTTGTCACACTATATCAGGGTAGACAAGTGTAGAAGGAACAGAGGCTAATTTTCTACTGTTGCACCCTTGGGAGCTGCATCACTGTCTCTACTATTACAAGAAACTATTACAAGAAACTGCATAATATCACTTTTGGTTTATTTTTCACCCGGTTGTCAGTTGGTTTTTTGGCAAGGGTTGAACTCTTCAGGTATTTGGGGAGAGGGTCTTGGGTGAGGAACCAGGGGCAAATCCGCCACATTTTAACTCACATTTAGCAATTTAGAGGTCAAAAGCCAGGGAGTGGAGGTTTGGAAAGCACACTTTCCCCATCTACTGTGTGTACTATATGAATCATAAACCAAAGGTCCATGACTTCTTCAGCCACTCCCAATGCATTCAGGAGCTACATCTGCCAGTGTGTACCAGCATGCTGTCCACAAGCAGGAATTATTTAGAATTTCAGCTTGACAGACTGAATTTATGGCATCCAAATGCACCTGCTGCCTCATTGCTCTTACAAAACCATGAGAAACAAACCTTGTGATAATGGGTCTACTATATGTTTGTTAGAATTTTTATTTGTGAGCTGCTTTGGGTCCCTTTCTGGGAGAAAGACGGCATAGAAATCAAATAAATGAAATTATATATATATATATATATATATATATATATATATATATTTCCCATTGTCTGGGCAGTACAGCTGAGAGATGATAGTCTTCTTTCTAGGTAACAATGAGTTGATAAGGTGATAGTATTAAACTGCATTTATTGGGGGCAGCATCAGAAGGAGTCACATGTCATGAGAGACAACTGCCCAATGAGATAGCCAGGGTGGGAGAAGTTTCTAGCTCTTCCAAGGAAGTTATAAATGCTTCAATAATAACCATGAGCGCCAGTCTCTAACAAAGGGACTCTTTAGAGCAGGGGCTCCTGTTCCACCTGGAGAGTTGGTTGAGACTGGACATAAGCATCCAGATTCCTAGCTCCACCCATGAAGATCCAGGACTCGTGATTCCAACTATCTTAAGTGGAATAGGAGAAAGAATTATCTAGTCGCATCAGGGACTTTAGATTATTATACTGACCTGGCTGAAGATGATCTAGAGACTAATCTGTAACTTGTAACTTTTCTAAGTGTGCCTGAAGGTGACCCTTCATGAACAGAGATACCTTTTCCTACTGCACATTTCTTACTTAGGATAAAACCTTTTCCTTGGAAAGTACTTCTTATACACACACACTCCTTTCACATGCCTTTTGCTCGGTTTCATCTAGGATAACCAGACATCCTCCTTTTCCAGGACATGTCCTACATTTCAGCCTTCTGTCCAGGAGGAACTGCAAAATGTCCTTTATTTTGAGCATGACTAAGCACAAATATATCTTTTATTTTGTAATGTCCTACATTTTTCTTGAATGTCCTACATTTTGTGGTGCCTTGTCCTCTTTTGCTGTTATGACATCTAGTTTCATCTCTCCACCAAGGCTGGAGAGGGAGGGAAGTCTCTGCAGTGTCAGAGATGGAAAGTGCAAGTGGAACCATAAAGTAACCTCCTAATGAGTTACTAGGGAAAGGATAGGTCAAATCAGAAGGTGGTGGCAGCTCAGTTCATTTAGATTGTCTCAAGGGGTCCGATACAGCTCAGGCAGAAGCAGGAGAGGGACCCAGGAGCCCTTGTGCAGCCCTTAACCACAATTGCAATTTTCAGGAACTTAAAAAACCCATGGCATATTTTGTACAGCAAGTCTTATTTCTATGACCAAGGTATAGGCAGTTTGCTGCATTCACCCACCCTCACACACATTTGCACATCAGCAGACTCCAGGCAAAATACAAAGATACTTAAAAAAACAACTCCCCAAAGCTGTTTCTAGTTTGGCAGGTAAACACATTTACTTGTTGTTGACCATCACACACTCTCTCCTTGGAAATTAATTCAAAGACACTGACGAAACTTCAGATACTGCAAAGTGCTGACAAAAACTGATCAACAAAATTGCTGCACTGGCTGCTTATCAAAAGATGAGGTAGGATCAAATTTAAAGTTTTCAAAGCCTCCTGACACTTGAGGAGTCCAAAAATTATATCCCTGGAAATATCCTCCAAACTCAAATGGATTTGTGGGGCAGGGGAAGGGAAGAAGGAAATTTTCTATAACTGGGGTAATAAAATCCATTGGAGACAGATAATATTTCTAGCACCTTCCATCATGGTTGAAGTCTCCCCAATAAAACAAAGAATAATTATGAATTCAGCCACCTTCATCAGTTCATAAAATATCCCCTTTTAACAGAGCAGGGTCAGATCTAACATTAAACAAGAGGGAAGGGACTGACTGTAGCATCATGATTTGAGGGGTCAGGAAAAGGCAAACAAAATCTCATTGTTGGTTATTATTGCAATTCATATTCCCAGAGAAGGAGAAAGAGAGGCAAAACAAGCCCTCCTGTTATAGAAAGTGAGGCAGTTGCTTCGGGCAGCAGATTTGAGATGTCATGCAAAGGCAGTACATGGATGAGTTAGTGGATTTATTATTCTTGAGTGTTTCTTTTGCTGTCAGGAAGAAGGACAAGTGCTTGTGGGATTTTTTGCCTCAGGTGACAAAAAGAACTTGGTTGCTGATGGGTTCACAATGAACTTTGACTTGCTGTGGGTTTGGAAACAACATTTGCTGCTCCGCCTGAGGCAGCAAAATATTTTGGGCCAGTCCTAGTGATATGTCTTTTTGCTTGTCAAGGCCATGGATGCTGTACCCATATTTAACTGGAAACCTTCGACCCAAGAGTTCAATTGCTGAACTGAAAGTTTTAGTTCAGAGGTAACAAATCCAAAAAGCAACTACAGGGTAATACGTGACCCTACCCTGCAGATAATGCTGGGCAGCAAATCCCAGAATTCCTCACCATTGGCAAACCTACAGCGCTATAATAATAATAATAATAATAATAATAATAATAATAATAATAATAATAATAATAATAATAATAATTGGTTGTGCTAGATAAGGCTGTAGAGAATTGGGAGTGTAAGAAATCTGGGCCGGATCACAGTTTGCCCACCCCTGCACTGGACCTTTAATTACAAAAGTTACTCTGTCTTGACTAGCCAGAAGCAAATTGCCAGACTCTACTGTGGGGGTAGTCAATGGCAGTTGGTCTGGAGGCCAGTTTTCTAGGGGCCACATGGACTGCCAAAAAAATTCCAAAATCCAAACCCAGAAATGGATACACACACACTGGGGGTAGAAACCTTTTTAAAGTGTGTTGTTTCTCCTAAACTATTTAAGCAGAAGTAATTCACCATGTCTTGCCAGAAAAAGGGCATCCTGGGATATTTGAAGATGTCACAAAAATTGTCTGGGGAGCTAAAGTGGACTTGGGGGCTACACATCGCCGCCACCACCCTTTAGTACTTACACCAAGCCTGGCTGATCCAGATGTTTCCTCTCAACTGTGAACTGAGGGGTTGGTGTTGTAAATCCTAATCCTTTATAGACCTTAACTGAGGTAGTCTTAAATTATTGAATTCAGTACCCATCCCCAATCCACACATTCCTAGTGCAAGCTCCCAGTTATGACTTGGGAGGAACATCAGGTGCATCAACATAAGGTTCTAGCTAGCAGGTGGCTTCAGAAATTTCTCCATAATTGCTCACAGAGTTTGTGAATAGATGGCCTGCCCCTCATTGAAACATAGGCTGGGTATGAGGAGTCTACAATGTCATCTTACAATGATGAACTGAAGAAATCTAAGTGGTTCTGTTGTTATCTAATTACATAAGGTAGTGGTGTTGCTCTCACACATACATCTTCACTTGGCTTGTCAGACACATGAGGAAATGAGCAAGTTTTATCATCTTGACAGTAACCTCTGTCTTTTATTGCTCCTCACCTGTGTTGCCAGATTTGCTACCAAACACAAGCCATCAACAATTCCATAAAGAATACTGGATAATATAATCAAGGGGAAAAGTATAGTTGTGGCTATCCATTGTAATGGGATCATAACTAAGCTCTCTTTGCATAGGTGCCAGAGAACAGTGGTCCAACCTAGTCCACCATGAAAGCCTGTCCCAGATGCACCACTTAGATGAGCCCAACATCCACTTCTGAGATTCTAAAAAGTTATCCCTGACCAGGGAAGGAGCCTCGTTAGTAGTTTTACTGATCATATCAGAAGTGTAACTGAAATGTCATATCTCACAAGAGCCACTCGTATGCAGAAGATAGAGCTGTGAGCTGACACCTGTTTAGGTGACCTTCTAGCAGGCACCCTAGATACACCCCAAATGCACCAGATCTTGTCTGATGTTGGAAGCTAAGCAAGGTCAGCCATGGTTAGTACCTGCATGGGAGACTGCCAAGGAATATAGCCGAGTCTGTAGGCTATAATTCGGAGGAAGGAACTAGCAAAACCACCTCTGAGTGTTCCTTGCCAACGAAAACCCTGTGGAATTCATGGGATCACCATATGTTGACAAGTGACTTGAAGGTATATATACATACAATATATATATTACATTGTATTATGTACTGCATTATCTGAATTTTGCTGACACAAGAATAGTTGGTGGTGGCCTGCAAACTCACATGGCCCTAAAAGGGACCTGAACAAATTTATGCTAGAGAGATATGACTATTATATTTAATAGCTTAATTAAACTTCAAAGTTCAGGGTCAAACTGAAGATTAAACAGTAGGAGAGTGCATTTGTTTTCACAGCTCTCCTTGAGCTTCAAGCTAGGACCTCAACAGGCTCCTATAACAAGCAAGATAGAATCACAGAATCATAAAGCTGCAAGGGACTGCAAAGTCCATATAATTAAATGCTCCGCCATGCAGGGGTACATAACTAAATTATTCTCAAGAGATGTCCATCCAACTTCTGTTTATAAAACTTCCAAAATAAGTATTAAACTAAATGGACCTCTGGCATGTTCCAATAGGAGCTCTAAGTTATTTATGCTACTCAAACATAATAACATGACTTTGTAGGGGAGGCACAATTTGCTGCTCTGTCACAGGTAGGAAAATATGTTGGGTTTACCCTGTCTCCAAGCAGAGGATTATTGACTTTCTCTTAGTTCATGTAATTGCATCAAGCACCTGTTTCAGCATGCTTATCTTCCCTTGAAATCCAAGGTCTTCTCTTCTTTCATTAAGATCTAAGGCCCTCTATTCTGTGACAGCCTTACCAACCTTCAACATGTCAATGCCTAGTGACCACAATACAAAAAGGTAGCAGTAAACAAATCTTTGCTCTCACTAAGTCATGGTAAATATCAAAGATTTGATTGTACTCATGCAAAATCCAACATATGTTTACTCAGATGTTCCACTGAGTTAATGGAGTCCTCTTCCAAGTAAGGGTCCATGGGATTACAATCTAAAATGTGCCATAGTTGTGGGGGTGGGGGGTGGTTCCTGGAACATACTGTATGTAGGGTACATACCTCATCACTTTATATTTTCATATACAGTGGGCCCTTGTTATATGCTGGGGTTTGGTTCCAAGATCCCCTGTGAATAACAAAATCTGTGTATGCTCAAATCCCATTAAATAGTGAGCAGAGCAAAATGGTGTCCTTTATAAAAAAAGGAAAATCAAGGTTTGATATTTGAAATTTATACTTTTTTTGAATATTTTCAAACCATAGATGCTTGAATCCGTGTACAGAAAATCCGTGTATAAGAAGGGCCGATTGTACATTATAGAATCACTGAGCTGGAGTCAAACTTAGTCATCTGTAGAACAGACATACAGAAATCACTGGATGAAATTAGAGGCACCTTCCCCTAAGATAGCTTCTCCACCCCCATTTTTGGGAAGCATCAATATTAGCATGCTTCTGATGGTATTAAAATGCATTTCTTTGCACAGGCATTGTCACACTATTGCCACTAATTCTAAATCCCTATGTTTATAGTGCATTTATTAATAGTGTGAACCGCTTTGAATTTTTTCTTTAAACAGTATAGTGTTATAAACATGTTTTAAAACAAATAAATACTTCTGGATAACAAAAAGAGCAGCACAATACTCAGGCTACTACTTTGTGAACCAGTATAAAGAAAAATTTAGGTAACCCAAAATATCCAATCCATGTTGTAAGATGCAGTTATGTTGCAGTAGTTTCCATGTGTAACAGTTTAAAGTGACCACCACATGGTCATCTTTTTAACATCCAAAGTAGTATTTAAAATAAATAGCAATATGAAATCTCTTCCTGTCTCTGAAAAGGGTTAATACAGGCCTAAAAAGGGCAAAGGTTTCCTGGCTTCTAGGGCTGCAAGTGGCCATTTTCATGCTGACAAATGTGGGATGAGTGGGAAGATCAGGGGATATGAGAGATCAGGGAAGCTGGTGTGTGTGTGTGTCTGTAGGTATGTAAGTATTTATGTATTCATGTATGTACAGTAGTGGGCCTTTGTTATCCCCTGGGGTTTGGTTCCAAAACCCAATGGATAACAAAATCCATGGGTGCTTAAGTCACTGGCATAATAAAATGGTGCTCCTTACTGTATATAAAATGTCAAAATTAAAGTTTGCTTTTTGGTGTGTGTGTGTGTGTGTGTGTGTGTGTGTGTGTGTGTGTGTGTAATCAAGCTGTAGATGCTTAAATCCATGGACAAACAATCTGTGGATATGGAGGGCCAACTGTACGTTTATATATATGCCTTCCAATTGCTGTCGACTATGACAAGAAACCCCATGAATTTCTTAGAGTTTTCTTAGGCTAGGAATACTCAAGAGGTGGTTTTACCAGTTCTGTACTGTTGTGCCCCAAATCCAGAATTCTACCACCTATACCTTTCTTATGTATATATTGGCTCATAGCAAGCAAGTGAGAAGAAGAGCAAGAAGAGTGAAAAACAAGAGTTCTAACAAATCCTACCTGTTTCTAAACAGAGAGGAGCAAGGTGGGATTCAGCAGAAAAGTAGGATTCTGTACAGACCATGCACACACATTATTTACTTTTTGTTCAGACACTGCATGAAAGGTTCCAGTCTAGAAATCTAAAGACAGAGAGATTTGAAAGGTAGCAGAGAAACCTATCACCTGTTCTGCCACAGTGAGCTTAACAACAGGGGTGTAAACAAAGTTTAAGACAGAAATTAGAGAGAACAGATGCAGCTTTCTAGGATGCCCTTTACCCTTGGTGGAAAGAGCTCACTATGCACACCAGTAGAGTTATCTTTCTACTTAAGCCCAAGAAACACTTGTGTCAACACACAAAGGAAGAAAGCTTTTACTGTACCACAGGTCTCATGAAATCAGTGCTAGTCTGCAAAGCGATCTTGTAACACCTTTGAGACCAACTGAAAGAAAAAAGTTGGTAGCTTGAATTTTCTTAGACTTGAGCCTATTTTCTCCAAATACATCTGAAGAATTAGGCTCTAGTAGTGCATGAAAGCTCAAGCTACCAACTTCTTTCTTTCAATTGTAGCACCTTTACATACTGATTTTCCAGACTAATGGTTATGCCTTTCAGTGCTAGTCTGTTCATCTTTCCTTCTCTTATTTAGAGATGAATGCATCTGTAAAAACAAATGTATTGAGCTCTTATCCATCAAGTTGTTTTCTCCACTCATCCTTTTCTGTCATTGATCCTCTGTTTAGTTTTTCTGATGGTATGATGCAGCTCTTGGAATCACAATAGTTTCCACAAATTTTCATACACTAGATACCTACACATACCCCTTCCCTAATTTCCTTTCTGTAAGTGTCACACACCTAGGAATCTGCTACCAAATGCCTTCAAATCATTTTAAATATGTAAAGTTTCAAGTGCAGTTTAGTGACCTGGATTAAGATCTCCCTGGAAGCCAGACAGAAGAAGCTGCATCAACAGGTCCAGGGGTTTTCCTCCCAAAACAAATCCTGCATCTCCATCCATCAATCCTTCATATGAAATTCTACTTTTTCAGGTTCCCTCAAAGTTGACAGTAGATACTGAGGGGAAATTAAATATGTGGCAGTCAGCTAATGACATCCTCCTAGATTCACCTTTCCCCCAATGGATGTATCTAACTGGATACTTGCTTCACAAAGTAAAGGTTTGTGCTGTTAACAACTAGAAGCACATGCATACATGCTCCTCACTCTTCTTGATCATATCACATATCTTTTAATCTTGCAAGCCACATTGAGTACCAGCTTTGGGGAAAAGATGGGGTATAATACAGATGCCAACAAGAGTCAGATTAATTTTGAAAGGTGCTTCTACAATTAGCATTAAACTGACTGCAACCAAAGTGGCTACTAGAGAAAAGGGGCATGAAGTAAGTACTATTCCAGTTGTTATTGTTTTGTTTTGTTTTTTTTAAAAAAAAACTAATTCCTACAAGGAATTGGTTTCATGCTAGTGATACACATTCTATGATTTCACAACTTCCTCTTACAAGAATATTTCTTTAACCATATAAACACTAATTTTCTTACATATGATATAATGAAAGCATAGTGGAAACTCACCATATCTGCCAGGGAAATATATAGGAACATCCCTCCAGCAATTGCAAAGATAATGTTTGGAGCAAAGTTGTTGCCTACCACTATCCCAAAAGCTAGCCCAACATAGCAGGAGCATGCTGACAAAAAATTAAAAAACAAAGCTTGGCGTGTGCTCATTCCTGCATTAAGGAGGATGACAAAATCTCCTGAAAAAGAAAAAAAAGGCAAGAGAAGGCTCATGAAAAGGGATATTGGTACCATTTTTTTCCAGAGAATTTTTGCAATGTTTGTAATATGTCCCAAAAGATTAGGAAAGTTTTCATAATCCTAAAATGCTACAAAACATCCTGCTGTTAATTCTTTTTTTTTTTTGGGGGGGGGGGGGGTTAAAACATTTTTATGCCACTTTTCTTCTAAGCAGTTCATGGAGGTATATATAGATCACCTCCCCTTCCCAATTTTTATCCTGGCAACAATGCTATTAGGTAGGTCAGATTGAGAGAGTGACTAGTTTAAAGTAATCCAGTGAGTTTTAGAGATCAGTGGGGATTAGAGCTGGAACTCCCAAATCCCAGTCCAATCTCTTTGATGTATGTAATAATACCTTTAGATGATAGGAAACATCTTACCCAGTTCATGAGGAAATTCTTCACACAGGATTGCTATAGATGTGCTAATTCCCTGAAGCAGGGAAAGTGTGAAGGATGCACCAATAGCTAACCCATCAATGAAGTTGTGCAGTGCATCACTCAGTGTGATCATCCAGGCAATTGTGCCAATCTCTGACAATGAAGGTCCCTTGAAACATTTGCATGAGCTGCTTTGAGTTTCTTCTTTCTGCAGAAATAGAAGCAAAATCAGTGATCTGATGCCTTAAATGGCTACAAGAGAGCCAATAGGTTTCCTCCATATATTTTAGGAAATGCTAAATTACAAAGAGTCAAAATTGATTAGTCTCAAGTCTTCTTCCTCTCCTCCAGAACAAACAAGTCATGAAAAAATAAGAGCACAAAGCATAAATCATTCTGTGGGTAAATTGCTGGGAACAAAACTGCAGATTTTGCACAGGGGCATCTAATGGAACTAGGTTGTCCAGGAATGAATTCTGATGCCTCTCTGCTTTTCTAAACTTGGTGTGGGGAGAGAAATCTTATTTTCACATTATGAGTATTAGGAGTCCATAATGTGTTGCATCCAGGCAACTTGTTTTCTCACAGATTCCATGGCACGTGGATTTCAAAGTTAGTACAACCAGACCTCCTTTATGTTTTTATGATTGGGGGAGGGCTGGGTTTTGGGGATTTTTCTTTTTAATTGTAATTTTAATTGTATGTTGTGTCATTTTACTGTTGTAATCCGCTTTGATTCCTTGAAAAAGCAAAATATAAATATATTATTATTATTATTATTATTATTATTATTATTATTATTATTATTATTATTAT